>NW_013533632.1:3142680-3742680 GCF_000836235.2 Papilio xuthus
ACAGTTGACCTCCATAAGTGAGAAACTCGGTTTTGAGAGAAACTTCTATAAGCGAGTCGTTGTCCGCGCGCGACAGATGACCTCCATAAGTGAGAAACTCGGTTTTGAGAGAAACTTCTATAAGCGAGTCGTTGTTTTCGCGCGACAGATGACCTCCATGAACGAGAAACTCGGTTTTGAGAGAAACTTCTATAAGCGAGTCGTTGTCCGCGCGCGACAGATGACCTCCATAAGCGAGAAACTCGGTTTTGAGAGAATGTTCTATAAGCGAGTCGTTGTCCGCGCGCGACAGATGACCTCCATAAGCGAGAAACTCGGTTTTGAGAGAAACTTCTATAAGCGAGTCGTTGTCCGCGCGCGACAGATGACCTCCATAAGCGAGAAACTCGGTTTTGAGAGAATGTTCTATAATCGAGTCGTTGTCCGCGCGCGACGGATGACCTCCATAAGCGAGAAACTCGGTTTTGAGAGAAACTTCTGTCTAAATGTGTCTAACGAAATTTGTGCATGCCTGTTATTGGCATACATATGTAAAATGTTTGTGTGATTTTTGTTTTTCTGCTATTTTTATATGTATGCTGTTGGCCTGTCTTAATAAATAAATAAAAAATAAAATAAAATAAGCGAGTCGTTGTCCGCGCGCGACATATGACCTCCATAAGCGAGAGACTCAGATTTAAGAGATACCTGTATAAGCGTGTCATTGTCTGCTCGCGACATACGACCTCCATAAATGAGGAACTCGGTTTTGAGAGAAACCTGTATAAGCGAGTCATTGCCAGATAGCAACAAATGACCTGTATAAGCGAGAAACTCAGGTTTGAGAGAAACCTTCATAAACGAGAAAAATATTGCAATCCTTTGGACGCTGGCTTATCAAGGTTCGATTATTTAATGTGAAATTATAGAGCTTTATACATTACATATATAATGTGCGCATTATATCTAATGTGAGAGCAGAATAAGAAAAAATTACCTGTTGAAATATTTGTGATTGTAACACTTTCTTCAAAAACGGTTGCATATTTTTCCTTGTTTTAACAAAAGCTTCTGGATTGAAAGTTATTAGTTGTCCTTTTTCAATCCTGGAAAAAACAAAGATTTTATGTTTAATTTAATGTAAAACAATTTCGAGGAAGTTCGCGTCCGCAAGTATGATCACCATCATTCGCTTCCCACCCTGTTACTCGCCGAACAGTAATGCCGAGCAACAGGCGGCAGTTAAGTAACCTTTCAAATGCCTATCACAAGCCAAGAATTACTAAATCACTTCTAAAATAGTAATCGTGACACCTTGCGAAAATGCAATAAATATTTCCTATCTCTTTTTTGTCTATGAAAACGTCGAAAAACGAATACTCGTTTTTCACATACGTGAAGTCATGCGATCTAACTATCCCCCGGCGTTCTCAGGTATCCGGGTTTGAGAGTTAGCAATGTTACTGAAGCCTGCGCTGGAGTAGATGACCAGGTTCCTGGGTCAGTAAATGCCGCTGAAAGCGCCAAAAAAAACCTAACAGCACAACCTATGGATGTATCTGCTTCTGAACCCGATGCCATCTGTCCTCCCTCTTGTTAAAATTTACCCACAAACAGAAACATCAATTTACATTCAAAATCTACAATACCAGCAGACAAGAAATTGCAGCGATGCTGAAATCTTCAAAAAAAGTAATCACGGTAGTACGGGAGGATGGGCTAATTGGCCATACCATCGATAAAAAATATCAGACATGTTATAGAATAGTGATAAGTGAGCTCGATCCGTCTATACCAATTGGATTCATCAAAGAAGAAATAGAATCAACGGGTAACTATGTCACGCAAAATTATTAACGCCAACTATGGACCAGACAAAAAGCCCACTTCTACATTTTCTTGGAAATTTTGCTCCTGCTCTCTAAAATTAAATAACATTAAATATATCCATCCCCAATCAATCATAGTTAAAGATCCTGCAAAGAGAAAATATATAGTACAGTACGAGAGATGCCAACAATACGGACATTCGAAAAATTACTGCATTAGACCATACCGCTGCGTTAAACGTGGGGAATCGCACAAAACTTCCGAATGCAAAAAACGAGACCATAACACGCCTGCAACTTGCGCTTTGTGTGACGGCTCGCATGCTACAAATTACAAAGACTACGAATTTTACGAAGAAATAAACAACAAACACGAATTAAAACAATAACCCACCATTCAATTCAAGGCCAACGTGAGAATTTATCACAAAATCGCAACACAACACTGAAACTAGGAGAACTTATGAAAACCCCGAAACAAGAAACCTACCCAAAACCCAACACAAACTACATTGAAGAACTATAACGCAGACAAACAGAAAAAAATCACCTTATTCTACAACAAATGAACAAATTAATGTTCCTTATTATAAAACTCAATTACCGAATCTCAAAATGACTGGAAGATTTACAACAGGCTTTTGATAAAGTTTGACACCGATGTCTTCTATGCAAAATAAGAAATTACCATCCCCACAGCTACAACATATCGTTCGAAAGCTACTTATCTAAAAGACTGCACCAGGTTAAGGAATCGGAGATCACGTCACAGTTTTATCCAATTAGGGCTGGAATCCCTCAGGGGTCAGTATTGGGCCCAATTCTGTATACAAAGTATACAGCTGATTTGCCACGGGTTCCTAATGTTACTACAGCTACGACTGTGGTCAATACCGCTATACTTGCCAATAACGAAAAACCGGATACTGCGACAAAGGAACTACAAAATGTTCATCACTCGATATTGAAGTAGCTGAAAGACTGGAGGATAAAAGTGAGCGGTACTAAGTCTGTACACAACACTTTTACTCTACGGAAAGAAAACTGCAACTATCTCGAGCTAGACGACACGTCACTACCACATACAAACTGCGTCAAATATCTGAGCTTACCCCTCGACAGACGACTAACGTGTAACCAACACATAAAATCAAAAAGAGACGAACTCAAGGTATGGTATAGAAATCTTTACTGGATCTTGGGCAGAAACAGCAAATTGTTCGCTGATAACAAACTAACATATACGGTGAATCTAAAACCTATATGATTATAAGGTCTGCAACTCTAGAGACGAGTTACTAGCTCATAACATAAATATGCTGCAGGAAATGCAGAATACTAATCTTACGTACAAAAAGCAGCACGCCATGATACATAAAAACAGCGAAATAAATTCAAATCTTAAAATTCTAAGTACCCAGGAAGAGTACGTTAGTATTATAAGTTTAATCAAAAATATCACAAGAGATTGAAAAGGCATTCCAATGAAGTAGTGGTGTCAGTGTTCGCTATTTTAGCGATGTTATGTGATCGTTTACATATTAACCAAAAATACATCTTACTTCTTACTAATATTATAAATGCGAATGTTTAAATGTATCTCAAGAACGGCTGAACGGATCTCGATTAAATTTGACATACATATAATATAAAACATAGTCTGGAAGAACACATAGGCTACTAATTATGTTTTTTTTTTTAATTCCGCGCAGACAAAATCGCGGGCGACAGCTAGTAATGATATAAATATAAAAAATTATAATACTAACCGCACAGCATCTCTGTAACCACCAATAAGACATACCAGAGCTCTTAAAAACGCTCTTGACACAGCGTCGCCTAGAATTAAATCATTTCGATTACTTAAAGCTTTTATTAGATTTGACACCTGAAACAGAATAAAAAATAAAATATAAATAAACTGCTATGCAAGAAAACGTATTAAAAGTAGCGTAGAATTCGATTTGGCACGTCGGGAACAAGAGTACTCTTCTGCCAGACGTGCCAACTCAACGCTGGAGAAAAACCTGCGCATGCGTCTAACTTACCATATCAGGCGGAAGACTTTCTAAATCATTAAATGGAGATCTTAATTCATTTTTATCTATATCTAATATAACTACATCTCCTATCTCCGACATTCTTACAATCTGTAACGAAAATGATTGGTTATATAAAAATCAATATTCTATTTTATATTCATATACATATTATAATACCCGATATTCTATTATTACCGTTTTTTTCTGAGACGTTTTTATATATTGTCGTCTTTGAAAAAAACAGAGACAGTACGTTTTAATCGAAGATTTTGATCTCAGAAACCGACGATAATTATCATATCAAAATAATAATACAATTTATCAAAGGATTAGCTTGCAGTGATAATTTGTGTGAATATAAATTTGAATTTTACAAATATATGTATGGATGGGAGGGTGGATGGGTCGATGGATGGATGAATAGATGGTTGGATGGATGGATATATGGATGGATGGATGGATGAAAGGATAGAAGGATAGGTGGATGTTTGGATGGGCGGATGGATTTTTGTTTGAAGTCATCTCACGAACGCCTGTATGGATCTCGTTGAAATTTGGCACAGATGTAGATCACGGTCTGGAAGAACACATAGACTTCTCATTAAGTTTTTTTAATCCCGCACGGACGAAGTCGCGGACGACAGCTAGTTTTAAGATAACGAAAACATTCCAATATTCTCACCTCCATAACAGGTCTAGGAACTCCAATGAGAAATGGCATCGGTGCCAAGAGGTAATCTACGAGATGCTTAGGTAGTATGGGTATAAAAATATGCTGCCACGACATCGGGAATAGCGTCGCATTAGCTGCCTGCACGCATGCTGAGAGACGGGATATCTTTGACCCGACAATCGCTATCCTGCGCTCCTGCAGTAAAGCCGCCCATAATCCAGCCATGCACTTCACGTCAACAGCACTGAAGTACTCCGTGAGATTACTCTAAAAGTAAATATACGTTTCTCTATTTTTACTTTTTAATAATAAACAATGTTAATCTCGCTAAATTATAAATGCGAATGTATAGATGGATGGATGATTATTGGAAGGTATCTCCAGAAAGGCTCCATGGATCTCGCTGAAATTTGACATAAATACAGAACATAGTCTAAAAGACCACTAATCGAGTGGTGGCCAACACGAGTGTAGGCAAATTAATATAAATAAAAGTCAAATACTACAGTCGATACCTTCGGCAAGTCTATACAAGTATCGAATCTAAATAAGAGATTAATTTCTACCGACGCACGGACCAATGTGAAAACCACTGACTTTGTGAAAAAAAACCGACAGCCCTCCGAAAGCAGACAAGCTGTCGCGAATGCCGGCACATGTGGGGCTATGCCAAATGAGCAAAATACACGTTGGCGCTTGCGCATGTGCTTGAGCACGTAAACTTTGGCGCGTGCAACGTCGATCGATAACAAGCAATACAAACTTACTATCTATACGTTGCAATTCGCCTTCATTCGATAAGCCTCAGCAAACGTGTATAGTGCTCATAAAAACAAATTAACAAAATGAAGTTACTAAATTCTTATATTAATTAATCTAAAAATACTCACATCTTCAGGTATACTGGGTAGCCTGTTATCTGGTGTCTGGTAAGTGAACATACTCTGACCGGTATTATATATAACTTTCAGAGTATGCCCGGACATAGGTGGGTGTGCGCGACATGCCTCTAGAAATGACGTCAACCCATCTCTTTCTGGACCATTCAATAACTGTGCGATACTGTCTAGTAACCTGAAAGGATAATTGACAAACATTTAATACATAAATCATAATTATAAGCTTACTATATATTCCTACTGAGGGCAGGCAGGCCCGATGCGGATTGGTTGACTTCACATATGGCTTTAAATTTCCTCACCGGTATGTAGAGTATGTTTTCCTTCACCGTAAGAACGAAAACCGAAAAACACTGTAGTACATGGTGGGATTTGAACCACGAACCTACATATTATAAGTCAAGTGTTTGACCTCTAATACAACAACCAATGCATAAATATGTATGCAAATCAAATATCATTAAATAATAATATAATTAAAGTTTGCCACAGAATGATGTAGAATAAAAAGTGTGAAGAAGAGTGATAGCACAATTGTAATAAAACGAAGTCTGCAAGTTATGTCTGTTCTAAGGGCGTGTTATTTTTCGCAAATTAAATATAAATATCTTAGTATAAATTATCATAAAAATAATTGTATCAAAAAAAATGTTATTATTTTTTGTACATATCGCCCCATATATAAAATACTGTACAGATTTCGGTAAAATTGTGGTAGTATATATAAAGAGAAGTAGGAACACAGTAAAAAGTCTGAAAAATAAAAAATATATACACTTAATATTACATAATTTTTAACAGATTTATGTCAAGGTTTTGATTTGAGCATTGCGATGCATTGCAAAAACATAAATATGCAAGTAATTTTTTAATACATTAAAATGAAACAGGAGCAGCACAGCAAATTAAAAAAAAAAACAATAAAAACATCAAGACATTAGAACTTTTTAATTCACTACTCTATTTTATGTTTGTTAAAATTAATAAAATTATCGAAATTATAAAAACTTATAAATTTATGATGTACTTCATGTCGTAAAAACTGCAAAATTTCACATAACAATTATAAAAAAATCCGCGCCGTAGGCATACAGCAAATATCGACTGCTTTGCAACAAAAGTAACAATTTATTAGCATGGCAAATCAATCGTACTTTAAAGGAAAAAAAATTAATGTCTTTATCTATGGCAATAGTCAATATTAAATAAATCCATCATTAATCTGATATCCCACAGATAAACATAAAAAAATAAAGTATGCGCACATTCTTAATTTTTTAATGAGATATTTTGAAGATTACTTTCGCATATGCGGACAACTAAACTTTAAATGCGCAATATTAAGTCACGCTGGCATTTAAGTCCAATTAACATTAAACAATTTTAAATTAAAAAAAAATACTGTCAGTGTAAAAAGACAAAACACTACACAAGCCAATTTCTTACATAATCTTTGACAACAAATTTAATTCTAACCTAGTTTCCAACTCTTATGAATTATAGGTAAAAATAATACTTACTTGTAAAATATATCATGCCATGGTAAATGTGAAAGAAGCACCACCGCTGTATTCACTTTTGGGTCGTATCGGCAAAAACAAAATGTGTACTTTGAATCAACAGAAGTCAACACAAATGAATAATGTTGAATGTACGTACTGAAAAGGATAATATTATAACATTAGTAAACATTAAATCATTTAACAATATAGTGAAGAAAATATGAAGGAGTGGATTGACTGTGTATTTGTAATTTCATACAGAGTACACAAATAATTTCTTTGATGTCTTAGCATTAATATGTTAATTTTTTTGTGAACCCTACATTTAAAATAACTGTGAGGTTGAGATATTGCTATAATTTTAAATATCTTATGAGTGCAATCAATCTATAGTTTACTCAGAAAACAAGTATTGTCCTTTAAGGTTTAAACACTATTGTATTGTAAAACATAGTAAGCAAGGTGAAGGAATTAATTTAACATTGAATGCAAATGACTAACATAATAATTATTATAGTCAGTCACTCATTATGAAAATCACAATAAAAATTATTAACCCTTTTACACTCCATATTAAGAGCTGTGCAAACAAATACTAATGTAATTAAATTATTTATAACATGAATTTACTGGCGTAATGAAGTTCAGTAAATGAACACTAAGGGAGATCCTTAAATTTATGTTTATGGTATATATAATTATTTAAATGTATGGTGCAAAATCAATAAATGTTTAAATAACCTCTGAATGACTTTGAGTAAAGAAATTAGTAACAGACATATCAATTATTACAAAAAAAATCGGATTGCAAAATGTATATCCTCCAAATTTAAAATTGCCTCTTAATGTAGTCAGACAGATGCTGTACTCAAACGCATTCAATTGGACGACAAAGAACGTTTTTCAATTGAACGTTATATAATAACAGAGCGTGCGTTACATACTTTATGATGCACAGTTAAAATTGAGGTTGATATCAACAATGTTTTAGTACAGATATGTTATTACCTGTGGGTTTCTGAGACAGAAATCCCTGTTTACAACATATTTATCCCTATCAATATTTCTGAGATAACAATATGATTTAAATACAGATTTTAGTTTCAGAAACTCATAATAAATTTATTAAGTTATTCTTATCAATTAACATATACATATTTGTCTATGATTTAATAAAATAATGTGATGGGCATATTTATATAATCAAAGATTGCATTGCTCAGTTATTACCATTTCAAAACTTTTAAGCTTAATTTTTTGTAATATAAAACTTAACATCAATTGATCAAATACAATAATTTGCAACAATATCAAAAGTACACAAAACCTTTATTTTTCCACTTATAAACGAGTTTAATAAAATAATTTTGTTATCCCTCTCATTCTCTTTCAAAGTACAGAGACCTTAAAATGTTTCAGTAAAAGTGTCACAGACATGGAATATCAAATACTTACTTATCAATTTTGCATGGAAAAGTGAACTTTGGGATATTCTTCAGCTCCTCGTCTTTGCCATATGTTTCAGGATATTTTCTCAGTATATAAGGTTCCTTTACATTATCGCCGGGTGACACTTCGCAGAAAAGTTCAAACAGAACTTGTACCGTGTCTCTGAAATTAGTATTAATAGAACATTTATAAAATGTGATTATTTCATAAAAATATTATTTTAAACATTCACAACATAATGCCTTACTGTTGTAATGAGGAGGAAGTCTTATTTACTTAAAATATATTCAAGTTAGTTCTAACTATACAAATAATTTATATCTTTTTATTACAAAGCCATATTTAGGAAGCTACTATCATCATAAAAAGATAAAAGGAAAACAATCAGAGTTCATGCACAATAATTTGATAATCGAACGGGAAACGGTACTATCTTTGAAATGCTACAAATAAAAATGTTCATTGGGTATTTCGAAATTTTCTTTTCATTAATTAGAATCATAACAAAGGTAAAAAATACTTAAGACGAAAAAGTTATTGAACACTAGAAAATAATACGTCTAAGAGTAAAAGTCTAATACAAATCATAACAATAAAAACATGATATCACAAAAAGAAAGTACAGTGGCTACGGATGAAGCAAAAAACGGCAAGGTATATAACAACAATCCAATGTATTGCAGTTCCATTATGTACTTATATTCCTAATTATATTATAAAACGAAAGTAAAGTATATCGTTCTTGTAGTAAAATAAATTAAATCTACACAAAATTACCTTAATCGGGAACCCATGACGAACGTGGAGATTTCCAAATAACTCTTATATTTTGATACGACACTATATACACAAAAACATTATATCGTTGTGACCATATTTTTATAAATTTTAATTCCGAACACTCAATGACAAAGTAATTGTTGAGTCAGACTTATAAATCACTTAATTTTAATAAAACAGTGGCGGTTGGCTCTAGCGTTCGATCTGAAGTAATCTAATGTGAAGTTTGGTGAAGTTGATGTGCAACTGTCAAAGATTATGAATGCCAAATAGTGTATTTCCACAGTATATAAAATTATATGTGCAGCAACATAGACTAAAAAAAGGTACAACTAATAATCTCGAAAGACTTTGTTCAGTTTGTTATATTTAGATACTTATCCGTTGATTTCATTTATTTACTTTTGTCTTGGGCCATTTTTAATATAAATTGTCATATGTATACGTATACCCAGGTAATTTTCGTAAGTTGTTTTATATTTGTCATTTTAATGATCTAATGATTTCATAAGCTTCGTTAGTTTTTTTAGCATGTCCAGTTCTTAGTTTTTTTTAATATATAAGGTGGCAAATGAGCAAGCGTCCACCTAAATGGCGTACCGACCACTTCCGATAGACATCTGCGATTGCAATGTTTTTTTTACTTTTAATGCACAGAAATAAAATATTTCGCCTTCCCATGTATCCCCTTCATTGCCAAATTTATTTCCTCTTCCTTATATTTCCTTATAAGAAAATGGTGGACAGGGAACGTAGTGAAAAATTAAGCCTCAGGCACGTAAACTCATCAGACAAAACGTAGAATTGCTAACACTTCACTCCTATAATTTCACTGGTCGACCCGGCCCATCATGCATCCATCATATATAGTTGTGGAATCCAGTATTTATACATAACATTCAAAAGACAAAAATATCTGACGAAAATTTTAAACACACAATAAAACAAAGGTGTTTTTTATTTCATACATAAAACTATTCAAAAGATTCTATTACACTAATAACTAAATACCCAGAACTTATGTCAAAAACCATTGCACACAATAATTAAAATACACGTAAATCTGTTCCAAATCAATCAAAAAAATATATGTCAATACAAGTAACAGCAGTCGAAACCCATTAACTTATGTAATAAATATTATACACAACTTTTCTGGTGAAAATATAAAACGGAAAGACCTACAGCTGCCTACAAACTTAAAAATTAGGTCCTTATTCGGAACTACAAATACAAAATTCTAAAAATAACTCTTAAATAAAAAGATAAATAACAAATTTAATTTGAAATCATTTTATGCTGTATAAACAACAACCAAGAGTTTCGTTTTGAGTTTCTATTCCATCTACAATATTATTGTAAAGTTATATTTTGAACCTTAAAATTTATAAGTATGTAAATAAGTTAGCAAAGAAAATAGAAAATCTGTATTTACTAAAACTAATTTGTAGAATTTCTATAAAAATCACTATTCCAGTTCATAGACATTTTACTATTAAAAATAAAAAGAGAATTACGAAACAAAAATATACAATAATGATTAAACCAAATTTTTTCTTAAAAATCTCTCCTATTGCTTTATTAAGAGCTTATATTTTTTATTTAATGCTGTCTTTAAGTCGTCATAATTTAGTTTTAATGTTTGTAACTACAAAAAAGCTAATAAACATTTCCCCCAACAATTGATATCAAGTTAAAAACTACCTTAAACAATTTACAGCACAATTCTTAGGATTTTACTAAAAATATCTATAACCAAAAAAAAACTTATTTAGTGTTCCGCGTTGAAATCTGTCATCTCTTGAAATATACAGTTTGGATCGTATAAATTTTCATAACGAATAATAGATGAGTAAGCTGTAAGAAAAAAAAAACAACAAAATTAATAACATGCAAACAGCAACAAAAAAAACATGCATAATGATAAGGAAGTATTCTGTGATGTACAGACATGCAAATACAATACAAGCAATAAAATAAAAATTTGGAATATACTTGCTTCTTCACACCCGTATAACAATCTGCGGACACATTTTTCATTTTATCACATATCGTTAACAATTTCGTAAGCACAATTTTAATACAAACATTGTAACAAACAATACAGACATCCTAAATAAACAAATAGTAATCGATAAAAAAAAATCAAACACAGGCTTTATTGCCTAATAGTTTATTTTCAATAAGTACATTAAATATAAACATAATACTGGATATAATAGGAACATATTACGTTGAATAAAAAAAAAAACGTATAATGTCAAATTAATTGATTTTTCTGTCAAAATCAAATTAAATCGACAGACCTGTCATTTATTGAGCAGTCGAAAAGGAATAATATAAATAATAAAAACAATAAGCAATATAAGGGCGATAACAAAACCTTTATAAGGTTTAAAAAAATCACAGACAAAAATGAAATATCTTGCATTTCGTAATTAATAACTGGCCGTATATAATCTTATCGGATTAGATTACTGAACATAAAAAAATAAAAACAAAAAATGAACGAATCGAAGGAGTCGAAGTTTTTGCAATGAATAAAAAGCTTAAATTAAAAAAAAGGGATGATTAGTAAATGGCCGATGACAATAATATGACAATTGAAAGTTTTTCAAAATATACACTTCATTACACAATAATAAAATGAAAAAAGTTCAATATAAAAGTTTGGTCTACATTTGAAATTTAGAAATAAATAAAATCGGAAATATTAAATTGCATTCGTATCTCGTCTTTTAAAGTAATTACGTAAACTTTCGTACTTCTCTATCTTTCTCGTTTCCACTAATACATGTCTAGATAGCCATCTCTTTCTAACATTCATCTAAAGATTTACCAGTCAAATTTGTTCGAGCACTCATCTTTCACTAGTACTTGGCAATTTAGAATTTAATGTAGAATATAGATGTCGATTTGATATAAAAAAAATTTGGTAATGATGGTCATAAATGCATGCTGGTTGCAAAATCTTATGGTCATCATAGTTGCGCTTTTCAGAACTTTTTCCACGTGTCTAATAAATCTACTACAAATAGAATTTCTCCTCTGGGACATTGTATAGACATCTTTCGAAAACTTATTTTTCAATACATCATCACAACCAGTAACCCAACTATAATTAAAAAATGCATCCCCCAGGACTAATAATCTCATATAAAACCTTTTTAGTTTTTGACATTTACTGAAATCTAATTATTAAAAATAATACCATTTAATGGATGTAATAAACAGAAGAAACATATTCCAAATTTTTAAAATATTGTACAAATAAAATAATATTTTTTTTTTACAAATATGGCTTGTTTCTGTAATAACTATGTAAAGAGTTTTCTTATAAATTAATTATTTTGACATTCCTATATACATATTTGAAACATATTTTGAACGTTATCATATATTTCATCTTATAAATATAATGTTAAGTTACATCATAAACTGATAGTATTATAATACAGATATTTTTCGAGGATAATTCGAGATACAAAAGCACCATAGATAAATGCATCTCAAATAACTTATTATTGGAAATAATACTAGAATAATTGAAAAAAAATCAGTCAAAAATTAATCTTTATAATACAAGGGAAAGATCTATATAAAGAAATCGTATAACAATGAATTCAGATTCTTTCATAAATAATCCTCTTCATTGTTTTCAAGATCTCATAAGCAACGGAGAAAGAGAGAGACATAGAGCGATACAGAGAGTGAGAGATAGAGCGAGAGAGAAAAAAAGGAAACAGGAACTTGTCTTAATACTGTATGAATGGGCAAAAAGTTGAATAATATATACATAAAAAATGGCCTAGAGAGAAAATATGAGATAGAGATGGCTTGTGCGTCCAATCTCTATGCTGAACTCCCTAATCCGTACTAATGTAGAGTTATGGAGAAAGTTATGCATAGTACTTTCACCTTTATTGCAAGTGTCAAGTTTAACTATAATCGTTTCAAAGATCACAGTGTACAGGCGTAATGAAAAATGTCTAGATATATTAGTAATACGCTAATGTTTTTTTTTTTGTAATATACATATTATATTAAGAATACACCTACAAAATAAGTATATAAATTTGTTTTTTAATTTGATATAATAAATATTAAAATTAAATAATATAAATAGTCTTCACATGTGCGAATTTTATACAAACAGTAAAGGTACGTGTCCATTAGCCCTAACCGGACGCACCGTACGCACCGCACGCACGGCTCGGAAACGGAATTTAGTTTGCTTTGTTAGATTTTACATAGCGCTTCGTTCATTATCCGCGCCTACCGATACGAAAGACGGTATTTATAAACAAAAAATGCGTTGCGTGCCGGTGACGTCATACAAATCAACCGCTGACATCGCCCACAGCCGCAGGTACGTGACCGGATACTTCAACTCACAACAAGAAAACAGTAGTAAGTATACAAAAAATCCTGGTGCAGTGAACGTATGTTAGCAAATCCGTTTAATCCGTCCGTAGTGCGTACGGTGCGTTCAGCGCGGGCCAATGAACATGTACCTTTACACGATATTCAAAAAAAATCAAATTCGAAGAAAATTAAAACACAGCCAATATTGTAAAAGGACAGCTATCGATTGTTTTAGATTCGAGAAAATACTTTGAACGTGGTAAATTATTTAACAAATTTTGTATACAAATTAAGTAAATATCTTGAAAAAAAGAGGTTTTAATTAAATACATAGTTAATAATGTGATTATCATATAACTGTCCCCTTATGTAAATACTTTATAGAATATATAATACATATCAACTAATTTGTTCATACCTTCTACCTAATTTTACCTATAATTACAAAGTAATTTATTAAATTTGCTTATAAAATTTTTTTAATAAGCAAATTTAATAAACATTTGGGCAGTGGTTCTTACTGGTTAGTCTGGTCAATTATCATATGGAATGATTAAACACCAACTATCTATAAGAATAATATGTATAATAATATTCAAACTTTATAACGGCTCGTAGATTATGGCGAGTGTCTAATTGCGCAGGAGTGGGACTGCGCACATAAGAATGCGAGCGCATGGCTGTCTACGCCTCCTTCATGTGTCGTCGGTACCCAATAAAACTATGTTCTGTGTATCTCATGCGAAATAGCGAGCCGTCATTAAGTTTTAATAACATTATACATACTTATATATTATTACAAACTATTAGAATTTTTATAACACCTTATTAAAACAAGAAGAGACCAAGACATAAAATAAATAAATAGAAAAGATTGAAATAAATAGTAATAAATAAGAATAAATACAAATGATAGTTGCTTTTAGAAAGTTAACTTTTGATCGCAAAATTATATATTTTTTTCTTAATTAAATTTTATATTAAGTAGCTATATTAATTTTTATCGTAAAGTAGACGGTGAATTTTTATCGTAAGGTGACTATTTCAAAAATATTTTTATTTATAATATATTAATTTTATACATATTTACATATTAAGAATAGTTTATTTTAAAAAAAATGCACAATTTTAAGTAATGTTTAGAAAGAAATTTAAGGAATGTAAAATTATCTAGTATTATTTCTAAATGCAATAACAATTAAGTGGGAACAAAATTTTTTGGTGGGATGGATAACTGTCTTTTTTTGTCAAATAGGTTCAAGAACAAAGAAATTTAATCTAAGCTAAATCGATAAAAAAAATGTAATATTAAATTAAAATTTGCCATTAATTGTCGAATATTAAAAAAGAAAATATTTTTTTTTTATTAATAATTTGAAAAATCCGTCTACCTTTAACCCCTAAGTACGTATTATTTAAGTAAACGATAAATGATACTTTTATATAACAAATATCATTATCAAAATAAAAACTTAATTTACAATTCAGCAGCAACTGGTTCATTACCTTTCGATAGTTCAGCATTACGAACTTTATCCTTTATTAAGTACTGCACAAAGATGTGAATAGCGCAACATATGAGTGACCCAATACCAAACCATAGGAAAGTATTTGAACCACCATATGTTTCGTACAATCTGCCACCAATAAAACTGCCAAGAGATGTGCCAACTCCTTCAAAAACTGCCCCAACGAGACCCTGAAAACAATTTTTTACTTATTAATACTTGGTATTAAATAATAATGTGGTTTTGTGACGTGTAAGCATGGCGAGCATTGCGCAGTTACTTGAGCTATAAAGATATTTGAATAGAACTATACTTTGTAATATTTAATTAAGACTTGTTGATATAATTGTAATAGTAAAATGAACATAAAAAAATCTTTATAAAAAAAGTTATTTAACTTTAAAAGATTTAAAACTATTCTTACTAATACTATAAATGCAAATACTAAGATGGATTGGATATTTGTTTGAAGGTATCTCCGAACGCATTTATCTCGCTGAAATTTGGTATACATATAGAACATAGTCTGGAATAACACATAGTCTACAATTACAATTAAGTTTTTTTTTAATTTCGCGCGGACAGAGTCGCAGGCGACCTTTAGTTTTACAATAATTTCCAAAACTTTCATCTACCTAAATTTTTGTAAACATTATGTTTATCAATATTTAATACTATTTAATAAATTGTATATATGTTGTGGTTATGCTTAAATAAAGTCAAGTAAATTACCTGTACAGTTGTTTCGGTTCCTGGTGGAGACACAACATTGGCATAAGAAGCCATCGTTGGGTAAAACATTCCGAATGTAATACCTTGAAACATCTCTATCGGCAGCACCCACCATGCGTTCGTCAGAAGAGAATATAAAATGAAACGTATACCAAAGGCAAACAGCACTAAACTCATCATATTCACATGACCTAACTTTTTAAGTATATAACCTGGAAATTAAAAAAAAACATTAAAAATTACTAAAATGTGTCTGTCTATTTTATTAGTTTGACAATTGACGCCTATAAAGTATAGAATTAATTTTGTATGAGAATTAATGTTGTACTTTATGGATGGTTGTCATAGTGTCAGACCGTACGCGCATAACTGTCAACTATCGAGTATAGATCTTGTCATAAAATTAATCGAACAAATAAGTACTGTAATTTAAGTGTTTTATTACTTTTAAAATTAATTACAGTTATTTGGCTATAATTAGCTAAAAAATGTTTTTTTTTATGTTTGTTAACACCACAATTTTTTATTTTAATATTTTCTTCTTTATGTAATTATGAAGAATAAAGTAGAAAAAGAAAAAAAAAACAATTTTATTTATATTATAATTGAAAAATAATGATCACAAATTCATTTAATAATGAATTATCAAACTAATCATCCATAGTTTTTTCGATTTTTTCGACTATGTATTAATAATTGACAAATTTTTTATCACTTACCAGATGCAAACATGAAGGGTATTTCTCCACCAAACGTCTGAATAGCACTAACCAAGCCTTGTAGCGTTTTAACATAATCAGAATTATCACAGCCGTAAATATCTTCTAGAAGCCAGAAGAGGAATTGCCAGAGAAGACCTGTGCATAGCCCGACAGATATTGTCCAAAGCATAAACACAAGAGTCGGTATTGAGGAAAGTAAAGTACCAACATCTATTAAAATATTAACTGAAATTTTTGTTGATTCACTCTGAAAACCAAAAATTAAAATTAAAAAAAAATATATACTATTAATAAAGAAAATTTGTATGTATAGATGTTTGTATCAAGGTATCTCCAGAACAGCTCAACTGATCTTGACAATATGGCAAAGATGTACAACATAGTCTGGATGTCATAGGCTATTTATTATTTTTAAACTCCGCGCGGACGGAGTCACGTGCGACAGCTTATTATAAAAACAAGTCTGTATATATGGATGGTTGTTGTCACTTATGTCCAAAAAGACTTAATGATCTCGATGTAATTTAGCATAGATGTAGGCTGGAAGAACATATAACCTATTTACTAAAGTTTTTTCAATACTGCATAGACGAAGCTGTCAAAACCTAGTATAACATTAAAGTAAGATAAAAATTAATTAACTCACCCTAATAAAGCATGAAACAATAACATCTCCACACATAAATACAAACATAAGTATAAAAGCGATCGTGTAATCTTTGTAGGCACCGTCACTGAACAAATCAATTAATGTACCAGTTAACAAAGAAAATATACCCCAGCCAACGGAACCCCAAAGTCTTTGTTTACCATACAAAGCAACTCGTGGTCCTGAAATTTATTATACAAAATTACTACATTAACAAGTGGAAATTCATTAAGACTAAAAAAACTAAATATTATAAAGCTAAATATTATAAATGAGAATGTTTAGATGGATGGATGGATGGAATTTGCTAGAAGGTATCTCCAGAACAGGTCAATGGATCTAGATGAAAATTTGGCACAGATGTAAAACATAGTCAGGAAGAACACATAGACTACTAACTACTTTTTTTTAGCTCTAAGCAGATGCAGTCCCAGGCGACAGCTAGTTTATAATATTTAAACAACTAGCTATGTTACTGTATTTGAAATATTAGAGAATTATGTAAAAGAATACTAAATAAAATATATATAACGTTCTTACCTAAAACATTAAAACAGATAGCATCTGCAAAAGTCACCACAACAGCTTGACCGATCCAACTTATTATCATCAAGAGGAAAAAAAGCCAAAACTGTCTCGTATATTGTGTTGAATTATTACGACTGTCTGTTGCTGATTGAAACCATTCATTTATCTGTAAAAGAAAAATAAAATATATTTATTTATCTTACTAATAACATAAATGCGAATGTTTGGATGGATGTATAAACATCCAACAAATGTCAGAAGATATTTCCAGAAGGGCTGCATGGGATCTTGCTGACATTCGGCATAAATGGAGAACATTGTCTCGAAGAACACATAGACTACTAATTATTTTTTTTATTTCTGCGCGGACGCAGTCGCCTGCGGCAGCTAGTTTGCATATACAAATACAATTTTTTCATTATTTACAGTGCAATACATACTATTTATATATTGGTTATAGTCTGACTTATATTGTTCTATGTTATGTAACCATTTAAAGTCATAAATTAGATCCATAAAGTATCAACCGCTACCATTGTCATCAAAATCTTATCTGTATAGTCTCTAAGATAGCCATTGCTAAGCGTATCTGCGCAAATTATTTTAGTACTAGCGGTCGCCCGCGACTCCGTGCACGCTAAATTAAAAAAAAAGTAGCCTATGTGTTCTTCCATACTATATTTGACATCTGTGCCAAATTTCAGCAAGATCCATACAGCCATACTCGAGATACCTTCAAAAATTCATCCATCCAAACATTCGCATTTATAATATTAGTAAGAAGTAAGATCGGTATACTTACAGCCGCATTGTCACATTTTATGTTACAGCTTGGATAGAATACATCTTTTCTAGTTTCAAATGCAGCTTCTTTCATACAGTTTGGATAGTGAATGGAACCTAAAAAATAATGTGCAAAAATTAACCCATGTATGTCAAAAATTTACTGTCAATATTAAGTTATAATACAGTAAAATCTGGATAAGCGAAAAACCTCTAAGTCATTATCCAGTTCTAATGGACCAAGCTCAAGTTAGAGAGAACACTATAAGCGAGAAAAATATTGAGGTCATTTGGACTTTATAATTTATACCCAGTTATGTCTGTCACATTCAGCTAAGACTTTTGGTGTTATGGTCACCACAACTGATGTAATGTTCATGTGTTTGTGAAATTTTTCCTCTTGAGCCGATTAATAGGTGATGATCCTTAGATCATCTCAAGATGAAAACTTCCATCATTTTAGCCTATTAAGCATCTGCTAAACGTCATATGTGTATTTAAAAAAAATCATTCATACCATCAGGCAGTTTAATATGATTAAGCTGAACAAATGAACATTCCCCTTCAGTAATTACTGTAGAAAGCAGTGCACTGCCAACAAATGAAAGATTTTTAGGAAATTCAGTCCCAACTCTGGTCTTTGGACGGCAAGTTTTAGCTTCATCCGCTTGCCAAGCTTCACAAATCTCCATAAGACGCCAAGGAGCTGTTTTATCTAAGTCACAAGAAACCTGAAATATTATTCAATTAAAAAAATAAATATGATTAATATGACTAAATTACTTTAATACTGCATTATTACTATTAAAAATCCCAGATCTGAGTACATCTTTGACAATTTAAATAATTTCATACATTTTTATATAGGTAATTTGAATAAAATACCTGGCATTCATCATTAGTTGTGTTAATGGCTTCTTTGAGAGCATTTGAATTGTTTGAGCATAGTCGGAAATTGAGCAATTTATTTGAGCAAGTCATTATTGGTTTTGTACTGCCTATCGCCGTTGACAGCTTTGGGTTGGTACAACTCATAGCACAAGATTGATTTAGATCACGGTAGCCATCACCAATGTGGCAATGTGGTGTATAAGGGTATCCTAAAATAATAAATTCAAAGCACTTAAATAAATATTAAATTTCATAACTAATCTTATAAATTCGAATATCTGGATATGGATGAATAGATGGATGTTTGTTAGAAAATATCTGCAGAATTGCTCATCAGATCTTACCAACATCACAGTGGCCTTATCCCACTCACGGGTTGGCGCATAAGGTTTTATAAACCTATAGGTTTTGACTTAATGTTTAACGGCTCATGGGATATCATAGGTTACTAATGAAGTTTTTTGTAAGTACCAATAAATCAGTCAATATAGCATCCATCTATAGATTCAGTCATATTGGATTTCATACATATTTAAGGTAGACATTTTCCGTTAATCTCGATTAAATCATGATATACTAACCATCTAATTTTACTGCATCTGCATTTAAATACAAACATTGATCATCTCTTATATCAGCGTTATTAATGTGTGCTGTGTATTCTATTAAGTCCGTTTCACTGTAACAATATTGAGGCATATGCCAATGTTCACAAACAGTTTGCCACATTTTGGGAGAGTTCATTTCACAGTTCATCTGTAAAAACAATAAAAAATAGTTTAATCTTACTAATATTGTAAATTAGAATGTTTGGATAGAAGATATCTCTAGAATGGCTGCATAGATGTAGCTGATATTTGGCATAGATGTAGAACATAGTCAAAAAACTTAATTAGTAGCTTATGTGTTCTCCACACACTAATTGTTTTCTTTTTTAATTCCGTACGGAAATAGTCGCGGGCGACAGCTAGTCATGAGTTAAACCGTTATATTACCAGACGATAAACTGGATTACTTGAAATAAAAATATACTTACATTACATTTTGAGATACCAGTAAGATTTCCTAAAGAGTTTTTACTACACTGATTAATTGAATTTGCATCTTGATAGCAACTGCGAAGAAATGATGCACCATTGCCACACTCCAATTGTACAGAAGGAATGTTCTCTGTGTCACCGGGTATCGTATATATAGCAGAAAAACTAACTATTGTCACAATTTGGAATATAAGAAATATTAATTTTTGTCTTTTAAATCTGTAACAAAAGATGTAACACTATAAAATTGTGTGTTTTCATTGACAATTCGTTTATACAACTTGTAGAGATAATTAGTGATATATTAATGAATAATAATTACATTGTTATAATGAAAATATATTTTTTTAAGTTGCATTATGTAAGAATGCAATTTTACGAACATTTTAAACATATAATAAAGCGGATAGCAACATAATATTAAAACAGTTGCTATTCATTATCTCAAAGAAATAGAGTTATATTAAGGAACTTATCTTAATTGCAGCTAGATAAACTTTGAATGTGGATTAAGTTAAACTGAATTATCATTTTATATCTTTTATCATTTTATTTTTTCATTTTTACATAAAATGACGCTAACAATAATCTACTTTTATAGATCCCTTAGATCATTATATTAAAAGGGAATAATTGTAAGAAAGAAGTATGTGTAGTAAGAAAAAACTAAGGGTCTCCCTATTGCAGGTTTCTCCTCAGGTCAGTTTGACAGATCAACGTTTAGAAACATAACATTCAACAAAGTGAAAGTATTCATTTATTTTTATTACAAGAATTGTTTAATTGCAAAAATTTAATTTAATTTTATATGGAACAATATGACCTTTGTTAACTCTATATCATTGACCTATATCACTTAACCTCTAATCAAATTTCATCATTTTTAATATTTATGTATCTCAGTCAATATAAATTTAAATTACAAGTTGTTAATTGTAATTAACTTATTTAATTCATAATTAATAATCTGTGAGTAACCAAGCAGAAACTAAGTATGAATTGTTTACTAATTCAGCAATGTATTAGTTATCATATATCAACCTTAGTAGCGAACCCAAGTCACGGGTCAGGAATATACAACCGTGTGAGTAAGGTCGAATTGTGAATGCTTAGTTGTTAAATATAACGTATATTTATTACTATATTTTCATAGAATAGCTATACTTTTATCTTTGAAAGCATTCCAAATTTTTTTTCTTCTTTTCTTTAATCTAAGTTGTTTTTTTATGTTGTTCTGTTCTTTAGTCATATATTTTTTGTTTTTGTTACAATGTCAGACCATACATGTTATTTCATATTGAATCAAAATAAGCCAAAGCAATACTCAAAGGATTAATTTCCATGAATCATATGAAAACAAAAAAAATGTAATTTGCATTATAATGTTTTGTACAAACTCGTTTTTCGTGTAGCATACCAGAGATGCATGTTTGAAATTGCGTACATACCACAATTAGACATTTGGTCAAAAATAGTTGCAAATCTAATTAGCATTCTTTGTCAAATTAATTATTTTATTGTTCTAAATATGTTTTGAATATGATACATATCAATAATGTTGTTCGGCACAACTACTGCCGAAATATGTGATTTAATCAAATAAAACTGAATAAAATTGTTGAGTTATTAGAATAGCTCAAAATCATGAACCAAGGATCTTGTATGTAATACAATAGGCATACTGTATTCATATAAAGATATTTAATACACCCAATATTAAGATAAAGATGATGTTAAAAACAGATAATAAAGTGTTATGTAATATTTTTATTCTTAACACCAATTCAGCTCTTCTTTATTTCAATCCTATTAAAGATTGTTGCTCGCTATTAGCTTTAAATTCAGTTTAATACTTTCATATATTAATTCAAACTTATCAATGTTATTTTTTTTAAACAATTTACATAATTACATACCTGTCTGCTATTATTCCAAACAAAGGTTTTGCCACTAAACCAAATATTGGTAAGACTGTATAAATTAAACCAACTGTTGCTGAGGAAAATCCCAACTGGCGAGCATATGTTGATAGATATGGTACGAGGGGAGCAGTTCCTAAAAAAACATAAGTTAATATTTAAATTATGTAATAAACACATGAGTATGTTGTAAGTTTGAATTACAACTATCTTAACATATGTATAACAATATTGTTTTTTTTCTATAGAAAATGGCAAGGACATTGTTACTCAGGCGAAATGAGAGTCGAAAGTCTTTCCATCCGAGCATGACATGGCCTTCAAGAGTAGAGTGAATAGACATCTACTAAGTTAAAGAGTCTTTCAACCACATCATCACCTAACTTCAGTTGGGATCATGGTTGACCATATATTTTATTATATTGAATAAGCCTGCTGCTGCTGCCTGCTATTATATTGAATAAGCTTGAACTCTGATAAGATATAACCGTAAAACCTACTAGATAAAATGTGTATTATAAGAACTTGAAATAATAAATTAATTTTCAATAATGTTTAATAAATCTCACTCACCAGCATTAAAAAGAAAGTAATGTCCTTTTACAGGCAACAATTTTTTATCAACCTTCATGTTTTTAATATTGCCTGCACCTGCAAATGGTATATAATAAAGTCAACATACTTGCTTACTACTCACTAGACGATTTTGTAACATACTATATAAACAACTAAACATTATTAAAGGTAAAACAATTAAGCATAAAAAGGATTGGTAAGCATTGGTTTTAAAAATAATCTGGTTGATAATAAAATCATATTTAGATAAATTATGATTTTTAATAAAAAAAGAAACAATTAATGATAATATAACTCTAATGGGTTAAGGAATTATAATATTACATAGTTCCTGGTATATGTAATTATATAAAGTATTTGTATCAAATCGATTTAAACGACGAACACGTAACCTAACCAATAATTCATGTTTTAACAAGGTTCTCGCGAAAATTTCAATATGGAAATATTTCATCAACTGAGTAAATCAAATAATTTAAGCACACAAGTAGTATTAAAAAGAAATACCTTTTAAACTATGAGGATATTAACATAACAGTTTGAGAACCACGAGCCACTGTTTAAATTTTTATTAACTTAAACTGCACAGCAATATAATGCAAAATAGAGAAAATATCGCGATAAATAATATAATATGATAACTACTATCTTCGATAATAAAGATTAAGATTTGGAAACAAAACGCCCTTCTATTATTGATTTAAAAAAAATTATACCGTTTTCTCAAGTCTAAGGAGCGAATTAAAAATAAACGTTTTCTAGGAAGAAGCAAACTAAAATGAAGTATTGACCAGTGCCAATGTTTAGCAACAGTACTAGAGATGTCCGATTTGGTTGATTCAATGTTGTTTCAACCGGTTGACGGTTTTTCGTCCAACTAGTTAAATGCTACATAGGAGTTATTATATTATCATACTTGTTTTACAGGTTGTCTTTTCTTTTTCGTCAACAGTCCTCTAGTTTTTCTTCTTAGAATGTATGATTAACTAATCGAGAAAATCAACTATTTAATTGCCAATTTGAGAAAAAGGAAATAACGTTTCCTTTCGTTGACGACAACACTGTCTAAGGCCCATCCCTAACCTCGCTCATTTGAGCAAATCATTTAATGGCCGCTTGCTTTTACAAAGACCGTTATAGCTTTTTACAACCCAAACGTTTTTTTTTTAAATAATGTAAGCCTTAATTTAATATTAAGGATATATAAAAAGTCACAATATTTTATATGGTATTTGTAAATTATAATAAATTGTATTTGTATAATATGAACGAAGCTAGCGCCACGAGGTACAATTAGGAACTGAGAATGCAGACTTAAAGCTAATATAGGTCGCAAAAACCTTCACGACTAATGTGCTAGACTGTAATTTCCAAGTGTACATTCAAATTTCAAATGGGGTTTTTACTTACAAGTTTTCTCGCAATTGAAAAGAGGCCTCGCATTGGTGGGATGAAAGCACACTTAAAATTTTGATGCAAAATACCCGCTTGTCATGGAAATAGGGCAACAAGAGCCTCCTACTAGTTTATTCTTCAGCTTTTTAAATGTTAACACAAAAGTTGATATAACAACGATAAGATAACGTAAAATACATGCAAACACTAATACTCTTAGAATGGGAATGAGTTACACCCGAATACCAAATGAATCGAAACAAAACAAAAACTTGCACTTTTTATTTTTTATTATGATTCTGTGTAACAAGACACAAAGGCTATACGGAATGGAAATAAAGTATAGGTATAATTATTTTTTACCGATCCGATGAGGTCAATGTATTTTGAAGGTTTCGTGTTTAGTAATAATAATATTTTAATTTGGATGTTTGTTAGAAGGTATCTCCAGAACGGCTCAACGGATCTTGATGACATTTGGCACATACGTAAACGTGGCATAGTCTGGAGCAACACATGGGCTACGTATTTTTTTTTTAATTTCGCGCGGACATATAGTCGCGGTAAAAAGCTGGTTATTAATAAATTAAAATTTTCAGCAAAATCCTAGTTTTTAATTTTACTGGTCCAAATCATAACATGCGTTCATTTACTATATTTATAAATCCAAAAAATATTAGTGACGCTTTAAAATAAATTAAGAAAAATCAGTTCAATTATTAACTATAGTTGTGATGTGATATAAGATCTTTCATTTACGCTTAAAACGATCAGCGTATATTGATTTCCCTAATTGAAACTTGAGCCGGTATACATATTAGTGGGATAATTCCTGGTACGGCAGTAAATGGATATTGGCGCTACATTGTTCACTTGCATTGTGCCATGGGCGTCGTCAAGAAGGGTAGGGGGGACTAGTTGATAGAGAATCGAAAAATTGATAGACATTGAAAAAGTTGTATAGATGCCTATAATCCCTATAAATCCATATACTCAGTCAGTTTTACATGTAAAATAGGACTTCAAGTTTGAAAGCGTTTCCTTTGAAATACAAAAAAGAATATTTAATACAACTCAAGATTATGTTGGCGATGACCTTGCATTAGTATTATGCATGTGTTACCTTTAATATATCTAAATCATAGACTCGTTAACTTGCAATTTGTTAAATTTGCACAACATTTGCATTTTGATAAAATTGTTTGCTTATTTTCGAGAAATCGATATTTAATCTTTTGGCAATTGATACTATCTTTTGTTAATAGATGGCGCTAGTAGTGTTAATTATCCTAACAAATAAAACAACTTTTTAGTTTAGTTTCCCGGTCTATATAATTTGATTAAATGTTGTTTTGAATAGGATTTAAACTAAAATTATATGTGAAGATATGTGTTGTAAACATAATGTTTGTTTTAGTAATAATAGATGGCGCTAATGGTCTCTGTTGTACTGTGTTTTTGTAACTCCGATTCGCATAGTCTGATCAAGAAAACTTTTTGAACAGAGCTGCCGTCCGGAGGCTACACTGTGGGTGCTAAGTTCATTACCGACTGTTTTAGCGCTCGGGTTAGTGCGCACAGCGTACTGCGAACGGCGCTTTTTGTACTGCCCTAGTCTTACTAATATTATTAATGCGAATGTTTGGATGGATGGATAGATGTTTGTTAGAAGGTATATCCAGAACAGCTGCATGGATATCGCTAAAATTTGGTATAGAACATAATCTGGAAAAACAAATACACTCCTATTTTTTTTATTCCGTGTAATTTTATGGTTTCGGTATCATTTTAATTATTAGATTAATTATTTTACTTAAAATTAAAAAAAATTACAGCACAACATATAAGGGTTACTTTTTTGCATTAAAAAGTAACCTATGTCATTCCCCGGGCTCTAGTGTTTTAGTGTATAAAATTTTATTAAAATCAGTTCAGTAGTATTGGCGTGGAAGCGCAACACACAGACAGACAGAGTTACTCTCGTATTTTTAATATTTAGTAAGGCTTGTACCACATCTGGACCACAGTTGTAACCGCTACACTGTATTATGTGTTTATGAATTAATAAGCGATGGATGAACCATGTAAGTAGGATGAACATGGTAAGCAAAAGGAGTTTGTGAATACATTATTGACCTGTTTGTAAATTCATAAATTAGCACTAATCTCTATAATTGTGTATACGATTACTTGGAAGTGCCTCTTGATGATACAATATTGTTAATTCTATCTATATTATTAATTTGAATCCACACCACCGCTACAAATGACTATTAGTGCCATAATGGCGAAAATCAAATAGACACAAAACACAACATCTTATAGCCAGTCCATGGATAGAGGTCCGGGAAAATTAGTAAACCAAACTCTAAGAAATGTAGCAATTGTCAATACTGAATTTCATCATCATCAACGTCCCCACAGAGGGGCTTGGAGCCTACCCTAAGTCAGGGGGTACATGGCGGGATTCGAACCGAGAACCTGTAGATTAAAAGTGAATTGCTTAACCCCTGAACCATCGACGCTCCCAAAGAATTCGTATACAATGATATATCAGACTTTAAATTCAGCCAAGGCGTTTAGGCTACAGGCGATCACAATCAAACATAATATTATGTGTTATAATATATGTGCACGCACACATTACCTTCCTATTTGTCGGGAAAGAAGTAAAAAATGATTATTAATGTCACATGTGTATCTTTTTCTCAAAATAAAAACAATTTCTTGTCAGCCCTAGAGCAATTATAATATTTTTTTCATGTAGTTTATTTTTTAATTCGTTAGCTATTAATTCGATTGTAATAGTACATTGTTAATTGCAACATTAGGTGTTTCACTGTGCAACCGTAGAAAAAACATCCGGAGGAAAACAGCTTTTATAATCAACCTAATAACATTGCAATATTAAATAACCGGTTACAATGTCAGGGCTGGCGTTAATGCAGTTCGATGTTCTCTTAGTTTATAAAATAACTTACGTATAAAGCAATATTATAGTGGTTTAATTAATTAAAAAAATAAACAAAAAATACACTGAAGTTCAGTGGCTAGGTTAGGTTTTGTTCAGTTCGATTCTTTGCTCTGTATGTTTTCCTATTGTAGTATGTGTTTAAAATTGAATATTATTTATATGATAAGTAATTTTGAACTATATATCAGGATTATAAATGTTTATTATTAAGGAATAGGGTAATTTAATTAAATAATTTGTCTGTTTTTAAAAGTACATTTTTTGTCTTATAACCTAGTAATTTAACCTAAAATTAAATTCTCCAATAAAGTTTTCTTTCTATGCTTAATTTTGTTATTATACATGTTTTTTTTATATGTGAATTTATTGAAATTTGGAATTTTTAGGATGTGATCATTGCTGTGTCAATCGGCATTGTGTTTTAGGTATACCAGAATGTTTCGGGAAATGCGATTGGGTGGCCCGCCTGAGGGCAACATTGACTTCCGTAGCGAACCCTATTCTTGTAAGATGACGTGGAAGAATAAAAGACGGGACCTGTCTTGCTAAATTTCATAGTGATTACGATGCGACTCCTCCTACGCGCGCCATTGGCTTTAAGCGGTTAAGATCAGCCAATGGCGCCACGTGCTTCCCCACTCGTTTGATATTCACAGTTACGTTTTCTTGAACATTTGAATGTTCTATTTTCATAAGGAAATTTCATCACGATTACCCTAATTTTAAACATCTAACGAGAGAAAGGACCTTGACTAGGTGCGTGCAGCGAAGTTTCCTAACGCGTGTATACCCTTTTTCTTAATAATAAATTGTGCAAAGAGGCAATATAGCGCCGGTTGACGTAGTGCGTACGTCGCTTACGCGGCAGCGACGAGCTTACGTTGGGCCGAAGCGAGTGGCATGCTCGGGCACGGTGTGCAACCACTCAGTCCACAGCTCGGCCGCGACACACGTCACTCGTATTACGGGATGCTCTGTCTGTAAACCGCGATACGCGAAAACTGACGCCCGCCCAACGTGCTTAGACACCAAAATATTTTTAAAAACAATAATACATAATTAAAAACATTTACGAAACGTTCTACTTATTGGAAATAATATTTGTTTTGTTTATAATTTGTAAAGTTCGTTTAAAATTTGAGACATTGTGATTAAAAGAAAAATTAAGTGTTGAATAAATTTAACATGTTCGAAAAATTCATAACTTGGCCGTAATTACTGGATGCTGAATCTCAGGAAGATAAGAAGCGGAATATATTAACCACCACAGTCAAATCATAAAAAGTGGGTAAGTAATAGTATAAACAGAAGTTTAAAAAGTATTTTCGAAATTTTATTGCCCATACAAAAGATTATTTTTCAATAATTATTACTTTTAAAAGTGACTATTCCTAGTTTTCTAGAATAGGAGTGCTTATTATTTTCTATTCAAAATTATTTTGAATGTAAGAAGAGAAGTATAAGCTATTAAAGTAAATTATCTATTAAATTAACTAAAATTCATTTTCTAAGTAATAATCACAAAAAATAAATATCTTATTTTATAATATAATAATTGGTTCTTGTCTTTGATAGATTTTCACGCGAAACTACTATTCACTATACTGCATATCGCTTGATTTTAAGCAATTTAAGAA
Organism: Papilio xuthus; assembly: GCF_000836235.2. NCBI lineage: Eukaryota > Metazoa > Arthropoda > Insecta > Lepidoptera > Papilionidae > Papilio > Papilio xuthus. The sequence goes on from NW_013533632.1 coordinate 3,171,553, forward strand.
ACATTACATGGCTTTTGGTATAAGTGCCATCCAGTTTTGGGTTCGATTTAAAGCCACAAAATACTAGTGTAACCTTTTAAAATGCGAGCAACAGGTCGTTTGAACGATTTTAAATAGTGTATTAAAGCGCATTACAGGCGTTTCATCCATTTTCTTTTTCTGGGTGACGGATTTTGGGAAAATAGTTAAGGTGGGGTTTCACTGCCGAGACATCTACATGGAAGGACATTTTTTTTTTACTTTTAATAAATAAGTAAACTCTGTTAACAAGGATTTAACATTGTAATTATGATTTTTTTAATCGGTCAGATAGTTCGTTAAATACAAGCATAAAAATCCTTTCGTTCCAGGGAAATATTTTGAATTTATTTTTTTGCGCTTAACTGAATTTTCGTTTGTGCTAAACTTCTGAGAGTCGTAGCGTGATAATAAATAGCCTATATCTTCCTTTAATAATTTAGTTGTTAATATAAAAAAGAATTTATGAAATCCCCTTGATAATTTCAGATTAGCTCGTTCAAATATACCTTCCTCAGATTTGTTATATTTGTATAAAGTTTAACCACTTTTGAAATCGTCTGGAACGTGCTCCCATCGGTTTAAATCCGTCCTAAGAAATGTATAGCGAGATCTTCGATTGTAACTTAACTGTTTAAGATTTTTAAAGTACACATCTTTGCTGAGTGAATTTTTCTTTTAGATTCTAAGAAGCAAAGGAAGGATTTTTTGGCATTAGGATTCATTTACTCGTTACATTAAAGTCTTATGTTAATACCGACTGCCTTCTTTTCCTGTTTTTAGTGTTCCGTACCTCATAGGAAAAAAAACGGAACCCTTATAGGATCACTTTGTTGTCCGTCTGTCTGCCAAGACTCTTTTTCTTAAAAACACGTGAAGTATCAAGCTGGAATTTATTTAAATCATGTAATGTAGTCTAATGTATGGTAAAATTTGGTTTATTAATGATTTTTACATTAGTTTAGTATGTCAAACATTTATAGAGTACAAATTGAAACATACTGTACATGCATACTGTAATAGTACTAGGATTATAATTCGATATTAATTTTATTACACATGTGTATGCTCCTTAATAAACGCTCGTAGAACAATACCATATTCACGCAATGCCGAGGTTTTCCAGCAAGATTTGTAAAATCATTGATAACTGTAGATATTTCTTAAGAAATGATAAATTGATTTAAGAGATGGAAATTTTTAATGAACCCATACAACGTTTGAAAAAGGAACGATGAAATATTTCTGTTAGGTATATTTATCGCAGTCTTAATTCATTTTAATGGACTATCAAATATTAACACAGAAAATATACCTTAATAATTACGGGAGTTTTATCTCTGTGGTAATTTTTAATGCAACCGGGACACGTGTCTCTTATTTTTCAACTAAAATGAAAGGGTTGAGAATATGGTTTTGTAAAAAATTACAACAATGCAAATTTGTTTACATAACTTCTATATATCGATATATTTATGACTTAATGAGCAAGTAAAACTAAATTATAACAGCTCACTTGCGTCCCCATGGCAAAGTCAAAAAACGCCAAAAGCTCCTTGTCGTATTGTAGGTGTCTTGACGTGTTTTTTATGTACTTTTCTAATAGAGATAGCACCGTCTCTCTTATCGATAAGTTTGTCGCAATTAGTATACACTAGTAAAAAAGAGAGCGGTGGCTCAAGGGGTTCAACACTTGACTCGTAATCTGTAGGTCCCGGTTCGAATCCCGCCATGTACCAATGTTATTTTTCGATTTCCGTATTACGTACGTACATTTATCCGACGTTATTACGGTGAAGAAAAACATCGTGATGCAACCTGTACATATCTGCGAAAAAATTCAAAGATATGTGTGAAGTCAACCAACCCGCACTGGACCAGCGTGGTTGGCTATGGCCTAGTCACCCCTAACTTAGGGTAGGTTCCGAGCCGAGGTATAGTGAGCTGATGATGAATTAGTTACATCTTGCTATTTTTTTTTTAAGTTTTATTAATGACGACAATGGGTATACTCCTTAATAGCGTGTATCGTTGAACAATACCAAGGTCTTCACTATAATTTCCACTTGTAGAGTTATTATAAACAATAAATAATTATTTACAATTAATATCATTATGACTATTGAAAGTACTTCTTACGTATGACTAAGGATCAAGTACGACGCACTGCTCTTATTTTATTACTCTACATCTGCGTTATTTGTGCACTATTTTAATGATGACTAAGAAATCCACAAATTGTTTTTTTTTAAATAATAGTATCTCTTTAATTTAAATTTAAATTGGAAATTTTATACCATTATTTGTAAATAAATTTGTTTACTATTAGATTAGAATTGAGCTTTAAATATTCTCAAGTTAAAAGTAGGACGTTACGTAAAATTGTCAATGAGACGTTCACAATATCACGAGACGAGTTGAACTAAATCTTCACATTTTCTGTAAAACGTTACTAAGATTCTTAGAGAATTTTAGAAGTATTTTCAATTGGATTTTCGCATCTATTTAATCGTTCAACATTTTAAAGATTTAACGCTTTCTTATTTATTTTTAGTTGATGATAAAAAGGCTTAAGAATGAAATGATTAGTATTAGCAGTAGTAGTAGTTAGTGAACAGATGTTCTAGATTTCTATTTAAGCTTCAGCTATTATATTAGGTAATAATACCTTTCTCGCGTCTTCACTATCGTCTTGTATAACAAGCTTTTATCTATTGATAATCTTATATATAAAATTCTCTTGTCACAATGTTTGTTACGACATTCCTGCGAAACGGCTTTAACGATTTTTATGATATTTTATATCCATATTCAGTAGGTCTTAACAGTAGTAGAGCTCGCTTTAACATCTTCGCACGAATTGGTCCGGCTCGCACGGTGAAATACCACGACCACACAGAAGACAGGCGTCAAGTGGAAGCAATTCCGCGTTTCGTCTGATGAGTGTGCGTTCCAGAGGCCTAATTTAGTCCTCTTTCCCTTCCAACCCTATTTCTTATAAGGAAAGGATGGGAAGTGGAAGTGGACTTTTTGGATGAGAGGATGCACGGAAAGGGAAAATATTTTCTTTCAGTGCATGATCTCCTCCGTCGATTAAAGGTAGGCAACGCATATGCAATTGCGTATGTCTATGGTCAACAGTCACTTCGCTATTTCAGCGATATCAGGTGGCCGCTCGCTCGTTTGTCACATTATGGTATAAAAAAAAGGTTTCAGATTCAGCTACTATCTATTTTTCAATTCGCAAACGGAGTAGCGGGCTACAGCTAGTTATAGATAGATTTTCTTACTTAATTAAAGTTTTTATCCCTTCCATACACAAATGTTGTTAGCTGAATGCAGTAACTGTAAATAAAATATAACAGTATTAATTATATTAATCAAGTTACTCAAATCACAAATCAGTTCTCCGAAATTTAAATTTTCATATAACGTTAAGCCAAAATACTAATTCATGTATTAATGGAACAAAATATTTAATATCAGTTTAAAGTAAATAATATTTTAGCGTGAAAATAAATTAACAGGCGTATAATGTTACAATTAAATATAATGCATTTGATTATTATAAATTACACTAAAAATATTCTGATAAGTAAATATTACGTTGATTAGGTTTTTGTTTTTTCATATAATTGGCTCTTCCTTATTGTTCTAGGTGTGCGACAAACGCAGCAATGCGACGCGACGCGATGCGATTTGACGGTACGCGAAAATGCCTTACGACCCATCCGACTAATAGTTACATCTCTGAGATATCTTTTTATTTCATACAATTTATTGGTGACTTGATTTTTGTGTAAACAAATATCCTCTTGTTCTAGGTGAGTGACAAGTGCGGCAATGCGACGCGATGCGACGCGATTAACGCTTTGCGAGAATGCCATATCTTCTCATCTGAGGAAAAGAGTTACATCTCTCTGTCACTTTAAGAAATACAACTTTTTTCTTTGGATGGGTTGATATTTGCGTAGTATGAATGGCTTTTGCTGTCTCCAAATGATACCTCGGCGTCGACCACGCGCAGACAAACGTCGTGCACTCATCCTGCACTCAACTTGCACTCATAAGTGATGGTCACTAAGGAAAGGGAAATGTATAATTATTTAAGTAACAAATAAATGACTTTGACAGTCTTAATGAATCGCTGGTACATCCGGTTAGCTTTCATAGTAAAAAACTCTAATATAAGCAATTCGTAGTAATTCGATCTTGAAGAATGTAAGTGCTTACATCTAGTAATATGAGTTATATTTGTTGAACAATATTTTATGAACAGTGCAGTGCTCGACAATCCTTCGTAGGAACTCGCGTTCACTAACTTGTTGCATTTTAACTAGTTGCGTATTGATGTATTTTTTCTTGAAGTGATGATATTGTTTGCGAAATGCAACTTCATGATGTACGAATATCTTAAAAATATAAACCTACCTTACATAATAGTAACAGGGCTAGATACTTTTATAACACGCATTTATAATTCTACCGTCACGAATTATCTTTATAGTTTTTCAAATGGTACGTATACTAATTTATTTAAAAAAAGTTTTTTTTTTAATTTCATCTAAATTAGTCTCAGTATAATATATCAGTATTAGTAAAAGTTCAGATTGATTTGGATATCCCAGTTGTTAACATGAGTTTGAAGAGTGAAAGCATTAATAAATTCGTTCGTAGATTCGATTCCCGAGTAATTCAAGGTACTTTATTGATAAATATTTACTTTCAATTTGAAGATAAGTAAGCTTTTTATATAAAAAAATGCCAGTACAAATCTTAATTCTATATAAGCTAGATGCTTAAAAGTACTTGATTGTCAAATTCAATAATCTTAACATCCGGTGTCAGTGTATCATTTTAGTTTCATTGATGTTAGTTGCATTTGAGATTCCATAGCTAAGGTTTCAACTTTTATGAACGAAATATTAGCATGTCACCGAAGTGCTTTGGTATATTTATATTTATATTAGCGGTCGCCCGCAACTCTGTCCGCGCGGAATTAAAAAAAAAAACTATTAAGTAGCCTATATGTTCTTCTAGACTATGTTCTATATGTATGCCAAATTTCTTCAAGATCCGTTCAGCCGTTCTGGAGATAACTACAAACAAACATACATCTAACCATTGCAATTTATAATATATTAGTAAGATGTATGCAGTTATATAGGTGAATTCTGTCCAAGTCGTTTACAACAATATTAACTTAGCTACAAATGCAGCTGTAGGGAAACGTGGCTAGTTATAGAATATTTTATGTGTCTAATAGTTAAAACGTGTCACCTAATTGCTTATGAGATGATATTAATATTTAATTACCGTAGGTTTCTAAGACCGAAATCTCCGTTTAAAACTTATTGCTATCTCTGCTTTGTCAAATATAATGACAGAGATGACGATATATTTTATACAGGGATTTAAGTATTGGTCTCCGAAACCAAAGGTTAGTGAAGTCCGAATATTAAATGACCGATCCCCTCTTGCGACGTGGATTCGGCTTTTTACTCTCATTCTGTAATATTTTTTCACGTGACTGCGGCCTAGTCAACCCTAACTTAGGGCTCCGAGCCCCTCAGTGGGACGTACAGAGCTGATAATGATGTCGATATGTGATATTGCGTCTATTGTCCATTCCTCGTTTAATTATTACCACCTGTAATATATATGTCTTGTTTGATTTTTAACTTTTGCGAGTATTTTAATTCGTATACTTTCCAGGAGCGCTATCGGCCTAGAATCAGAGTTTTTAATTTAGCTTATTAGATTGCGGGCCATACATATTTCCGGTCTTCTAACTCATTAGGCATATATGTTATGTATATCTTTATGTATTTTAAATTTGATAAATAAGTCGCGATGACGCAATCATATAAATATTAACATGCCTCGTAAGCACGTACTATGTAGGTACCGCTGACATAATATTTTAATCATAAAAATGTTCGACGAATTTATCAGTTCAGTTTTATTTAACATTTTGTTGCGGATGCTGAGATGTGGTCATGTAGTATCAGAAGTGTGGTAGCTTGTCGTCTACGATTGCTTATTTAAAATTTGATGTATTTATTTAGTTAATTTGAATTTGACTACCATTGTTAACAGTGGCCCGAAGTGCCGATGGAGCGGGGCTCCATCGGGCATCCGAGGAGGACGTCGTGCGGCTAAATCCTTGCCTGCAGACCAACTTCGAAATGAACGATCTCCCCCCCTCGGCGTACCCGACTGACACGCGCAGAATGCAGCTGTATTCTCACGCACACATACATCCTACGGTGAGTCACTACCCTTTGTTATTTGCTCCGATTTATGACCTGGCGTATATGGTCCAGTATCAACGTCTCAGTATGAACAACCTCATGCGGTGTGTGATACCTAACTATTGGGACACGTGTTAGCGTAACGCTCTCCAGATAAGCCGAGTAAAGCCAGAGACTAATTTATACAACTTTTAAAACAATGACGCTTTTCCTGACCTCTTACTTCTTGTTCACTCTTAACCAGGAAACGAATTTTACCATCAACGTATTTCTATGTCTTATAATTCTTGTAGTCAATAATAAAAACTATAATTCAGAAACAAAGCCTCTTTTGGCGTATAAAGGTTTAAACAAGTGTGAAAAGTTATTTAAAGTTCTTATTTTTACGTCTGTTGAAAAATATATTTTATAGCGAATAATTAAAACACATAGGAACTTATGAATATAAAGCGACAAGTGTAGACGCAGGTCGTAACAAACTAATAACCTGCCTATAAAACTCGACACAACAAACACCTATGCATTTATAAACAATAAAACATTAAAGCGATAAAATTCAAAAATGTGACGTTGCACACACGAAATAAATGGCGTGAAAATAAGAACAATTTAAGGGAACAGGCGCTTACCGTGAGCGGATTCAGTTACCGAGCGCGGAGACCCCATTCGCTTTGTACCTTGCCACCTTTGTTTTGTACGTGTGAATTTAATTACATTTCAATTATATTGAACGACACATCATTTTATTTGCGATTTACATTACAACCAACCAACCTTTAACATGTTTGTCATTAATAACGAACCATTTTCAACATGCAATTAATTTTCGAGGGGAAATATTTCGCTAATAGTTATATTATTATAGAAATAAAATCATAGAATAATCTACGTGAAATGAATCAAAGTAGCCTTGAAATTCAAATTAAGAATTATTTTTCTATTATATTGATTTGATATATTTCTTTTTAGAAATTATTAATGCTGGTAATTTTATATGTCATATTTATGTATACATATATGTTTAAAAGATCTGTGATAATAAAATATTAATAGTAATAATTCCCTGACGAGCATGACGTTCCGTTGGTAAGATATCTCAACACTGAACTCTGCCATCGACCCGACTTTGTCATTCTCAATTACATCATGGACCTTGTTTGTTTCGCTTTCGCACAAAATTAAAAAATAAGTATTCGAACCCACACAACGTTGCAATGTCACGAAAGCTAGAAAAAATAGTTTTATTAAGTTAAAAAAATAACTAATGGTTAGTTGCCGAGACAATAATTCCAGTTTAATCCTTTATTTTTCTATCTCAGCTTTGTCAATGATAATGAGGGGGATGACGATATATTTCATAGAGGAATTTTGGTATCAGAAACGATAAGTACTTCTTTGATATTGATCAATTAATGTACCGACATTTATAGATAGGTTTTCAAGTTAAGTTTGAAGGTAAATGTACAACAAAAGTGCAATAACAAATAAAGTATTAAAATATTTAACCGACGCAAATTGATGATATTTACATAATGTTTTATATAATGTATATAACAAATTCGGTAATTTTATATACGTTTTGATTCCATTATATTAAATTCAAAGTAATTAAACAGCGATTTATATTATCAGGCGTCCATGACACGGGTTCGCCGGCGACCGAACAACAGATTGTCAATAAGATTTCCTATCAATACGTACAACTTTGTCTTTAAAAAAATATGATGAAATAATCTATCTTACTTTTACTGTTGCCCGGTGAACGATATAAAAATAATTATTATGCATCAACTGTTGACATTCATTAACCTTATGTTGCACCAAATCAATGTTTTGCACAACTTTATCTCGGTTCATAAATGGATCGATAATGTCACCGATGTTACATTGGTATCTTATAAAAAAAGATACGAATTTAAAACACAACATCATGTAAATATGTTGTTATAAATTTTAATAATAATTCTATGGTGATGTAATACATATTATTTTACCTATGTGGGTAAAAGAAATACGTTAGATTGGGTTTTTATCACCGATGCTAGTATTAAATTGATTAAAATGTAAAATATTTTAAATGTTGAATTTTAAAGGTAGGATGTTCTATAGTATTGATGCGGGTCAATTCAACTTGTTGTTCCTATCAAGCGTTTGTAATTTTTAAACACACAAGTGCGTTTTAACCATACGTAATAATGATAAAAATTGCACCTTTGACCCTAACATTACTAGCAAACAACACGGAAAGGGAAGTTTTACGAAGCTAAAGCGGTACTGCGCGACTTATATTAAACGCGTAATCCTCAGACGCATGTTTTAGATATGATTAGAAAAAAAAAAACACTTTGACTTATTGATCATTTTGATTAAAGATGATACTTACTTACTCCGCTGGCGCATCGACACAAAGTGGGTCTTGGCCTCCGATACAAGAGATCGCCAAAGTCACCTGTCTTGAGCCTTTTCCTGCCAGTCCATCGCTTGTAGCACCCGCAGATCGAGCTCTACGGCGTCTCGCCAGCGGTACCTGGGCCGACTGATGGGTCGGCGGCTAGTCGGGGCCCCGAGATACACTGCTTTGGTCTTTCGATCTTCCCCCGTCCTCGTGAGGTGGCCCAGCCATCGGAGTCTGTGAGCTTTTGCTTCTCCGATGATATTCGGCTCATCCATGAGCGTCTCAATTTCTGCGTTGTAGCGGGTTCTCCAGCTGCCGTCTTCTCTTTGCGTTTGGCCCAGAATCTTGCGCATGATTTTTCTTTCCGCCACCAAAAGCATTTCCTCCTCTTTAAGGGTCAGTGTCCATGTTACGCAGCCGTATATCAAGATCGGTCTTATTACCGTTGATTAACGATGATGCATCATTAATTGTATTGGCAAATACTATATAAAAAAACACTTATAAATCTTATCAAAAAGTCTTTGTTCTCAAATTGTCGCAGACTCGAATTGAATTTGATGAAATATTGGTACTTGTAAAAAAAATGGTTCACTTTTCACATGTGGTATTGTATTTACATAATAACTATTAGTCGTTACCGTTGACGTCGAACCAGGGTTGTCGACTATAAGAAGGTTAAAATGATATGTCGTAATATTACTTATCACTCGAAAATGTTTTCAAACGTTTCCTATCGATTACGTTGTATTTGCAATAAACGGTCGCAAACGTATTTGAGTAAACACGTATGCACCCTTTCCCTCTGTTGCACTGTAGCATATTGACAAATGCAACGTATATATTATTAGATAGGTTTGCTTCGTGTTTGATCGTAGCTTATTTAGTGTCTGAACATAGTACTTTGTCGTCTCTACGATGTCTCTATTATACCGTAGTACTAAAGATAACTATCAAATAATGTTTACACTTTACTACGCTATTACTTTTTCAGATTTGGATTTTGGCATAGTAATTACAATTTGTTTTAAAATTATTTTTGAATAATATAATCATTTTTCCCGTAAGTTCCGTTAAATTAAAATGAATCAAAACACTTGTAAGGTAAATATAAAATGTATAATAACACACCTGTAGCACAGAAGGGTAATCAGAATTTATGGAATTTTAATTGGTACGATTCTGGAACAACTCTCTTCTAAATTCTTTGACATTTATTTTTAAACAACAACTGCTAACCTCCTCTTTTCTCGATACAATATTACGTTTATTTTCTATTTTTCTTTTAATCTTTTGTTTATAATATAATCGTGTTGTATCAGTCCTAAGTCCTATCATGTGTTTTAAAATAGGGTTGTCAAAATCAAAATATCACTTCGACAACCCTATTTTAAAATACCAGTGGTAGTGCGCGGTCGACGTGTACGACTCCTTTGTAATCCGACCAGCGCTGTGACAAATGTGTAAAGTATTGCATTTGTAAGGCGCGTCGACGTTTATTCGCTTACTCGACACTTCGACATTGATTCCAAGGTTCATATTAAAATGATTATAGAATTACTTATAAGCTGAACAATACTAAATATCAGTTTCCATTGGCGTAATACATTGATATATCGTTATCCTATTCATTCTATTTAAATAAAATAGAGACAACGATGTTGTATATAAGTTTCACGGTACTGGAATTTGAAAATGAGTATGCAAAAGCCACAGGAATTGTGATTTTGATACAACCATGATAGATCGGATATGTTAACCGCAATGTTGATTGCATTAATTTGGCAAATCTTAATTTAATTATGAACTTCACTACCGATGCAATTAATTTGCAAACGCTATTTCTAAACAAAACTATTTTTTTAATTAAAATTTACCCGTTTTTATTCGTTACCAATTTATGCCTAAAGTATTAAAGAGTTTTCTAAAAAGCGAGTATTTCAGTCTTAGAAAATATTATTGCAAAATGCCTCAGTAGTTCTGTTAGTATTTTTAATAAATAAGAACAAAAATATAAAATTGGATAGAGTGCAAATGATTAAAATTATAATTAAAAAGTGAACTTAATTTTACAATGACTTATATTTAACCTTGAAAATGTTTACAGTTGCACTTCCATCTTCGTCAATAGGATTGTAAAGAAGAAGCGGTATGCAACGTACGATTGGCATATTGAATTACAAATCTGATCGTTTGGTGTCGAATACTGTATAGAATTCAATTCAGCCGCCATTGCAAACTAATTCTGTACATTCTCTATCAAATAAAATTATGTATAGATTAATAATTTTATTTGACCCTGTGGGCATAATTAAACTAAATTACGTTTGCTTAGTCTACGTCTGACTAAAAAATGTTACATGATCTTAGTCAGGATGTACCTTTCTTATCATATATTGTTTTACAAATTATATGACAGAACTTACTAGGTCACAAAAATTTAATTACCAGTAGCTATGATGATCGTGTCCTTAATTCCGTAATTTTTCCTGGAGTCGTGCAGAAGCGCAGTGCAAAGGGTTTCGGTGCGTTCCTTTGGAGATCCCGGGACCCTCGCAGTCGCACTTAAGGTTGGCCCCCGGGGGGTTTTAGTGAGTAAGAATCTCACATAACCCTGTCTTACCCCTAAAAGGCAGGATATCTTACGAACATTCCCCCCACCCCCGATACAAAAAAAAGTCTGTAACTTATTCAGATATTGTTTTTTTTTTGTTTTTAAATGCGTCACGAGTTGATATGAAATCTAAAACTTTCTCTAACTAAAGGGATTGTTGCCAAAGTCGGAGGGTAAAGTTGTTAAAAGTCATTTTTCAAGTAATTCAAAACATCCCTTAAACTTTGTAATTCAATCAATCTAATTGGATAAAAATTTTCCATACAATTTTTTTTTATTTAAGATTGCATTAATTGTATAGAATAACATACCAAGTAAGTTATAAGGTATTTATAAAAACCAAGCAGTAAGTAAGCGAGTAATAATTTTCTAAACTGTGTATTGTAAAGAGCGCTACGTTGAAGTGTACACGCGCGGCGGAATTTAGTTTGTACGTTTGTTCCTTACTCTGTGTTCGTGGGTGGCCGACTAGGAGGTGTATTTTTTACTTATATACCATGGACGTCAACTCTTATTTAACTTGCCTTCAACCGAAATACGATCTTAAGGTGAAGGCTAGGAGGTTCGCTAGGGGAAGGGGTATAGGCTTATCGCAAATATTGCTAGGTCGACGAAGCTAATTCGGTCGAGTGCTCCACACAATGGACCTATTTCACGAACCGATTGACTTTGTTGCGTATTTTATTTTTAATCGCGTTTCCTTCGAATTATTACGATAGATAGAATTGTACGTATGATTTTCAAAATCGTAAAACTTACGCCTTGGTGGAACAAATGTTTCTAGAAATTATAATGTTTTTGAAACAATCAATCAACTAAGGATTTGTCTTCGGTGAATAAATTCGTCTATAGAATTATGAATATACAATATAGGACAGGTATAACAATACTGCGTCGGTACAGAGAGCGGTACAGGGAGCGTCGGTGGCTCAGTGGTCAAGCACTTCACTTTCAATCTGCAGGTCCTGGGTTCGAATCCAGCCATGTACCAATGTGTTTTTCCATTTCCGATTTATATATGTACATTTATCCGACGTTCTTACGGTGAAGGGAAACATCGTGATGCAACCTGCACATATCTGAGAAGAAATTCAAAGATACGTGTGAAGTCAACCAACCCGCACTTGGCCAGCGTGGTTGACTATGGCCTAATCACCCTTAACTTAGGATAGGCTCCGAGCCCCTCGGTGGGAACGTATAGTGAGCTGATGATGATAACAATACTATCTAGATGTGTAGTGTGATACTATATGGTTTCCTATGGTATTTTAGACACCTTGTCTACAATATTAGAGGAATGTTAGATGTGAATGTATCGAGGAGAAAAAAATTAAGAAACTTTAAAATGCAAAAATCTCATCAAAATGCCTTCTAAAGTGAAATCAAAATTGGCTCAGTGATAACGCAAAGTGGACAAACATAAAAACATTATTTCCCTTTATATAATTATTAATTTCACTCTCTTTAAAAAGTATTTCGCCCGATTGTATTTTTCAAGATCAAATCCAATCTTTTCTAAGGGGACGGCGGAGTACGTAGTTGAAAGAGAAGTCCTACGATTGCTATGAAAAACTTAACCTTCATAAGAACTTAGAGTTTATTGAAATGATTGAAAACAAATCAAAGTTTCTAAAACTTGGTAGTCAAATCATTTAGCAAAACCCAAGCTTAAGAAAAACGTAGTTTGCAACTTTAGGTAAACTCTTGCATTGGCAATTTCCGGTCAAGGTGAAACTCTGGTTGAATTATTAAAAAAATTGCAAGATTACTATATAATAAAAATGCTGACATTAAAATATTATCGCACATATCAACCTTGATCTATATTTGGTACTTATGTATGTTTATTTCGTTAAGAAGTGTCGAATAAAAAAAAACCTTACTTTTGTGACATTAGATAAATATTTTAGTATGATTCAAATTGAATTCACAATTCTAAATACTAGAGATAACGTTATTTCATTTGTTACCATTCATTATGTCAAAGAGGAAAGTCTTATTGTCGGAGAATAAAGTTCATTTTGCGTTGCTGCACCACATTAGTACGTTGGTTGATAGATTTTATATCAACCACACGTATTTTTGATTAACAGTCATCTCTTGGCCACCGAATTCAACAACCATTTTGTAACATTTCCAATAAGCAATTATAAATAAAAATTATTATAACCTAAAAATGGGTGCGAAAATATCACCTTTTATTTTCCAATCTAATCAGAAAGGGACGGAAACTATCTGTCGAATATCCATAGCTTGCGATAAAGGGAACGTATGCAATTTAACATATAATTTTTTTGCAAAAAATAAAAATAAATCTGAAAAAACTTTAAGTAATCAAGTACAAAACATTTCCTTCCTATCCAGGATCGGTTTTAGCATTTCCGGCGCCTTGGGCGAGATTTTTGCGCCGCCCCCTTTTTTGGTGACGGCGATATCTTTAAAAGATTGGGTATATTAGGAGGCAACTCAGGCGCCCTTTTTTATTTGATTCTGGCGCCTGCTATGCCCCCTTACGCCTGGCGCCTTGAGCGAACGCCACACCTCGCCCTACAATATCACTGCTGCTCTACGTATCGAATAAGCAATTTTAAATTAGTGAAAATACGACTTAGGGTCCTTCAAGAAGCGAGCCTATCACCACCTCAAAGGCCGGTAACGCATCTGCGGTTCATCTGGTATTGCTGATGTCCATGGGCATCGTTGAACACTTCGGTGTTCCCGCTGCTCGTTTGCCCCCTTCTGTTATAAAAAAAAAACTTAAGAAAGCGTTTAGAAAGTGTATTCTTATTTAGTGCGTATTTACGTTCACATACGCAGATGTGAAAGAAAGTATAGGAAGTACGTGATTTGGATTTTATATTTATATTTTATCTAATAGCATGTATTGTTGAAAATCAGTGTTATTATAATATTTTACTAAATAATCGTAGTTTGTTATATAACTACTGTTGTATCAAGGTGATATGGACTTTGTGTTTTATTAAATAAAATTTGTATAAACTTTGATTTTAAAATATAATACCAATATAAGATGATGAGAGCGAAACTATACTACTCAAAACAAAATAAGGGCCACTAAGATTTTATGGTGTACCATGAAAACAATAAATATATTATATTGTTTAACTTATGAAACTACAAAATAATGTCATTGGTTTTAATATAGGCTAACTATTGTTTAAAATAATAATCATCAATTGTTTTTTTTTAAATTCATAATGAAATTGGCCATTTGCCATTTGGCCATAAGGTTTCAGATTTTAGTTATTGAAATATTTAACTTAACCTAAATGATGTTAGGCTTGTAGCCTCAAATAATCAGTTCCGGAATTTGTCTTGCATTAGCTCGAAAAGACACGAAATTTAAGTTGTTTGTTAATAATTAAAACAGATCATATGAAGAACATCATTCTCTTTTCTTGCAGAGTAAATATTAGAATCATTAGTAACATATAAATACATTTTAGCTTTGTCCAGACACATAGCCTTATTTCAATCACCTGTAGAAATACTCAGTCAAAAGTAAAGAGTTAATTAGGATCTTGTCTACTGTGAGAGACGCAGATGCGATGCGATTGGAGGCGAAACAACGTACATAGTATTTGACAGAGTGCAACGGAGGTGCGCCCCAGAGTTATTTGTCTAACAAAATAACCCTGCAACACACTGATAGAACACTAATAGTACCGGATAGTGAGCGCGTCTGGTAAAAGTTTATTAGGACGCATCTGTCTGTGCGAATTCCAAATTCATTTTCTTCGCTTTGATTTCAAAACCAAGTTATAGGAGACGTAATTATTGTTTATATTTGTTATATAGATTAAGAATAGAAATTTGGCCTATTAAATTGGATAGTTAAATTTAGATACAAAGTACTCAAGAAGGACGGTATTAAGATCGCAAGAAAACTACGAATTAATGAAGAAGAAAGGAGAAGGGAGAAAGTTGTAGGAAAGGAGTAGGAACCTACCAAATAGATTTCATATATCTCTGCCTACCCCTTTGGGTTACGGGATTGAAGATATGTTGTTGAGGTTATGACAATGTTTCGAATCGTCCTTTGCCTTTATGTAGGAAAACAGGTTAACAGGAATTTATTTCAAACTAAATATAAATAAAATGTTAACCAACAACCAACATTTTCTCCATTAGGTAATTGGTCGATTTTGAAACGACAAAATGTGTCCTGACAAATTTCACTTCGGCTTGTACTTAATGTTACGATATGTTAGTTTCCATCTAACTGATTCGTTCATATAGTGGTTTCTTTAAAAATTCCGAGTTTCATTCAAACGTAGTAATCTAAATATATAAAAGAAAGTCGTGTTAGTTACACTATTTATAACTCAAGAACGGCTTTACCGATATGGTTGAAAATTGGTGAGGAGGTAGCTTAGAGCCAGGAGACGGACATAGGATACTATTTATTCTTTTTTTTTTCGAGTTTATGCCTTGAAGAGTTGATTTTTATTTAACTTATCTATATATTTAGTTTTTTTATATATGCACGCGGACGAAGTCGCGGGCGACAGCTTATTTAATTTATAAAAAAAAATTAGCATGTGCTACTATATTATGTCTCAAGATGTAAAATAAAACCGTGCATGTTTAGAAAACATTTTTAAGTTTTTATTCGTAATCTTTTTGTGAAGGCTTATCATTTTAGTGATTTAGCAACAATTATAAAGAATTTACATAAACTCTAGCCTAAACATAAGTGAAGATGGTCTACGTAAACATACTGAACATAATGAAATGACATTTTTGTTTGTTTTTCTATTCCCTTTGCTTCATAGTATTATGTCATATATGTAGAGATGTTACTAGATTTTTTATTTTTTACTAGCTGTCGCACGCGAATCCGAATGAAAAAAAAATTCTCACCTTTTAAACCTTCCCTAGACCTCCGCTAACATAAGATAACAAATCCGTTCAGCCGTTCTCTAGTTTTATTGCGACTAACGTACAGTAATTGATTTTTATAAATAGATTACAGTTTAAAATTGAATACATTTGACGTTTTAACGTACTTTAAATATTATTTAAATTTGTTTTATAAATAAGCAAAACATTTCTGGGAAATAGTAAGATTTCAATACTCTGTGAGTTAATAAAAACTTTGTAATGTTTAATATTAAATTAAAATGTTTAACTATGATATTTGTACACTAATGTTATTTATTCAAAACAATTAGTTGGAATTGGTAGTACGTTAAATATTCCAGAGTATATTTTGATATGTTAACAGTATTTATATATTCTGATTATTCTTATTTTTTAATACTACTACATTGTTATATTTTTCGGTTTTGCTAATTATAACCAAACTAGTATAAACATTTGGAACGCTATTATTTTACTTTAAGTTGTAAATAAGCAGTTTTAATACTTAACTATCTGTCGCCCACGACTTCATCCGCGTGGAATTAGAAAAAAAATTAATAAATAGCCTATGTTGTCTTCCAATGTATATGTGTGCCAAAATGCATCAAAGTCTGTTGAGCCGGTTTGGAGATATCTTCAAAGAAACTGACATCCATCTAAACATTCGGATTCATAATATTAGTAAGATAGTAAAGTTAGAAGTAAGAAGTAAAATTTATGGGATAAAAAAATATTTAAAGTTCTTACTTATCTAAAAATTTGTTGTCTTTTATTTGCTTATAAGTGTCAATAATTTTCGTTTAAAAGATGTATAGCTCTGACCGAGTCACCGTTAAGACCAACGTTACAAATTATTTTCGTCGTTCATAAATTAAACAGATTTCAACTGTCCTTAGCCGTTGAAAAATAATTTGTTTCCATGAATCACGTCGATGCCGGAAAAAGATTTTCTGTATAGTTATTAATTTGTTTTTATTTAAATCGTACAAAACTCTTCTGCATTCGAAAAAATTAACTTTAAGATGGTGCATAAATATTGTATTCAATAGAAATAGCGATCATTAGGGGATGGACATAAATACTTTAGAATTATTTATATAAATGATTTCTCGCACATAAAACACGTGTTCACTTGTTTATATAACATAGGTATAATAGACAGCTTAAGATGTACTTCGTTGTCAACTTATAGTATTTTAAAACTCGATAACAACACTTTTATATCATCCAAGTGTCTAGATTATCAACAAAAATGTTTAAATATATTATATACAGTAATATTAATAACAGTAAATCTATAAACATGTGAGCGACGGGTAGCGTCCGCGAAATAATACCCACTCACTCTGATGAAGCCCCCGATGGGCTCGAAACTAGTCGGTGCCGCCACCTGACAAATCTACGTGAGTGTTTAGCCGTTTTTTATATAAGTTTATTATAATGTCTCACAAAAGTTTGAATAATTTAAAAGTAAATCTATTAAGATATCTGAACACCATTTGTATAATAAGCATATCGGTTTCACATTGTTTTTAGGTTGCAATGATTTCAGACCTATTTTTCAGATGTATGGGATACAAATTAAAGCAATTAAATACACAGCTCATGGCCTAAATAAAGGCTGAGATAATTAAATATGAAACTAGATTATAATTAACTTCAGTACTGTTTATTGATTTTAGAAATATGTTATACTATCTGTCGCCTGTGATTCCGTCCGCGAGTAATTAAAAAAATCTTAATTAGAAGCCTTTGAGTTCTTCTTGACTATATCATTTAGATCTATGCCAAAATTTCAACGTCCATGCAGCCGTTTTGGAGATAACTTCTAACAAACATCCATCCATCTATCAACAATCGAATATTAAATTCAGTAATATATTTCAAATATTATATTTACATATGACAACAATGTTCCATCGGCAAAAGGGAATTGCAATATAATCTATATAACACAAAGCCATTAAAAACGACATAACACGAATACAATAACAGTGTTAGCATTCAGCGTAAAAGCAACTTAATCCGGTGCTTTTTCATACCTGACTGTCTTCTCGGAATAGTTTCGGTGTAAATGGAAAACTGTAATCTCTGATCCCTTTGGTTTGCGTACAAACATGAACAAGTGATCAATGTGAGTGTTATTTAATATGCGTATGCACAAAATATTAGAATATTGTGTCATATCCATTTGGAAAACAAAAACGTATTGTTACTAATATTACTAAAATATATTCAAATGCTATGATGGATGATTTGTTAGAAGGTATCTACAGAACGGCTGCATCGATCTTGATGAAATTTGGCATACTTGTAGAAGCCTGGAAGAACACAGACTATTTTTTTTAATTCCTCGCTGATGGAATCATAGGCGTCACCTATATCACATAAAATCTTTTAATAACGTTCTGTTTTGTACTTATCGCTACATGAGTACAATGATCCGTCGAGGGAGCTGAGTTTTCATTAGGCTAGGTTTTTAAAGAAGTAAGTTTTTTTTATATAAAATGTCGAAGTGTAAACTTAATTGAACTATATTTTTTCTTAATATTTAATACGAGTTGAAATTCTCGAAATGCGTCCCGTTCCGAGATTGTGGGCTCGGGAACTCCCATTAATTACCACGCTATTTTCGTTTAATCCCATCCTGCGATCCACTGTCGCTCCGTCACTATATCGAAGTTGGCAGATATTTTTCATACAGTCATATTATATTTGTTTGTTTCCAACTATATTGTGCATATTTTAGACAATTACATATTACGACAACGTGAACTTTCGAGGACGCGTTTGGAAAACAATGAATTCTTCAAAATACGAATAGGCAAGTGATGAATTATATTTGTTTATATTTTGACAACCCTATTATACATATTCTTTTTTTTTGATCGCTGTAACGAATCTTTGACGCATTCTTACTTTTGTTCTTTAGTATATTTTAGGGCGATAACATGTTTCAAACAACGGCATGTATCATAACAATATAAATCATCAAGTTTTTTGGAACGTATTGGTAATGTAACAAAAACATTTTCATGTAGGTCAGAATAGTCAATTCTTTTCAACAATCCTTCATACGTAGTTTGAATTTAGATCT
Source organism: Papilio xuthus (assembly GCF_000836235.2). Classification (NCBI taxonomy): domain Eukaryota; kingdom Metazoa; phylum Arthropoda; class Insecta; order Lepidoptera; family Papilionidae; genus Papilio; species Papilio xuthus. Next base: position 3,190,815 of record NW_013533632.1, read on the forward strand.
CAATTTTTTCCGTCTTCAATAAGGAGGAGGTCATTTTATTTTTTGACACTTGTCTAGATACCTACAGGTATTAAGAAAGTAAGTAATTTTAAGGTAGTTGTAGAGACAAGTTTTTGTATATGGGTTTCGTCAGTGGAAACCCACTGTTTAGCTTGAGTAACTTTTATTTCTTGTCATAAGCAAATTGTAAAGCAGGTTAGAAAAAATATTTTAAGGCTATTTGAAATATGTAAAAAGACAGTCATAGGAAGTTGATCTGAATATAAAAAATCCCTTTTTCAGTTGTAGGAATAGGGTCATCTTAGTGGTTGATGTTGGGTTAAGCTATGTTATGGAAAATCAACGTCATACAAAGTTTATTAACCAAGAACCGAGTTTAAACTATTATCCTGTACTTATTAATAGTTCAAGCTTATTATTGCTTCTTAATATTGCAAATCCATAAACGTGTTTAAAACAATATTAAAAAATTGAGTCGTCGTCCTCACTTAGGTTCTCGGTGTTAACACAAAATGAAAGAAAATTCTTTTCTTATTTCAATTAGAATGATTGAACATAATATAAATGTATTTTATAACGAAATGCAAAAATGATTCATTCATAGTGAGTGAGAGTTTAAGGAAGGACATAATTCATTTGTTTTATTGCTTCTGTGTTAGTAAACTAACGTAGCGTTGACAAATTTTCATGGTTAATGTTCGACCAACAATATATATTCAACAAACAGGCACGTCTAATAAATGTCTTAATGATTATGTTTGTGTTCAACACACAAGATGTTTATCAAATTTGTCAAAACGGAACTATGCATTTCCTCTTAACGTTGTTGAAAATTTTTATATCCGTCTATTTAACAGATTATGAATGTTTCGTTAATTTCAAATTAAAGAGACCGCTGGTATATTAAAAATGTAATATTCCTTGACCGATGTTTCTATATAAAGAAACAAGAGGAATAGCCTGCCAGCGAAGATGTCTCATTTGTATTTCAATTCCAATTTTTCTGTACGAGAAATTTTCTCGGATGTCACGATGCAGCAAATAAATATCGGTCGTGAATCGGAGAAATGAATCGATCTCGCTCTTTTATAGATGATTTTAAAATTTCATCTCTTTCACCCTAATAGCCGGCTGACAAACATGTATCAGCGGTTAATAGGTGCGCTCCCGCAGCTGCTGCGAACAAATCAGCTCGGGTGTAGCTGACACTGTCAAAATGCTGACTCCTCGGCCCAAGAACTAAGCGGACATTTGTTGCTAACTTGCTATACCAAATATTAAGTTTAGTACTAAATAAATTTCTAACTCACGCGACATCATAACCTTAATAGTAACTTACATTCGAAGCTAAAATTTATTCAAGGCAAAAAAAAAATAGTAATCTTTTTCTACGTTTACAAAACACATTATCTTGTACTATTGCACTGTCTTACTACTTTTCTCTAAGAGAATTTAGATGCAATAAAGTGTAAGTAAACTTACATTTAAAAAAAATATGAGAATCGTCAATGAAATGTTTGGTGGGCATTGGCTCTACATATAATTCGTTATAATAACGCCCATAAATTAAAATATATTAAAAAAAAAGTATTTAGTTACATTTGAAATACTTCAAATTTAACTAAATACTTTTTTTTAAAAGAAATACTTCTTTTCTATTTCTTTGATTCGTATATTGAATTACTTGTATAAAATCATATCATCCCTCTTATTTTCTTTGAGAGAAAAAGAGAAAACAACATGTGTCAATATCAATAATAGTGTCACGGCGGAGGAATTTAACGACAAGTGAATATTTTTTGTATAGTTGACACTGCCCGCTTGTCTCTTGTGCGCTGTACCGTTGCTTACGGACACATTACGAGGAGGGTCGTCTTGCCGTTCATTCAAGATCGTAGAAAGCGTCCTACGTATGTAAAAATAGACATTGTTGAATATTTATTGGCCATCTCTTTGAGATTCGATTTAATATTAACATTAGAAAAATATCGGACGCACGTGTTAGTTCGATGGGTGCTAATTTCTTTGAGAACGTTCTAATATCTTAGAAGCGTTTCATCTATTTGTAGGAAAATTTACGATAAATATCTTTACATAAAATCAGTAAAACTAATCAAATTTATATTTTTTATTACTCGTTGTTCGGGAACATTGCAATCATGATTAATATAATGTTTGGATTCATTAAAAGAAATGAATAAGGCATACGATTTGGAAAAGAATCAGTATTATGTGGACTATAATATACTCTTTTAGTTACTTTTATAATATTTTCAACTAAATAGATTAAAAGTAAAAAGTAGACACACATTGTATAGCGTCAATAGCCTAAAGGTTAAGGGTACAGATTTCCGATCACTACGACGGAGGTTCGAATCCCGCCATTCGACTATTGTCGTAAACCATATTCTAGCACAAGCCCAGACCTTATTTGGAATGGTAAAAGAAATATTAGTAAATTTCCAAAAAAAATCTGCTAATATTTTAATTTAAAAAAAATGTATTATATAATATGTCAAGTGTTATTGCGCATTTATAACAATTATTTACTTATTTACCTAAGTACAGGTACATAATTAGTAAATGAAAAATACAAGCAAATGATTCCATTCGATTCATTTGAAATACGAAACTCAAAGGGGCCGATATCATTTCACAATTTTAAACTGAAAGGCACGCGATAGTATTTTTGTAACGTTGACATAAAATAGCACGTGCAAGTCAATTGCAACTCTGCAAATTTCAAACAAAGACGGTCTTCAATTCTTTTTTTATAATCAAAGGTGACAAACAAGAAGACACCCGAATTCGCCGAAGTGGCATAGCGAGGCAAATGCTTTGCTCAACTAGATTCTATCAATCCGACTAAAAGACATTTATCTCAAGGAATGTCATAAGTAAAATTACACTTTTCTTTAAATGACTTTAATATTACAGTTCGAGACATAAAATTAGGACTTATGCAGAATTTATTCTTTGGCACTTATCAAGCTACGCATATCCCAGATATCTCTTACTATTGTTCGACCATGTCGTCGAGACTACCGCTTAGCGCGTAGTTTGACTACACATTTGGTGACACGAACTTTAAAAATGCTTATATGTATTTGCTCCGCCATTTTGAATATCGCAGCGACTTTTTCGCAACGATCATACAGCGACGAAAGATCAGATAAACTTATAGTAAAATTTAAAAAAAAAATAGAAGCCGGGAACGCATCTGTTTGTCTTCTGTCGCGACCTCTTATTTTTCACTTCTAATTCTAACTTACGACCAGGAATTAAAATTCCGTCATTTCTAGATTAATATCGAATTTCACTATTGCACAAATTCAATAGTCGAAAAGTTAAATAATTACGAAAAGTTCTTTGGAGTCCGCATTATAATGTAGATTTAACAACTTTAAGAAACTTTGCTACATTCAAATTAAGTATTCAGAAGTTTTAGCTTTATAAATCTTAACTTAGTTTAAAAGTACTTTTTCACTTTAGAACTTTAAAATTTTTAAGTATAAATATTTTATATCCACCAATGAAACCTATTAAATGAAACCTGTTAATTGAAATCTTATATAGATGAATGATTCTTGTTGTTAATAACTAAATATACGTAATACTAACAATACGCCTTTCATTCACTTTCATTGAGTAATATGGTATTATTTTTATTTTTTTATATCATATGGTGGCAAACGAGCGAGCGAACCTGAAGTTACTGAAATAGCGAAGTGACCGTTGCCCATAGACATACGCAATTGCATATGCGTTGCCTACCTTTAATCGACGGAGGAGAGGATGCACAGAAAGAAAATATTTTCCCTTCCCATGCATCCTCTCACGCGGAAAGTCCATTTCCACTTCCCATCCTTTCCTTATAAGATAAAGGTGGGAAGGGAAAGAGGACTAAATTAGGCCTCCGGGACGCGCACTTATCAGACAAAACGCGGAAGTGCTTCCGATTCACGCCTGTCTTCTGTGTGGTCGTGATATTTCACTGGGCGAGCCAGGCCAATCAGTGCGAAGATATTAAAGCGGGATCTATCACTGTTAAATGATGAATAAGCACTGTTTTTTTACAATTATACGATATTCTTTAAAATAGAATACAATTTCTGCAAACTTGCCTAATACTCTGTACTAGTAGAATAGATAAAGTATTTTGGTTTCGTAAAGGTAAATTATACACTAGAGTTATTTCTTGAGCTTTTCTTTTTTCTTGAACGGTACATGCATAGTTTCTAAAGTACGTCTGCTTAGTGAAAGGTTTATACACTAATACATGTCATAGAGTTGCTCGTTGTGCTGTTTTAGATAAATGTTTTAGTGTATACTCACCTTTAGGATTGGGAATTACGTACACATTTGAAATTTATATGAGTGATTCGGTCTCCCAACTTGCTTATCTTTGTCCACACGTTTATAAAAAAAGGTATAGCAATGTATTAGTAAATGATCACTTAACATCAGGTGATGTTACCTTTGTGTATAGTGATGACTAAGCGTATTTAACCTTGTTTTTATGTCTAGGAGCTGTCGATCCATGCAGTCTCTACGCACGAACTTCTGAAGCCGAAAGATGAGCCGTCTTATTCACTGGCACCGTCGGCAAATCTGTGCACAGGAGGCATGCAGCATACAGGTTAGTTTAAAGAACATATTTTGCGTACAATGTACCTTTTTTAAGATCATACTGTAGTCAATACTAATATATTCTAGCGTATGAAGTTTAGATCAGCTGTTGATGTTGCCCATACATAAACAGTGCAGGACGATACATAAAATTAAGACGGCCACATGGATAGCGTTTGTAGTAGTCGATATGGTACAGTTTGGTATCATCTGAAGGGCAACTCTAGCACCGCCTGTGTACTTTTATTAACTCAAATAGTGTTCTCGACTTCACGACTTTATTACAATTTTCACGAAATCAAATAAAATATTAGGTAAAAATGTTATTCGCTATTAATCGCTTCATATCTTATTTCATGATCACGCATGAAACAGTAATAACATCTCGAAATAATTGACTATTTATAAATTAAGACTCCGTAGAAATACGATACAGGGTGTTGGTAGGAAGAAACGTGCCGTATTAACTCGGGTATTAGTAACCGATTATGCCTTTAGCCATAACAGTAAATAAAGCGCTGTATATCAAAGTCTTCCTCGCGTTAGCAACTTTTACTTTATATTGATGATACATGATCTTTTAACATATGTTCGTTAATTATACGATCATTGTTCTTTCGCAAATAATGTCTGTTTGTTCGTCTTCTAGACGTTCTTATCAATTGACAGATTTAGATGAAACTTTGGCATGATATTCTCAGGAAGCTAGGGAAGGTTTCTTAGTTTAAAGTATTCTTTCTTGCTTTACCTTAAGTTGCATTCCAATACATGCAATAAATGTACCATAAGATCTCGAGAATAAAATGCATACAAATAATCTTTTGTTTTGGTAGATTTTTAAAACTGTGTAACTGAAAATCCGACACTCTGTCGGTGTACTGGCGCAACACTTGCCTTACGAAAATGTCGACGTTTATGTCCCCTCACTAATCATTCTGACACTTGACTTGGTAATGGAAGCGCGCTATTCGCGCTAAAGGATTCCAATTGATAGTGTCTTAAATAACCAATATTATACTGCCTTATGTATGATAAGGTGTCTTATGGATGAAGACCATAGTATGGAATACTTACGGACGGAGTCGAGGGCATCATCTAGGTCGTAAAAAAAATTACGTAGCCCAAATAAAAACAAAAGTTTATAAAAGAGTTAAATAAAGATACAATGTTCGCTATCGTTAATGTTTGTGTAATTCCGATTATATTCTAAGAAGGTATGGAGTTTGCGGATGTTTAATTAATCTCAAGTTCGTACTAGTGCACCTATCCTTTGATCTTCAATATGCCTACCAAATGCTTTGATACTATACCTAAAAGATTTGTTTAAGAGTTGCTCTGATAATGAATGTTTTGTATACGATTTTTACCTTTAACTAATTTGCTGATGGTACTAGAAATGGGACGTGGCTTGCGATGCATGTATTACTTGAAAGGTACTGACAGCAAATGAGAATTTTAATTGTCGAATCGTGTATAAGATAACACTATCCTCACGCTGTTTATTCAAAGAGAAAAGAGAGATGACAATATTGTTGTTTACGAGTACTCATCGATGGACCTACGACTATTAAATATTTTCGCGACGCATCGCCTAGAAATAACGTCTCTCGTTCTCCTAAAAGAACGGGTCAGTTGGCCTTAAAACGGCCCACTGTTAGCACGAAGTTAGAAACGTTTAATTTACGACCATACCAGCATTGTTCATTGAGTACGCGGCGGGTTGATTGTCGATATTAAAAGTGTCAGGCGTTGGCTGCCGGAAATTCATTGATAGATTTAATCGCCCGCACTGAAATAACGTATTGCGGGGTTCGATTCGGCGAGTAAATTGCGAAGTCATTAATGCCGTCCGGTTGCACCGTACGGTTCTAAAAACTGCAGCTATTTCAGCTTACGTATATGTATCCTTGAAGCTTGTAGTCTGGTATAAATCATAGATACCATTTTATGTTACTTGTTGATGACGTCACTTATTCAATTAAGAAATGTTATTTTAGACAAATATGTAGAGGATATAGTGAAGTAAAACCAACATACTGTCTAAGAAGAGAACGAAGTTTCTTTTTTTTTTAAATCATAAGGTGGCAAACGAGCGAGCGGCCACCTGAAATCGCTGAAATAGCGAAGTTACCGTTGCCCATAGACATACGCAATTGCATATGCGTTGCCTACCTTTAATCGACGGAGGGGAGGATGGACAGGAAGAAGATATTTTCCCTTTCCATGCATCCTCTCATCCGGAAAGTCCACTTCCACTTCCCATCCTTTCCGTATAAGAAAAAGGGTGGGAAGGGAAAGAGGACTAAATTAGGCCTCCGGGACGCACACTCATCAGACGAAACGCGTAATTGCTTCCATTTGTCGCCTGTTTTTTGTGTGGTCGTGGTATTTCACCGGACGAGCCAGGCCAATTCGTGAGAAGATGTTAAAGCGGGCTCTACCACTGTTGAAGTGTTGAATGTATACCAACTAGCAATATTAAAATAAAAAGCAAACAAAAATCTTTATTAAAAAAGAAAAATTCTATTCCTGAAGATTTTTAAGGCACAAACCTTCACTAGCATCCTAACAATTTTTCTATATCAATTTTATTAAATACGCTATTGATTACTACTTAATTCCTTTCTTATCTTTCTGTTCCGAATTCATGTCTGTTAAAAATGTTAAAAGTGAGTGTCAATGAAGTATTATACATATACTGAATAAATTCATTAATCTACTAGAAGAATGTTCAATAAAAAGCGTAAGCTGCATTTGACCCTTATGGTACAATTGTGATCGTAAAGCTGGGTGTGACGAATCCCGTACAAATAGGAGCGAACACTTCTCGGTTATAATGTGATAGTGGTACGCCGAGGCTTTTACTGCAGTTTACACCTAAATCGATTGGACATCGAATTAAATTGATTCGATCTGTGAACGGCGATAATTTATTTATGATCCGGTTTATCATTATATGTCCAACTTATGTTTCACGACAAATGCCCGCAAAAATATCGCTTGCAGCTTTTCGCATATCGCATTTTATTAGGAAGTTATTCTTTTTATCCATTTAATTAAAAAAACAAAACAAATACATAAAACGTAAATATTATTTATATAAAATTATTTGTTAATATAAAATTCCATTATTAATTTAATCACAACAAGACAAGGAAAATGATAGCCAATTAGTAAAAAAGACTCAGGAAACGGAAAGAAAATCGTACAAAATAATAATACGTTTGTATCAAAACACTAATTAGATTACTAACCGTGGGTTTCTGACACCCAAATCTTTGTAAAAAAAATACTGTCATACCTTTCATTATTTTTGAAACCCACAATAAGTGATATAAGGCTCAGTATGTCTAATAGGGTGTCGTTTCCAAATCAGTAGTGCATTTAATTGTATCATTCAGAAACTGAAAACTTAAGGCGAGTATTCATGTAGCTTGATTTTACCGACATAACGAGGTGGGCACACTAACACGGTAAGGCACACGGAGGAAACAAAATGAAACACTGTACAAGCACTGTGTATAAATGTAAACTAGCATTGATAAATAATTCTTTATTTCGTTGTAACAGATATATTATTTATAAAATTAACAAAATTGCATCATCAAAATAAATCTTTGTTATATAGCTTTTTATCTTCTCATTTCAAACTGTTTCCCGCTTAATTTTCTTTTTATTCATTTTTGTCTATTGCATTCTCAGTTGCCAGTAACTATTATAATTAATAATTATGTTTTATTCTTCATTTGTCTTATTGAATGTTCTTTTACGTTTTTAATGTCAATACAATTACGCACAGCGCCATCTTGCGTGCGATAAGTGCTACCCATATCGTGCTGGTTTCTAAATGAAAATGTTATAAATAGGTTCATATTGTTATTTAGAAGTATAAAGCTTATAATGTTAGCTGAATTGATTAGATAATGTAGTCATGTAATACACGTAATAATATTTGTTTCCCGCGACTTCATCCGCGTGAAGTTTAAAAGTGGAAAATGACCATTACTACTAAGACCTTTAGAGATTAGATTAAAAAACCTTTTCTATTCTACAAACTTTTACCCCCAACCTGCGGTCTATTTTGAATGAACTAAAAATCCTACCTAGTAGTCGACTATGTACTAACAGAAACGTCTATGTAAAATTTCAAGTCTCTAGGTCCAATAGTTGATAGTTATGTAAGTTTACTCTTTTATATATAGAATGATGATTAATACATAAAATATAAATAATATCCGTGACCATGACCATTTTACGTTGTTCTAGAATAACTCTAATCTGTAAACTTTACTTATTTTCGTAAACACGAGACATTAATTACTCGCAGATTTATAACTAGTACGCATTGTTTAAGTATCAACAAAATACGGAATAAATTTATTTATGTTATATAAATAATATGAATGCAAAAATTATTCACTTGTCTGCGTGCTATCTACATTATACCTAAATAAAATACAATCCTTACATTCTTGTTTCGACATGTTTTAAGGAGTGTACAATAAAACAAATTTATTACTTATTAATTATCACTCGTTATTGTTGACTCAAATAGGAGTGTCAGTTTAAATTTATCTCCCACGTTTATAACATAAGATATACGAATCGACGAAAATAGTTTCTCTTCTAGAAATATCAGTGCTCTTTAAATTTTTCTATGGAATGTGTTTTTGTCAATTTGTTGAACTTAATTATATTTTTTTCTAAAGATAAATAATATACGAGCTGAGATTTGCTGTTATCTAACACAACGACATCGGTGCTATCTAGCGGGCGCAGTAATCACTCTCGAACCCCTGACGTCAGTTAACGGTCACGTCCCCTTAACCTCTCTGTGCTCTTGTTGCAAACCGTTTATAACTCAATACGATTACAATAAAAAAATGTACGTGTACGTCTACACATAACAGATTCACTACCGTACACACATAGGCAATCTGTGTACATTTCTCATACTAAAACTACCTTAGTGACCATCTAGACTAAGGGTATAGTTTATTTGTTTGCGTCCAAAGGCAGCTCGCAGTTGCCTGAAGCTCCAGTAGCACAAATATTGAACTAACTATAAGTCACAAGCTCAAACTTGTACTATTATACCCTAAAGTCATCGTATATCGGATTTCGTAACATCCTATATATTAATTACTATACAGTTGGTTACCTTATCTGAGGACTAGCTTGACCTTCTTCGTATGACCTACATTACGGCCATCGTTGAAGCATTAAAGTAGATCAGAGCTGACATTATTATCATCAACAAAGGGTTGTAAATAATAATATAACGTTACCTAAGTACATCTTATCTAGTGGCATTTTCCAATGTCAACATATTTATTAAAGACGCAAAAGGGAAAATATTTTCATTATATGATTTATTTACGACACGTGCATTTAAAATATATGTGTCACCACTAAACTGTAAACAGCTTGTAATCTTACTACTCTACAATGATTTTAACTTATATAACTAACTAGATGTCGCCCGCGAATCTGCTCGGAATTAAAATCAAATATAATTAGTAGCTCATGTGTTCTTTTAGGCTATTTTCTATATGTATTCCAAATTTCAGCCGTTGTGGATTACCTTAAAGAAACATCCATCCTTCCATCTAAACACACATTTATATTGTTAGTAAGATGAAATGGTTCAGAGAGACTTGAGAATGCTTGACTTCATCATGAAAAACCAACAACAACCAAGATGACTTCAAGATGTAAACATTAAAAATAAACTGGAAAATGAACTTAGAAAAAATTGTTAACCTAAGTAGGAAGTACTTTGAAAGATAAGTCAAACCAAGTAAAAATGCGGTCTGACTAAAAAAATATAAAAAGCTGACGGGTGTACATAACGCGGAAAGACGTAAAAACTGCGACTTATACAACGTCAAACGGTCCTAAACAATTATGAAAGAATGAATCAGTATAAAATTGCGGAAGTGTTGCTAAAGTTACCTAAGAAAAAAAAAACAGCCGTATACAAGACGTTATCTAACCAAAGCCTATCGACGTCAGCGACCAATCTTACAATACCCCCCCTCTACCTTACTTAGAACCTTACGTTATTAAACTTTATTGTTTGAGAGAACAATTACCTTTTGTACGAGTGAGTATCGACATTATCAGTGGACGCGTTAAATAACGTCCAAGTCTCGGGTTCGACTACTTGGCGTAACACGCCAGAGTCGTTACCACTTTTTATTAATGCTTTGTTCTCCTTACTCCTGGTCCTTTGTAATATACATATTCCATACACTATCCATACAAAGTTAAATGTAAAAATATTTCAAAACTCTTTAGTAATATGTATCTTATTGAGGTACTAACCATGGGTTTCAGAGACTAACATTTCTGTATTAAACATATCGTCATCCATGTCATTATCTTTGACAACACAGATATAACAAATTTTTTGAACGGAGATTTTGGTTTCAGAAACTCACGGTAAGTAAAGCGTTATAATTAGGTTGTTATTATACTCAAAATAGTCCACTTAGGGTGAGTTTTTGACATAGAATTACAAATATTGGAAGATATATGACAGGAAAAAAGATATTTTACCTTTTACTAGTATTATATTATAAATGCGAATATTTAGATTGATGGATGGACGGATGGATAGATGTTTGAAGGTATGTCCAGAACGGCTTCACGGATCTCTATGTAATTTGGCTTATGTAAAGAACTTAGCTTTGAAGAACACGTACGCTACCAATTAAGTTTATTATTAAATCAGCGCGGACGAAGTTGAATTTTGGTTTCAGAAACCAACGATTAATTTATACTGTTTGTTAGATGTAATGTAATTGCTAATTTGAGGTTTCCTATAGCTCCGCTGTAATATGTGTTAAGGTCACCACATTGTACAAAGGCATGATTTGTAAATATTAAATAATAAGCCATTGTAATGCACTATAGTCTTCAGGTTACTCCCAAAAAGAAACCGTGGTTTTCTGAGATCTATTTTATCAAAGATGATAGACATGATGAAAGATATTATGATATGTTTCATACAGAGATTTTCACCTCAAAAACCAATTAACCGTTCACGCTAAAGATAGGTTTATGTCTATAGACTGACAAACATAAGACAGAATTAATATCGTAGAAATTATATTGCAATTAATTAGGTGTAATATAGTTTATCTTTTTACATTATTATTTGCCGATTTTTCCTTTTTAATGATATTTTAATAATTTCGAAATTTATATATAATTAAAAAACTCCCAACTTTAATGTTCATATTCAATTTAATTCAGATCCATTCCTTTTTATATTACCTGTTCCAATTTATTTATAAACCAATTTCATTTTAATGAAAATAACAATTTTTGTTTACCCAAATTATCGCCAGCAAAGTGATAAAAAGTTAAGGTTAAAAACAGTATCAGTAATTATTAAATTCGGTTTTAACTGTCATGATAAATATCACTTATCAGGGCAAAAAAACAGACACTTATTAAAAAATTTAAAAAAACAAATATGTTCCGATAAATTTTCAATACATCTGAATCAAAATGTTCTTCATAATCGAAAATTGGTAGAACAAGGTGCGCTTATATCTGGAAATATTCGAAGTTAAAGTGTCATATACAAACTTGTTCATTCTTAACGTAGAAGAAATGAGTCAAGTAACGACTCAGCTTTCATAGAACATGGGTCCGTCGTGTCATCCACTAGACTAGTCAATGAAACTATGACTCAATTATTTATAAAGAGGCATTCAATCTCACTTATTTGTAGTAAGAAGAAAATAAAATGCATATTCGTTTCAAGTAAACATAAGAGATATGTTGGATTGGATCAATGAATGAGTTATGGTATATCTCCCCGAGTTGTTATTGATAATATTATATATAACACCATGTTTTAATTTATATCGTAAGTACAAATATAACAAAATACCTTAGAAATGTGATCATCAAGGTATATATGGTATAACACTAAAAGTAAAAGAAGGAAAAATTTAAGGCAATAAACAGTAAAAGTTGATTTATAAAAGATCATCCTGACGACATTTTTATCAGTGGTAGAGCCCGCTTTAACATCTTAGCACGAATTGTCCCGGCTCGTCCGGTGAAATACCACAACCACACAATACAGGCGTCAAGTGGAAGCAATTCCGTGTTTCGTCTGATGTGTGTGCGTCCCGGAGGCCTAATTTAGTCCTCTTTCCCTTCCCGCCCTTTATCAAAATAAATTTTACGCTACGTCCAAGAAAAAATTCTAGGAAAAGTAGGTTTAGACTTAAAAATATCTTAGATGTATCTAGTATTAATATCATACGTTTATAGTAACCATATAGAGGGCGCTAGTGGTGATAAAACATTATCTCGATTAAAGAATATTTAATCAATAATATTAGAGTCTGCAAAAATATTGTTAAGCTGAGATTTATTACTAAAATATTCACTAAACAATAGGTGCGTGTTTATAAAATTATTATAAATCTATTAACTACGAGTATTAGCTTCTCGTTGTTTAGTTTTTTAAAGTTTATGTAAATAAAGTTGATAGAAGAGTGTTCAGATGACCTGTGTTTAAATATACAACATTTGAAATAATCTCGCAATAGCGTACAAGACTTTTTACTTATTCTATATATTATATATTAAAATCAATTGCTGTTCGCTAGTCTCGCTAAAACTTGAGAACGGCTGAACGGAGTTATCTTATCTTAATCTTGAAATTTTCGTGGAGGTAGGGTAGGTTTAAAAGGTGAGAAAAATTCGAATGATTGCCGGAAACTAACTTATTTTTCATTTCACGCGGACAGAATCGCGGGCAACAGCTAGTATTGTATATTTTTAAAATTGTTTTATCTTTTTAACTTTAATAAGTTCTTTCATTAAATGGATACTTTTTAAATGGACTTTAAGTAAGCATTTTAAAAACAAAATTATTTTTAAAAAATTTCCTATGAAAGAAATACGTACTGGATTTAATTTAGAAAGAGCCCAATTTTCCGTGTTATTGTATGAATTCTACTATTCCTGGTAAAACTAAAAGCTAAAATTCATGGTATTATTTTTATTCTACTAACAATATTCATGTTACTACAGGTTTTAATTAATTCTTATTAAAATTTTCGAAGGCTAATTATATAATATTTGAGGGGTTTTTTAATCAGTTTATTAAAAGAGCTCATGAAAACACGCCTTGGAGTTATACCACCATCGGAACATTAATAAAAATACAATTTTCATTAAAATCATCATCATCAACCTGCCCTTATCCCAATTGAGGGTCGGCACAGTATATACTACTCCTCTATACATCTCTATCAGCCGTCATATCCGAATCTACCCCCTTCCTACGCATATCCTCTTTCACACATTCAATCTCATTACTTTTTTGCTTATATCATCATCATCCCTCCGCATAACATGTCCAAATCACGCTAATCTTTTACTGTGATACTTTAAAACTTCCTGTAATATATACATTTTTAACTTTATCCTTTCTTGTCACAACAAATCTATTAAAATGTTGATTCTAAAAACATACAAATAACATTGTCCTCGTGTAACTCGTGTCACTCGGATAAATAAAGAGGATTCACAACATTTGATTTACTCCGAAGTTGTTTTACGAAGTATTTCACAACGGCCTGACCAGGTGTTTGATAATAAAGCCCCCAGGTGTTTCACCTCTGTTAAAGTCAGATTCGCTAATTGAAGGAAAAGATTATGTTACTAGCTTCAGGCGACTGAAGAGGGAAGAGTTTGCTACTCATAAATTTGCTGCCATCAAAATAACATCGATAGGTATTTCAAAGCAATAAACATACCTTTTGTATTTGTCTTTTTTTATTTTTCTGATGATTTTTTACTTTTTATCACCCAGCCATTTCTTCTATAGGAGTTTTTGTTTTTATTTTAATACCCAATTTAATTTATTTTTTATTATTAATAAGCCTAATGTTATCTTCAATTTGCTGTTAGTTACACATATTATTACTTCTTTGCAAATTTTTCAAACAAACTTAGGGATATACTGTTAGGTTCGTATATGTTTGTTGCTACTACTGTTGCTTAATGATAATTTATTTAACTATTCAATACCAATATTTAATTATTATTACTAAGTGTTACTTAAAGAAACATATAATTCATAGTTAGATTCAATCATTGTAACGTAATTTTCAAAGAGTTACTTCATGTTGTGCAAATACCAAATACGTAATCAAAAATAAAAAAAAAATCAGAATCCAGCATGAAAAGCATCTCGACGTTGAGTAGTAAGTTATTCAACGGCATAGGTAATTCACACTGGTCCCGAACTAACGTTTCACAATTGTTATTTGTTATTAATTTCACGAACGATACGCCGGCTTTTAATGTTTTATAAATACGACGCATTGTTCTATAAGCGACACAATACCGTGCCGTGTTCGCGGCCTGCTCGAATCCGATATGCAACTACCTCGGCGCGCGGCCGCTGTCTGACGCATTCTTCGATGCAAGTAAATTGTCCGGATATTTGTTGGCAATTGTAGATTCTTCCATTATTCACAAGATCCTTTACTAGACTACTTCAATTTGTTAACTTCTTAATTTCAAATTCTACATGAATTAACCTATTTTAATCATAATTCATCACAATCTCCCTGCCTTACTCTCTGTAGGGTTGGTTCTACAGGTTTTTGCCACTCAGATCGATCTAATATTTGCTATTTCTCTCATTCCCTCCTTATCTTTTGCTTTTTTCTTTAAATAATATACATATAGCCTATACATAACCTATAATTTATTACTTTGAAATATATTAATTAAGGTATAGAGCAAATTTACTGTTTTAAATGTAGAGTTTTTATATGAATACAAAGAGAAAATGGGCTTTTGTAATGTTGGGGAACTGAAATCCAATATGGATATATCAATTTGTAGCGATCGGTGAAAACGAATCTGGCGTTATATAAAGTTAACCCCGCTTTTGTGAAGGGAAGTAGAGCCTGGGGCAGAATTATGTTATACTAGCTGTTGCTCGCAATTCCGTCCGCGAGGGATTAAATAAAACTTAATAAGTGGCCTATGTGTTCATTCAAACTATGTTCTACATATATTCCAAATTTCTGCGAAATCCATGCAGTCATGCTGGAGATATCTTCTAAAAACATTTTCACATTCACATTTACAATATTAGCAAGATCTCAATTTTGTTTCGGGTGTTATGTATTAATACATATAAATTACTCGTTAAAAAATAAACAACAAAATTTTGTTGTATTATAATATGTTTTAGATATTTATATAGAATTTAATTTAACTCGTGCTTTCCATTATAACGATAAAAATTGTGTATATCAAATTATAATTTTGAATTTATTGAAAATCGGTCTTGGTTATACGTCAATTTAAGTAACTGTCGCTCAGAGTTGTTAATTGATCGTTTACGTAAGACTTAGTGTAGTTCATGTTAAAGCATTAGGGAGAAGCAGAGCCTCTCTACGGACAATTAGGACACTAAGAAGTAGTAGAGTAGACACCCCTAACTTAGGGTAGGCACCAATCCCCTGTGATGAAGACTCAGTACAAGAGGAGACGATTGTATGTAGGTTGAATTTCTAAGTGCAATGAACATATGGCGTTGTATGATATCATTTTTCTCTACCGCACTTGTAACGGGACAAACACGGACATTGTTTATTATAAAAAGATAAATCTTAATATAATACAGCACGAACGTATCATACGAAATACAAGATTAATACATATTGTAATACTTGGAAAAGTTAAAAATTAACGTAAAACAATTTGAAAAGAAAATGGTTCTTGACAGATGGACGACAAAGTAATCCTATAAGAGTTCCGTTTTTTTCCTTTCGAGGTACGGAACCCTAACAAACTTTATTATAAGATGGTACACGATATATTCTCTCCAAATAGTCAGTATGTATAATATCAATAACAAGAAGTATATAGTACTTATTAATATTTAAATTCTAATTAATGAAATAAATTATTATTTGTCGCGTAAAAAAACTAAACAGTAAATTCAATTTTTTTTATTTTGTATCTTCAAGGTCAACCAAATATTCCATTTCTTTTAAGAAAAGAGGGCAAATGATAAGCGGGAATACCAAGGTGATAATTGACGCCCTATATGGATATCCGCAACACTAGAGAAATTACAGAACTTACCATGTTTGCATTGCCAAAACATTCGCACAAAAACATATTTCTATCTCAGTTTTCTCAAAAAGTATGAAAGTGACAACATTATGTTACATATGCTTTGGTATTAGAAATTGATGGTAAATTCCATAAAGAAGATTATTATCTTTTCGTCGTGTCTTCATTTGTTTGCAGTTATATGTCTTGTTAATAGTATTCTCCGTTAATTAATTTTAATAATGTGTATATTTTTGATTTGTTAACGTCTTATTTAACACCGCTTCAAGTAGGTTACGATCTGTGTGCTTGTTTAGTTACCTACAAAGCTAAGCGAAGAATTCCACGAAATCCATGTCGGGAGTCACGTACGCGTAAGATTGGCTAAATCTCAACAGTTAAATACAATAATACAATAATATGAACAGCTTTACAACAATTTCTGACGTTAAATGTATATACATCTTCCCTCATCCACTTCCCCCCTAAATTAAGCCCGATTTTAAACGTAAAAAGCAACAACGGGCACAAAAAAGTGCAGGTCCAAAGAAGAAACAGAACAGATATTCGTTTCTTAGTAATATATATTTTATTAATTATATAAATGGATGTTTGTTACGGCGTCATACCAAACGGATAAAGTACAGACTGAATAATGTAAAGAGTTACTTTTCATCCCAGAAAAATGTACGGTTTCTATTATTTTTTTCCTTGAACCAATTAAATAATACTAAATAACTCAGTAATTAAATAAAGACACAGTTATTCCCACGTGGATGACGTCGCGTGCAACACATAGTATGTATAATAACCTCAAAGATTCAATGTCTTGCAATATTCAACAGTTTCGTCGGCTTACGACACCCGGACCTGTATCCAAGAGAACAATGGCGTTAACGCGAGCTCCCAGAGTGTGAAACCTGACGAGGAACTATCGCGAGTGTACCAAACACTCACAATGCCAGGACTTTCCCGGGACGATACTGCTAACTCCAACAGGTAAGAGTGCTATAATTTATATCACATATACACAGTTGTTATTAATATCAAACAGACTTCATAACAATGAGTACAATTTAATATAATTACAAATTAGGTTAATAGTTGTTTTAACACTTTCAATGGCGGCAAATGCGATAAGTTTTATTTATTTATTATGTTTGAATTTAACTAAACTTTTTCATGTGTTTTCTTTGCGAAT
Organism: Papilio xuthus; assembly: GCF_000836235.2. Lineage (NCBI taxonomy): Eukaryota > Metazoa > Arthropoda > Insecta > Lepidoptera > Papilionidae > Papilio > Papilio xuthus. The sequence continues at coordinate 3,208,759 of NW_013533632.1, forward strand.
TTCTAGTTTTACTGTTCTAGAGTGACCTTATTTACTTTACCTATATTTGATCTGTTTATTATTTATTGTTATTTTTTGTGGCCGTTCCAGCAGCGACTCGAAAATTAAATCAAAGCCCACGACGCCGTCAAGCCCCGGAGGAAGCTCTTCGGAAATAAAACCACAGTCGACAACACCAACGTCGCAAGCATTGACAAAGCCACCCTTTTCATACGTGGCCTTAATAACAATGGCCATAGAAAACAGCCAATCTAAACGGGCGACGCTTAGTGAGATTTATGCGTACATAACTAAAGAATTCCCGTTTTTCGAAAAGAATAAGAAGGGTTGGCAGAATTCTATAAGGCACAACTTAAGTCTTAACGAATGCTTCATTAAGGTGCCACGAGAAGGTGGTGGGGAAAGGAAGGGGAATTATTGGACTCTTGGTAAGTTTGATATTTTGAAAATGTGCCTTCATTTGTTCATATTTCATTGATGTTTTTGTGCCCGTGTGCTTTGTAGCATTGCGAAGGTTAAGGTAGCTGGCGACCATAGACGATGCGAAATGCTGGCGATGCAGTGCGCGTTAGTTTAGATTAACGATTACGTTTGTGTCAGTTGAGTGTTGTTTTAGATCCGCAATGCAGGGGAATGTTCGAGGGTGGCAACTACAAGCGGCGTCGCAGGATGAAGCGACCTTTCCGGGCTACGCCGTACACGAAAACGTTGTTCGGCGACGGCTACCACGTGACTCACGTTGCTCAGCATGCCCATATGCAGTCTCTGCCGCTGAGCGCCAGGAATTACTTCGGTTCAAGTTCGCCGTATCCACCATCCTACCCGAGATATGACACGTGAGTCTTATATTTATTTATTAATTAAATTTACAAATGAGGTTCCGAATAGAGACCCTTTTAAAGGAACAATGGTTGCAAGAGTAGAATTTGGTTGTTATTCCTGGAGATCTGTTAAACAAACGACGAACTTACTCCGTTTGGAATTATGTTTAAAAGAAAAAGTATGACATATAATATTTTGCATTGTATTTCTATCACGATCTTTAAGCCTAACAACCCTTATAGACTCTTGGTATCAAATATGTTTAATCTACAAACTAGGCTCTTTACTTTTTATATTGTGTTGACTGGCAAAAAATATGGCTTTTAGAAAAGTAAGATACGTATAAAAAGTATAATCGAAATCTGTCCAGTGGTTTACGAACACATCGAGAAGTTGACAAACATCGATTTTCTTTATTCGACATTGTTCGCACTTGCTTACAGAAACTAGCAATAGGATCTTAATAATAACGGGTATTAAATAAAAACAGCAGATGATGAAGTTAAATTAATTCGTGATAATTGCAATATATTTTTTGTGGTACTTGTTATTGTCAAAGCGCGATAACCTCGGATATTAATGTTAACTTGAGGTTTTATTATTCAGTCACTCCCACTGATGTTTTTTAGTTTTATCTGCCATTGAAAGATAGAGAAATATCTTTGATGAAATATATGTACATAACATTGAATTTGCGCGCACAGATTCGTACACGAGGCCAAAGTAATACTTTTAAAAGTATACAATAGGTAATTATGATAGTTATTATTTCATAATTGGTTCTTAAGATCTTCATCGCATTTTTATATAATTACACAAATTTGATTTTGTCTACGTTCACTTACTAAAAACTAAATAAAATTACTTTTAATGCACTTAAAGAGACTACAGATTTCTAAAGTTAAATATTTCTTCCATTGCCTTTAAGAGTATTTCCTCCTCACGTGGCCTACATTTTAAAAGTTTCCATCCCAGTCTTGTAAATATCTTTCAAGCACGTATTTCAAAATACTTTAAAATATTTGTCTTCCAGTTGTACTGTCTTTTGCGTCAATATAAACTGATATTAGATCTTTACACCAAAAACTAAATTGCACTGACTCATTAGCTCTCAGAAATCCCCTTGTCAAACAGTCGTAATATCTTTGTCAAACTATAGTTGAATTGTCTAATTGTAGAGAGAACTAATCGTAATAACAGCGCCACTATAACCGGGTCAAATAAGTTTACTAAACTATACACATTTTATGCACATCCATTCTTAACTAGGTATAAAGTGGGTGTGTTTAATAGATTACAGTTGAATTCTAATAATACTTACGTTATTCAAATTGTGTGATATTCATAAACGAACCGTGACACATTATTACAAATTAATTATAATTGTTTACATTTCTCATACTAATGTTTACAAAACAAACGCTTATGATTTAGTGATATGTTCTTGTACTTCCCGTTCCCCATACCCGTGTGTCTTGAACTGTAAAGTGTTAAAGTGATAACATGCTGCATAACATGTTTGCTTTAATTGTATCTCAGGTACATCCAAACTTGACCTTGATATCAATTCGAATGTTGTGTCTCATTGCTACATCAAGAAAATAAATATTATTCATATAATGTGGTTGATACAATCGATATCTTCTTACTTATGTTTTCATTTATTCTTGTATCAACATCTTATGTTATGAAGGGAACAAAGTTTGATTTGTTGCCAATTATTTCATTTAAATTCTAGATTATATGTTGTGTACGTGTTGCATATCTTGTTTGTCAAGGACTATAAGGCCTTGAAATGTAGTATGACACATTCCACGATAGTGGATTCATCGTAAGAGAGTGGTTATATAATGAGCAGACCGCACCTAGAACTTACTAAAATGTACTAATAACAGAAGATCCATAATACCATGCTTTTCGCGTCATACAACGATGCTACTTAATATTAAAATCCAACCTTCTATGTGACATAGTTTAATGGTTTCGATATTCTTTGGTCTTTTGTCTTTTAATTTCCAATCCGCTAATGCGATGTAGCCATAATGGCGGATCGTGTTTTGTCATGTGACGATGCGCAGAGACATTTGAAGGCAGCAAAGCGTGCGCAGTTTCCCCACCTGAAAATCACTTGCGCAGACACACGCTCGAAGCAAACCACGAGCTACTAAACTGAATCTTTTCATATTAGTGGATATTCTGGATCTAAATGCATGTACGAAAGTCAAGTTCGTAGTCACGATCTAACAATAGTTGGCTGGCAACGGTGTGCCATTGGCCGAGCAGGTACGCTGGGCGGAGTCTTTACTTTATCTCTGCCTATTTATTCATAACGACTCATGAGATTGCGTTAACCGAACCGGTTCTATGCACACACGGCTCACCGTCTATATTAATTAGTTGTCACGCTCAAACAAGTTATGAACAATTTCAGAGGCGTAGAAGTTTACTTCGCTTATAGGTCCTTTAAGACATTAATATCGTGGTTAAGTAAGGCTATTTTATTTGTCCGACAACACGTTCTTAATGAGTCAGGTATTGAGATGACGGACTTAATATATATTTATCATGTTACATAATCGAATTGAGCTTATGTTTCTATATTATATTTGATAGGTAGAGTTAACAAATATAATGTATCACACTACAGTTAAGGACATTAGCTTCTTATTGACACACGACTACTGCAATAGAATGGGAATCAAGGCTTGTTTTTGTTAATAAATTAAAAAACTGGTCAAGCTCTTAGTAATTATGTTGGTACTTGGAGAGTCAAACTTAATGGTCCTAGAAAGATCTTCAGTTTGGATTATTACTATTACTAATTGAGGGTATAATAGGCTAGTGATGGGTCGGTTGTCAGGTAATTAAAATCTTTTATCGTATGACCTTTCCAATTAACAATATCGTATTTTATTTTCAGGACTTGGCTGACCCAGCCGCCAGGAGGTTTGAACTACGCGAGCGCGTGCGGTGGCATGGGCAGGAGTCCTCCAAGCTCCACTCATACATCTTTGCCTCACCAGCCGTCACCCGTCTCCGTCAATCCGTTCGCCTCGCATCAACTACAGGGCCAGGTACTACTACACTTTGTAAAATATTATTCAAAGTAGTTAGTAATATCATCAACTATGGTGCAAAGTGTATGAATGTGTCTTCAAATCAGCATGAAGGAAAATCTTACTTTAGTGGTTATTTAGGGTTAGGTTTATATGAGATATATTTTATTTTTTTAATTTTATTGGATACAAAATACAGTTTACAATCCCGCTCCTGTGACTGACCGTAGTATTTTAAAGACTCCGCTAACACCCCCCCCCCCTAAACGGGTAACGTAGTATGGGTACGTTCCCGAAGTAGTTAAGTCCACCAAAAAAATAGGAAGATAAATCTCAATTCTTTCTGGTCGGTGACTAATTTAAGATTGATTAGATAATCGTAAGATTTTCGAAGAGTACATAAATAATATTAAAATTATTAACAAAGTAAATGAAATAATATCCATATTAAAAATTCTCCGCTCCAAAAACATCATGTAATTGATGTTAAAGCTGCCGTACGTAACGATAAGGCGTATAGTTATTTTCATTTTCATCACCTAATCAAAGTGAGATTAAAATTTTAGTAGTGCATAAGCAATAAAACTAGGTGCTTGCAAATTGGCGTAATGACTACTTAATCCATTTACTAGCTTCATAAACAGTACAGAACTATGTTTCTTACATAAAATGCAACGTTATTTCTGATCGTTACTACGTTTTTAACATTAGCGATAATACAAAAGGCGTGTGAAAAAATACTTGCTTTACTTATGAGATTTTACATATCACACGAGAATACAATGTAAAAAAAACGTCATTTCTCGAATATGGGTTTGTTAAAGTACGTAGTATTTCATTTAAAATTTATATATCTTTGTATCTTATCCACGTAAAGTTATGCATAATATTCTCACCAAGTTTATTTTGTCAAAAATATATTTAACAAATTATTAAATCTAATGTATATTCAGAGCGAAGTGATTGAGAGTAGAATGAACAAGGTCAATATAAAGATGTTAATAAAAATTCAATTTTCCTTTCAGCTTCAAAGCCCTCTGCAGCCGATGCAGTCTATGTCTATGAACACTTACAACCAAATAGGAGTCGGCCTGGGTAGGTATCTTTATGATACTAGCTGTTGTTCGTGACTCGCTAAAGCGAGGACGGAGTCAAGAACACAAGAACACACAGTCAAGAACACACAGGCTACTTGTTTACAAGTAGCCTGTGTGTTCTTCCAGACTATTCTCTGCATCTATGACAAATTTCATCATGATCCATGCAGTCGTTTAGAGATATCTTCTAATAAACATCAATCCATATAACATTCCCATTTATAATATTAAGAAGATTTTACAGCTTGAAATTAAACAAAAAAAAACTTAAGTACAAATTTACCAGCATTTTGGAAGGGGGAAATTAACTTCAGAAATTTTCAATTCCTTTCTTATGATACGAGTATTTTCTTTATTTTCTATTTTCCGTCTGACAAATAGGAACACCGGGTAACATTAAAATTATCCGTAGGAGGTTCGAATAACCTCAAATTTTTCTCATACACAGAATCATTATTTTAAGTCCCCTTGAAAACTATTTTTAAACGATAAAAATAATTAAAGTAGAGCTAAGTATTTTATATAATAGTTTTATGTATATGTATAATGGGTAATTGAAACATAAATAATCATTATGTTACGTGAGAAATAATAATCATAATAATCTCACGCGAGTATCATCATGTTTTAATTCCAAGCATTTGTGTCACTCATATAGTCTTGTACATATTTACACGCTTTCTACAAGAACTACGTCTTTTCTAATTTATAGAATATAAGTTTTATGATGTGGTATTTCATGAAAGGAATAAATTAACTATGTCTTTACGCTAACGGAATATAAGAGTCAAGCATGTCGTCTGATTTTTTTAAAATAATTTGAGTGATGACGTTTATCGAGTACTAACTTAATTAAAAAACTTAATTAGTTGCCCATGTGTTTTTCCAGGCTATGTTCTATATGTATGCCAAATTTCGTCGAGAACCGTTCAGCCGTTATGGAGATACCTTCTAACAAACATCCATCTATCTAAACATTCGCATTTATAAAATTAGTAAGATATTTTGTCTAATTGTTTCGGCAATAAAAAACATTATTTTATTCATTCCTTTACATCAAATACAAACATTTACAACAATTATACAGAGTTCTTGTAGAGAACCAAGCACGGCCAAGACTTAGCAACATTTGTAATCTCTACCTACCTACCTTGAAGTCGACAATTGTGTTCTTGTTTTATTTCCAGACGGTTCCCCGAGTCCAGGACCAGGATATGGACCACCGGGTGCATTTTCACCAACACGACACCACGACATTGTGACATCATCCGACGGTGCCGCTGCGAGATTCTCATTCTGGCCTGAAGGTAAGGTTTTTAAATAGAAACATGTTAAGTTTATAGAAAGAAATCAGTTCTACGGTCTATTACGGTTACAGTGCTTGGAATCAGAACATATTTACAAAGATAAAGGCTCAATAAGGAGAAAAACACAATTAACAAGGAATAAATTGGAAAGTTTTTATTCCAGTAAATGGTAAATCTCTAAATAAACATTTTAGGGACTAAAATCAAAACATTAAAATAATTACCTAAAGTTTTTTATCTTGATTTTTGAATAAACTAATAACAATTACTAATTAAAAGTAAACCAAATTTATTTTATAGAATCGATGAAAACAAACAATTTAACTTTCAATAATAAATGACGAGAACAATAATTTGACGGAAACTTCGCTAATATTAATAACAGCATAATATTTTTTCCTAAACGTCTTCGCTTTAATTTCTACTTTTTAACCAAACGATTTTTCATTCAATTGTTCACTTAACAAAAATTATTTATTGTAAGCTCATAACAAACAAGGAAACGATTAATCTCTAGGGATCTTAAGGTTGGTTACTTTCTACGTAGCAGTGCAGTGAATTTTTAAATAGGTTTACTTGAGTATATAATGAGTAAAATCCAAGGCACTCAAAGAGATTGCATAATAAATTATCAATTATCATACTTGGTACAATATTTTGTATCATTGTCAAATAGTCTGTAGTAGATCACTTCTGAATAATGAGATTGAATGTGGGTGTACAAAGGTGTACATCATATCTATGTAAATAAGTTATATTACCAAAAGGCCGAACTATGAAATGATGCGGCGCTTTTGTTGCATGCGTTTCAAAAGGGGGACTAAGTTGGCAACAACCTGGTTGCGAGATACCCGACGACGTGCCGAGAGAGCCCGAAGAAGACGGTGAGATTATTTGAAATTTATTTCATAAGCGTTTACCGTCTCTTGAACCAGTAGATTTAGAAAGATATAATGGAACACACGCACATACAACATAGGGGTTACCATTTTGCACAGTCTTGGCACACTTAGATAATAATATGGGCATATTGCATTATTGTTAATAAATAGAATTAATCGTTCAGATAAATAATAGTTGTAACTAGCAGTTGTTTACCGTTTTATGTATTTTTTTGTACAACCTTTAGATATTATTTAGGTATTTTTAACATTGGACCAGCAATAATGTAATTCAGAGACATCTGTTGTCATCACATGTAAAGTCAGTTTCAACTGTTTCTCTTTTTTGTGGATTACATAACACAGACAATAGAGGGCGCACAAAATAAAAAATTAACTAGACTCAATTGATTAGTTCGTGTTAGTTAGATAAACACGGTAAGTTATTTATTTATTTTCATGAAATTTATTTAATGTATTTCATTATGATAATCATTTTTATATTCTTAACTAAGTTAGGAAGAGGAAAATTTTGTATGTAACTAATAAACTCAAAAACTCCTGGATTGATAGAAGCTTTAATATTTTTTTACGAATATCGTTAGATGCCTATATTATATTAAGACTAGTAGACTGACTTCACGTGTTGCATGAGCCGCAGTCGCAGTGGAACCTTGCGTTAAAATACACGGATCGGCAACAGGTGTACCTGGCTGAAATAAGGTCAACGCTCGACCCCTAAATAATTTATCATTCCAAAACTTACTAAACAATAATCTGACCTGTGTATAATAACTTTTTATTTATACTAACTTATGATTGCTTATGATTTTCTTTACCAATAAGATAATTTAACAATTCTACAAATTTATAATAACTCGGATATATTTTTCCATCTTAATCTTCCAATGACAATACTTCCCTGGTATAGTATTAAGTTAACAACTTAATTAAAAACCCTAGCGCACTAAATTGCAACGTCGTAGTACCATTCCACGACACAACATCGTAGTTTCTTACATAAAACAAACAACGTAAGCTTAGAAGCTTAGCTCTGTGTAAATTAAACTCATTCTTTGCTATATTAGACATGTTTATTGCTGCAAATATAATAGATACGTTTTTACAGACCACCATAATATTATAATGGATGGTCAACGCCTATTAACTCCTAGCTGTCGTCCGCGACGCCGTCGGTACGGTATTAAAAAAAAGCTTAATTAGTAGCACATGTGTTGTTCCAACCTAATTTCTACGTCTATGTAAAATACAGCGTGATGCAGTCTTCCTGGAGATACCTTTTAATAAATATCAATTTATTTAAGCTATAGCTAGCTTTAGACAAGGTTCCGAAGATACTGGCAGTGTTCCCCCTGTGAATCGCAATTTATAATACTAGTAAGATAGTACGATTTGTTCAGAATTTATTGTTCTTGCATTATCAATCTTTCAGAAGGGGTTATCAATCAACAGATTTGTATTTTCTTGTTTTTTTTTTGTCAACTAACATTTATTATAGATTAGAAGTGCTAACATGGAGTCAATTATCGTAACTAACGATCTAAAAAATCACAATATTTAATTGTATTTGTTAAAAAGTACATCAATATTTTTCGAGTATTCTTGTTTTTTTTTTTACAGCACAATTATAAGATAATATTCAAATGTAGTTAATATTACATTTAATTTTTTCATCTTCATATCGTCTACAATAAGGCTTAGTCTACACTATTTTTTTAATAGCACTTTAAAATAAAGTGTGCGTTAGGCTTTAATGATAATATTACTGGGTCTATCATTGAAGTGGTTTGAAAAACCTTTAAATAACGCTTTCCATGCTACTACTATTATATCCAACTAAATGGGGAAAATAAATGGTTTGACAGCATTGAACGTTTGAAAGATGTTATGTTATTTCTTAAATGTTTATTTTATAACGCTTGGACTCATTTGGATGTAGAGTTGTTAATAATATGTGTCTTTTCCAGCGGGCTCACCCAGTCCCAACGCTGGTTATGTGCCATCAAGCAGTTACTCTCCAACCCGCCGTCACGAAGCAGTCACGTCCTCGGAGGCCGCAGGACGATTCGCGTTCTGGCCGGATGGTAATAACCTAAATTTTAACGGTAAATAATTACTATCGTAACACCCTTATGAAGGCAATTTTGCCATCCCATTCATTCTCTTTGAAAAATACAGAGAAAACAATAGTTTTAAATTAAAAGTCACTCTCTTTGAAATTCGCAGTAACTGTTGTATTACATCTAAAGTGAATTTAAAGTTGTAAATATATAAGTAAGACACCACGAACTTATTATTTCTTTCAAGCGTAATCGAACCACAAAGGTTATTTTATATTAGATTCGATTTCACGTAAGAAGGTTATCTACTGAACGCTTCGCCGGAACAAATCCATGCCAGTATTTTACAAAATTCTACTTCTATTCCTCTTTTCTTTTGCAGTTGTGTGCTATAATAATTTCGATTGTTCGATATTTCGTTTCAGTTGGTGTAAAAGAAGAATCATCGTCAAGCCTCATGTCCAACGGGGCACCATATTCGAAATGTTTTATGTAAATTTTAAAAACATAGGGGAGCACAAGACTATCCATTGTAATCTGCACTCGTGTGAAATGTAAGACGATAGAATGGAACTTACAATAAGAAAATTACACTCGTTGTTAGTCATTTATGTAAAAAAAAAATAATTAAGGTAAGTATGCATTTTTAGGTATTTCACCTCCTTAAATGCATACTTTGTATTACAAAATACAGATTTTACTATTAATTTCATGAAAAAAATTCTAAGGTCTTTTTCTGCGATCGAAAACAAAAAAAAATGTAAATTTAGGAGAAAAATTTGGTACTTAACTTTTGTAAAAATATACTTATATCGTCGCCAGCCTAAGGTACTTTTGAACGTTTGCCTCCACCAATGATCTCCACAATGCCCAGTCTATGCCGCCCTTAGCCAGCAAACTCCCGTTAAACCGGAATCTGTATGTAGCCGCTATACCAAAACTTTCTTTGAAATTTAAACTAAAAAAATAATCTTCTGGCAAGAAAATCGTTACATTTAATTTTTCAATTTCTTATTTAGCTTTAGATATATGTAATAAAATTTTGTATTTTGTAATAATTAGTAGTACCTAAGTTTTCGTAAATTTCTCAGGACTAGTTTATAGTTTTTATTTGCCATGTATGCGATCTCAACTTGTTTTAGTAAAACTGGCAAGTTGTTGAAAAGTAAAATTTCCATTTATCAAAATTATGAAAATAATATTGAAAGGCATCAATTTCTTTTCAGTTTAAATAATCCAAACGGAATAATTTGAAATTCGAACGTTTAATATTTAATGATATACCGATTTAATATATAAGATTAAATAAATATAATATATAATAACGATTTTACAATAATTTCTTCCCTTAACAAAACATCTATGTATATATTTCTGTACTTAAATTCTCATGCGTCATAAATTGAGAAATGAACATAGTACAGTGTTACAGGACATAGCCGGGGAATTGCATTTCATTCAAAATTTATAATATATTTAAAGTTTTTGAAATTTCATATTTATGTAAATTAATTTGATGTGTGTAAATGTTGTGTATCTCGAAATGAAATGTGCATGACAATAATATTCTGTTCGTAATTGTATTTGTCGATGTTAAAAATTAGATGTTGTTAATATAAGAAAATTCTATTAAGGTGATGTGATTTATATTGTTGTTTAATTTAATTTCATACAACTTTTGCGCACACACTGGCTTACTATTTGTTCGTTAAACAATGATTACCTAATTACAAATCCCGATATAATCTTTTAAATAATAAAACAACTGTTAATATAAATAATTTTAATTATTAATCAATCGATTACTCGACTAAAATAAATGCCAACGTAACGTAAACAAATCGTGTTTTGTTTTATTACGTTGGCATTTGTTGTATAGGCTATTTATTAGAATTGGTGGAATTAAATTCACTAGTGAGATAATTAACTTTAGATTTTAAATTTCGAACATAAATCTCATAACGATCATTATATTCGATAATCAATTAATTAGATAAGTTGACTTTATCCGGAAATATTACACGATATAAGGCAAAGCTATGAAAATAATTGTTATTTGTTGAACGAACAATAAGAATGTCAGTTTTATGTGTGCAAATGATCATCATTTCTTCATTTTTCCACTAAACATTAGAATCGAGACAAATAAACGTTTCCCTTTTATTTTAATGTGTACAAAACTCTTTTATACAGATTCAGCAATAATTAACTGACTGATTATTCTATGAATCCGTCTATGAGTCATGAAAATACAATCTTATTTATTAATTATCCAATATTCACTCTATCTGCTGTAAATATCTTCTATTAAAGGTAAATAAGATATCTTCAAATGTAGTTAAAGTTAATTTTTATATCTAAAACAATTATATGATAAAAACAATTAGATGTTTTAAAAAATTGTTAAGTTATAAATTTTCGAAATAGTCAATAAACTCGAAATATTATAGTTTTTAATTACCGTAAGTTATGCACTGAAACAAATTTCTCTATTTTTTTCTGAAACAAACAAAGATTACGTTTTCATACTAGTGGAAACTCACGGCCTTCATGTTTTCTTATGAATAGAAAATCAGTCAAACACTTATTGCTAATCTTGTATAAAGTTCTAGTTATAGGTTCTTTTTCGGTCTCTCGATATCATAGTTTTTTTTTAGTTTTTATTTCATGTCTTCAGTTTTGATTTTTTCCTTGATGTCGATAAAAATGTATGCAAAACAATAATTCTTGTTCAATTTAATTGGTCGTTTTATTAGCCTACCACATGATGCGCTTTGACGTATATATCCTAACTAATCCGACTAATATTATAAAATGTCAAGTTATTTGACTCGGTGGGCTTCTAAATAAATTATGGTAGCTCAATAGGGCCCTCCTGTTAATATCAAACGAGTGTCACGATTTCCTTTTCGTACTGTAGCTGTCATGTATTTTTTCTTTTATGCCATTTTCTTTGTTTATGTAGTTTTTATATGTTTTATGACAGCACCAACCCACAGCAGCGCCTCGCCGGGCTTGACATACTTGTTTGACTATACGCATTTAGATCAAATAAAAGGATGTCTTACTATGTAGATGTGTTCCAAATATGAAAACGTAATTTATATGGGTTTTATAGATTCTAAGATTCTATTTTATAATAGGTTTTAATTTCTTTACTCTGGTTTATCCAGCCATCATACAGTACAGTTTTTCGAGGTTTAATTACGTAAGTTTACCATGTCTAAGTCTGAATACAAACCTTAACGGTGGTAGGGTTTCAGCAGAATTAGGTGATGCACGATGGTCCGTTTGCCCGGTGCAAATAGTCCTCATAGAGCAAGACAGCTATAAATTACAAGGCATTCCGCGTTTCGTGTGTATGTACCTAAGACCGAATTCTAGACTTTTTCCCTTTCCTAACCTTTTCTTGTTCGGAGATAATAGGAAGGGGAATTGGACTCGAAAGTGTTCACCCTTTTCGAGTCCAATTCCTAAGCATAGGACGGGAAATCTTACTTTCTTTACCCCTCTTCAATTAATTCCTGTCAATTTAAGGAAGGAAACGCTTATGCAACACCAGTTCACCAGTATCATTTATCTTAATCTTGTCTTACTCTTCTCTTAACATAGGAAAATACCAAACAAACTTTTTATCAATTAAATAACTTTATTTCGTTCACTTCATTATTCCACAATCGTCAGTCTCACAGACTAATTTCATACCAAAAATGAATGTCAATTTTATAAGACATCTGTATATTTCTACAAATATTTTCTTGATAATATATAAATTGTGATATTCTTTCTACCAATAGTAAAATATATTTTATTTATTTTAAATATATATTATAAAATGATATATAAGTACAATGGTTACAAAATATCACTTTTTCTCTACGTGTTTGAAGATGTTACATTTATGTTATTATAAATTTTTTTTTCTTAATAATAGTAATCAAAAAATGCTACATTTTTATCAAAAACCAGTTATAATATTACAAAATTACTACGCATTTATTATTAAAATATCTAATAAAGTCAGCTTTTATTCAAAAATATACTACTTTTGTGCATTTCCAACTTAATTCACCGTACAAAACGTTATTACATGCGTCACAAAAATCTATTGCATACTTCTGACGTTAGAGATGATATGTCGCTTACGAATGTGAGTTTAAACTGGCGAAAGTTTAGCATTAAAACATATTGACGTCCATCTCACCCTATAAGAGATAGACAGAGTTAGTAACAAGTTTTATGGTTGTTTCAGCAGAGAACTACCATTGTTAATTCCTCGTTTAACGTCCAGTTAAAACATCTAGTATAATGCATTATCTTATTCTGTTTTTTTTTTAAATATTTATACATTAAATATATTAATTGTCAGACAGAATTTTAATAAACTTGTCCAACTTTGACAAGTGATATTATTTACGATAAAATAACGAATGACTTTCTGATAACAATACTTGAGGGTCTGACAAATAATTTGATAAAGAGGATGACGTGTGAATAAATTTAATTATAAATAACAACATACGGACAAAGAATATTTGTTATCAAAAAGATATTTTCTCTTTTGACTTTTATAATTTATATTACTTGAAAATCTAAAGTCCTCTACACCGTTTGTAGAAATACAAACATATATATTATTCTTTATAACTAATAAATATCTTATTTTATTAATTAACTATCTTATTTTATTAATAGACTTTTTTGATATAGATAATTTGGTAACTAAGGGTAAACGGACTAAGGGAAACTCTATTATTTCGACGAAAAATAACCGTGGATTTCTAAGACCTAAATCCCCGATTAAAACATCGTCAAAGATAGGGTTGACGATATTTTTATACCAGTTTTTTGTGGTCTTAGAAACGAATGGTCAGTTTTTCGACACAATTGACTGATCACAGCAGTGACATTAAATCTGCGGAGATCCTTTTTTTTTATAATAAATCTAAGAGTAACTAATAATACCAAGCTGTTCCTTTTTTATTACATATATTGCGTTCTTTCGCCGCACGGCAAAAAACCGATATGAGGGACTTGCCCTTAATCTTTGGTTTGGCAATCAAGAATATTTTAAAATTTACTAACCATATAATAATTTTAATGCCAAATTTATTAATTTATTTAAGTTAATACATACTCTATACAAACATATAAACGTAATCAATGTTAAAATTTTATGCCTATCTCTTGACATACTGAGATATGGTGCCAATCCATAAACAGGATCATATAAAACTCTACATGCAATGACTGCCGTAAAAGAAAAAAATATGACAGTACTTAGAGATCACTTTGGAATGAAATATCAACCTAAAATTTATATGAAAAATTAAAAGTAGTTTTTAGGTAAATATAATTTACGAAAATGAATAATACAATTATGTACGTGATTTAAAAAACAAATCTTAAAGAATCGAAACAAATCATGACATATTGTAGAGTAAATTAATAATCAAGTAATTTAATCTAAAATCTAAACAATAACCAACAATAATTTATTTTATTTATTAAAAATAATAAAAATAAAACATGAATAATTTTTATTGTTCTAATTAAAATGCAATTGCATTAATTTATGAAGTCAAAAAATATTGTGTAAATATTTGCGTTATTATGGTATTACAACTCATATTCCCCCTATTTGTTTTCACTTCGATATATCCTTATGGATTTTCTTAATGCGTAACGACTTGCTTCGTGGTTCCGGTGGAAAATGTACGAGTCCTGGTGTTCTTTCCACACTCAGTGAGTAACCACGTTCCCGTAAGGGATGGTTCATAAACATCGTAGTAGATCGTGGAGAACTAATAGGTGGACCAGAACTTGAATCATAAACCTGAACCACATCGCTCCTCAACTCTGAACCATCAGCTGACGTATCATCTGAATCGGAGTCTTCATCGTCCGATTCGATTATCCTAAAAATTGTTTTATGGTTTTATTGGTGTCAATAAATTAAATATTATCATTCGCTTTGCATTATTATAAACGAAAAAATCGGTACATAACAATAAGTGCATGAAATCAAATTCGCATTTAAATGCTATTAGGTGTAAGTGTAAATCATCTTACCTAACTTCAAGTTTGTTAATCCTCTGCTTTATTTTAGCTTGTTCCTCGCCGACATCAGCGAGAAGTCCTTGGAGGCGGTTATTCAACATCTCGACAGTCGTCTCAAGTTTGTGGACAGTTTCTTCCAAACTTTGTTGGGTAGTTTGAGCATTTTCAAAGACAGTTTCATCCAATAAACCATCCTAAAAAATGTTGATTACCAGAAATTATTTAGATATTATTTTTTTAAAAGAACAATAATATTTCAATGAAAGAACTTGTAGCGAACTAACCTTTCTTAGTAATTGACAGCCACGTTCCGTAAGAGTAGCCCTTGCATCTGGATAATCCGCCAGGGCTTCCCAGAGATCCCGTTTTGCCAAGCAAAACAGATCTGAATAGCCAAGAGCGCGAACATTTGCCGTTCTTCGATTTCCTGTGCGATTCCCAGCTATTTCCAAAACACTCACTTCTCCAAATACTGACCCAGCACTTAGTGTAGCTAAAACAGTCTTCCCATCATCAGCAACCACTTGAAGTCGTCCTCTTTTAACTATATACATTTCTTTGCCAACATCCCCTTTCCTGCAGATGTAATCACCGGGGCTAAAGACTTGCAGCCTTAACTTTAAGACTAGCGCTTCCAATAACCCGGGTTCACAATCTTGGAATATTCTCACTTTGCGTAAAGTTTCCAGATGTACGCGTATAGCTATTTCTGCCTTTAGTTTATCAGGCAAAGATGACAAAACATTCTCTTCATCCAAAGCTCCGCTTTGGGCCCAAGTATACGCGAACCATCTAATAACTCTCGCCTCTAGTTCACCACTAACTTTCCTGAATGCCATGTACTGCTTGACGCCGTCCATTTTATTTTGGAACTCAACTCTAGCCACATTCATATTGGAAATCATTGATCCTATATTTCCTACAATTGTGGCGAAGATTAGCACTCCTGCCAAAAAGTCGGCAACGACAAACAAATATTCAGCATCGATTTCAGGCTGTGGTGTTTCTCCAATTGTTGTCAGAGTTAAAGTGGACCAATAGAAACTGTATATATATTGATGAGCGAGTGATTCATTACGCGCACCGGTCAGATTATACACCCAGTTATCAGTACCAAATCCAATAGCATAGCTTATTGCGAAATATAGGCAAGCATTCCAATGTATGAGAACTAGAATTGCCATTACTACCTGTGAATTTATAAACAAATGAATATATCCAATGTACGATAAATATAGGCATGTAATCAAATAAATTAGACTTAATTTAGTCAAAGTACCTTGCATATTCTGAAAGCGTTGGGGTAGCTGGTGGCGGTCTCTGTGCGGTCGAACCACTCCCACATTCGAGGCAGTCGAAATAGTCTATTCAGTCGTACAATAACAGGGCACGGCAAACGTTGCTGTTATACAAATAATGTTGACATATTCAGGTATTGACCAGATTAGTTACCATACGTGTAAAAATAAGATTTAATTAATTAACAGTAGAATTTAATACTTACATAGTCGCATGTACCGGGTTTCCACCAATAATAAGCGATGTCCGTTGGTATCAAGGATATGAGGTCGTACCTCCAGGAGTCTGATTTCAAGTAGTGTTTCCTAAGCATTGCTGAATCCTTCACCATAAGACCTTGCTCTAGATAACCTGGGAAAACATACTTTTAATAATTTGTTAACATCCAATAGCAAATTAAAATAAATGACACATTTATAAAGACATTTTTCGCATAAGTATTAAAATTAAATTGCATTAAGAGGCGCCAGATTAGAATAAATTAGGGAATACTCATCGATCACCAGTTAGAGGCGATTGTGTCACGAAAGCATTGCTATATTTGTGCGGAAAAAGCAACTAGACAAGGCCGCGTGTTTGTCCACATGTTAGCTAAATTTGATGACGCAAGGCGCGGCCGTACGCGCCGTGTGGGTGTCAAACTGTTGATTTGTGAGTTCGTTCCGTAAGCAACCCTCGTAACTTGCTTCTCTATGACTTCTATTGATTTAAAAGCACCTTATCTTGGAGCCAAACACGATGTTACATCCGTTTACATACAATACATACAAACCTTCAGTAACGTCCTCGACTCGATTGATCTGTCGCAGTTTTAAATACAAAAATCAAGGAAACATTAATGCAGGTAGACCATCAAAATATCCTTACAGATTCGCACAGAAAATGGCACAGTAAATGCGCACAGCTTCGCAAAGCTTATTCAGTACAGGTATAAAAAGTCCAGGACCCTTAAACAATCACATACCTTCGTGGACATGAATCACTGTATCAATGAGATAAATAGCATCACAAAGGTAGTCCAGGACGAACCACAGTACTGTGAGGTTGTCTAGTTCCCAGAAGACAGCTCGTCCGATCACAAATACCACGTTGTATAAGATGGCAAGTGACACCACCGCTAACCACTATGGGAACACAAGCATTAGTTAATAAATGAAAAAATAAAAAATAAAAATTGAATGATACTAAATACAGAATTAACATAATTTCTACCAAAAAGTTATAAATCATAGAAGAAAGAAGTATAAAATTAAGATTGTTATATGAACAATATTAACCTTTACACAATATAAGTACATTAGTTGTTTAACACACCTGCACGTCACTAGTACATAGCAGATGCCTATCGGCAACGGCCACACCGCGTGTTGACTCGCGTGCATCGTGGCCAGTGGCCTTCCATAAAAAAAGTAAAGATGTAGAATATTTTATCCTAAATACAATAGCGCTTAATCAAAATATCACCTAGTGTCAATCGGTGATGTGGTTCAAAGATGAACGCGCTGACTTAATATTTGTTATTCACTATTCACCGTATTCTTAAACGCACTCGCATTATAGATGGACGGAAAAATTGCTACCGGCAGCTTATTCCAATCCTTTGCTGTGCGTACGAGGATTTATGATAAAAATCGTTCGGACCCGCGGTTGATTAACAATGAAAGAGGAGGGAGACCAGCTATATGTGCCTGCGTCTGGTCATAAAAGGGGGACGGGGGAATGAGTTCCATTCATTCCTGAGTAACGTCAATGTACGTACATGATAATGTGTTGGCAACGTTGGATCAAATGCCAATCTAAGACCGCAAAGAAGCTTCGATCTCTTCGTTTGATACAACGGTTCATCAGGATCTGAGAACGTCTGTGCTGCGAACTTGTCCAGGAACCAGTCAGGGGGTTTGGTTCGACCTTCTCCGGTGATCCGGTACCGAAGGTTACGGGCGAACCGAGAAACCTGCCTCTGCATCCAGCTTGATCTTGGACCGACATCACTCACCGCCTGAACAAAAATGTTAAATTTACACTTCGCAAATTACATTTGTCCTGAAGAACTTACCTTTGAAATGATCCTAAGAAGACAGATAATGTAAAAAATATTGCATGCAAGTTTATTTTATTTTATAAGTAGTTTATTAAATTCAATCGAACACACTCACAGTCGTAGGCAATCTTATCCACCAGTCACTGGGCTGTTCGATTCAAAAGTTTGTAAGTTTACAAAGATTAATATTGAAGTTTATTTATGTAAGTGTATTTATTTTAACTCACTGTTTGTTTTTTTTGTTGCAAGCAATTTAGTTTATTCACATGTAGTCGTTAATATGAATGCACTTTAACTATCGGGGGACTAGTTGTGAACATCGGGTTAATCGTATAGTAATCAATTTATCCAATCATTAGATACAATCTAAGCGTGGGTTGCCACTCCCTAAACATTTGTACGAAAAACATTTTATTTGTCTTTTTTTTTTGGGAAAGTTAAAGAAAGATATTACTATATACAGATGTCCGAGAAATACAACGGAGTACCACAGATTCCTTGGTGAAAATATGACAATTAAACAACTTTTGAAAGATAAACCAAAAGTTAACCATCAAAGTATATCTTATATATAAAATACTCATGTCACAATTTTCGTTCCCATACTCCTCCGAAACGGCTTGACCGATTCTCATGAAATTTTGTGAGCATATTGAGTAGGTATTGAATCGGCCAACATCTATTTTTAATCCCGCGACAGCTAGTATGTTCTATAAATAAGTATTATATATTAGTTAGGTGTCTTCTATACCGACAAGTCTTCAATGCACGTGCACTATAAGATTGTTACTATCCCGTTCATTCATTCATTAATATTCACGCTAAAGGCTCAATTTGTCATCGAAGACGAGATTTGTATAAAGAAAACTGATTTTTATATTCAAAGTACTCTGTGGGGCGAGAAGACTTGAATAGAATTTGGAATAAGTATCGCGTAGTCTGGTTGTTTGCTGAACTATGAAGGCGTGGTCCTTGTCCGGCGTGCGTACGATATTATACTATCCTTGTAGTATGGCTCGACCTCGTTTAATTAAGCTGAAGTAATAACTTCTATTGTTCCAGATTACATACACGGATAGTGTGATCTTTAATTACTGATTGCCGAATATTGATCTATAAGGTTTTGTGTGCAAAAATATTATTTCCTACCGTCGTTTTTTGTAGTCCGTACTTCCCGAATGTGCCCATTTTTATGTCTAAAGTTATGTCATATTAAAAGAAATATTTGGGTTGTATTTACGTCGCTTATAAGGAAAATCATTTTTTAAAATTTTTGTCTTTCTGTAAATTCATGTTTGTTCCGGGTAAGCGGTACCGATTTCGACGGGGATTTTACTGTAAGAGAAATTAGGATATTTTTTTTATTTTCGCGGGTGAAATACGTAGGTGATGTTTTTTTATTTAATTACTGTCTATTGATCACTACTTACTTGGTCACATTAACGTTGTGTTTGCCTTGTGGAAATATTTGTTAAAATACTATTTATATCCCTGTTTCTTCAAAGAGAAAGACAGTGATGTCAATGTGTTATTGAACATGTATTGTCAGTGGAAACTGTGTCTTCACCATTCAAAAAAGTTTTGAATATTATTATTGCCGCCAATTTTTCTTGATGAAATAGCATGGACGTGCATCGTATATTAATTACACATACCAAGCTACCTTGATGATATAGAATTTTTCAATTCGAAACACGAGACATTTTATATATAGCTTCCTCGTCCCAAAAAGGTCACGATTTTCCTTATGGTTTCGAAATAGCTTTTCTATTGTTATAAAGTGAGGACGTGATCTGCTTAGTATCGATGGCAACAGATCAACAGCTGCACAAACAGCTTCATACCTGCAACCGCTAGACGGAGCTGTACAGATAGCAGTTTATTATCCTCATAATCAAACGAACAATAATATGGTACTTACTCGTATAAATAAGTATAAAAACAAATTCGTAGAATGCGATTTATCAGAAATTAATCAAAAAAATTGACGGGTCATAACAGACCGTAGAAGAAACCGAATCAGCTTTAAATGTACGTCAATAAAAAAACAATTAAATGTCAAGTAGTAACAAATATGACATCAGTAACGCGTATGTACACCCTGACAATGTACTTAGACAATCGAGCGACGTATTATGATTAGAGAGTGTCTAATTAACTGAGGGTGATCGGAAGGATGTTGACAATATTTTTATGTGCTTTTAATATTCCGACTCCGTCTGCGCGGAATTAAAAAAAAAACTTTATTAGTAGCTTATTTGTTCTTTCAGAGTATTTCTACATCTATGCCGAATTTCATCGGGATCCGTTCTCCAGATACCTTTTAATAAACATCCATCAGTCCATCAAAACTTTATACTATTAGTAAGATGTATACGGCGGTCTTGACCACGATCTTGATGTTCAATATGGTGGAAAACACACTAGTTGGAACTGGATGGCTCTGGAAATACGTAAATTTTTCACAATTTCCCGTCGTTTTGCAAAATGACTAGGCATAAAATAAACTGCCTTCGTTAACAATGTGACGGTGACATTTAAACAACAGGTGGGCTAAACGAAAAGCAACAAGTTGAGCTACCGGCGTCGACGGAACTTCGATACGATATTGCTATGACGTTTCGCGTTGTGAAGGTTAGTAACCTGGGTCAAGTTCGAATTGAAGCGCTATTATTTTACTCATTGCGAGAAAAACAAAGTACTTTAATAGTCGACAAGAGGGTCTAGGAAAACAAATTCCAATAATTATAGCAGAAGAAACGAAAACGCACTTCTTTAACTTCGCAATATTAAAAGAAAACTATCATAGATTTTTCATTTCATTCTTCTTCCTCTACCACGTAGTCAAAATAAAAAGTTAAATACCTTTATACTTTTTTAAATGTTGTGTCAATACCATTTTAACGTAGTCGTAAATTGCAAGTATTGTAACAAAGATGGCGGACTGTATAACAGACAGGGACGGTCCACTTGCGACGGCCATTAAACGCGGCAATAATTACTAGCGTCTCTATTCTTCTACCCGCCAGCCACGACATTTGAAGTCAACACAGTAAATAATATTAGTATTAAGTACTAATCGATTTTACTCGTAGAAGACAATATAGCGAAACTTTCAAAGCATTACAATGCTATTGATAAATTGAACTTTTAATGCCGAAATCAAGTAGCTGTTATAATTTTAAATTTGAAAAGGACACTATAGATTAAAAAAAGATGATACAATTAAGTCATCATCGTCGTCATCATCTTGTCGCCATTCCGTTCACCCAACTATATCCGTCACTTCAGTCGTCCCTTCCTAATCATGAAAAAAGTAAAAAGGTTTATATAAATGGATGGATGTTTTTTACTAGGTATCTCCTGAACGGCTAATCGTAATGTTTATCATAGATGTCTTCAAGAACATATAAGGCAGTAATTAATGTTTTTTAAAATCGGCGCGCAGGGAGTCGCGCGACAACTATTAATAAGAATGTAAAAGTACGACTTTAATAGAAAGAAGGGCTGGATAAAAGTAAGCAAGTAAGATAGAGTTCGGATACTTAAAACATTTAACTTAGGGTCATAGTTCGTCTTTACAGATGAAAAAAGCAATAAAGATCTGCATGACTGCTGCTATTATTTGTGGAGTTATATTAATAACGATAAGTCAGACAATTGTACAGAAAAAGACGGCTACACGTTATAGAACCCTTACTGATCGCGGTTAATTTTATTTATTATTTGTTATAGTTATGATAAATTAAAAACATAAATTGATAAATAGCAATGTCACTTACCGGAGCTGTGTTGTTTCCCATTGGTACTTTATGAATGGCGTAAACTGGACTCATGTTCACAAGCTACTTGGTCAGCGGACAACTCTAGTCTAATTTAAACAAACACTTGTAGCTATCACTATTTTGCAATTTGAGGAATTTGAACGCAAAAGAAATTGAGTCATTAAGACTCTTCAACAAAGTGAACACGGATCGGTATCAGGTAATTGTTTAGGTGGTCCGGTCACGACATCGCCTGATCGTGTGTATTAAAAGAATTCAGTACAGCCGCTGCGCGGTAGATGATAATTAAATGATTGTCACTAGTTTTACTGAATAAAAGCACGCTTAAGAACTTTAACACGACAGCTGTTGTCGCGACAGACGAATTGTGAATGATCGCTAGGACTTAAAATTAATGGGTAGTCGGTGCGTGTTCAAGGCAGCTCCATCGAAACAATAGGCCATGAGGATTGCTACAACGCTTCCCTATGTCACATTTATGACGCGTTCACCGTAGTTTCTGTCATAAATAGTGATTGCCCGACCACCTCCGTAGGACTTAATAAGCCTAATTGCCCCCTTTAAAACTTAATGTATTAACTTGATCAAGTTTTGACGTCTAAACGTTATATCATTGTTTGCATTGCAATTTTAATTGAATTAATAAATCAACAGCTGGTATAAAAACTTCTTTCACTTTTTTCTTTAAAAGCTATTATACTTCTGTTATTTTCCTATTATGACAGTTTTGTAAACATCTTCTTAATTGTATTGCAAATTGCAACACATTCAGAAACACCATAAAAAATAATACACATAAAGTGACGTATGGTTTAATAAAAGAGCTAATTTTAATTTGAAATAATAGACAATTAAAAGAAGCAATCAGTAAGTGGACATAAATGACTCCAAGGGTTTATACTCCGACTCAAGTAGTTCTTTAGTTTTATTTGCGATAGTTGAGGCTTTCTGCGTACACCATCAGGTCGGGGTCGCGCCCTTGTGAGCGGTCGTACTTTCGTATGGAAGCCACGTCTTATACAAGGACCGTTTATATTTGCCTGTACATTGTACGGGCAACGTTTCTTTTTGTCAATGTCGCACATTTATTCTATTTTTAGTATTGCTGTTTATTACATTCGTTATTTTTTATTTAATTGGATAAAACACACAAGTTTCGTATCATTTATGTTTTATGGCTTTCTCGATTGACGTTTATTAAAAAAGTTTTTTCTATCTTTTTAATTATCTTTTAACTATGCTCTTAATCTACACTTACTTGGATTAAAATGCATATTAGCAAGTAAGGATTTACTTATGTTAATGGTAACTAACTAAATATTTATTTAATTATGATAGAGAATATTGGTTTAATAATATTCATCCCTTATTAGCCAAATCAATATTTAAGTTAAGTGACCCCTAACTAAGGGTAGGCTCCGAGTCCCTCAGTGGGAACGTGTAATGAGCTGATGATGATTATCAAAATAAAAAATAATATGAAATCATATTATTTTTTATGAATCTTACTAATATAAATGCGAAAGTTTAGATAGATGGATGCATGTTTTTAGAAGATATCTTCGGAACTCCACAACGGATCATGATGAAATCTCACACAGATCTGGAACATAGTCTGAAATACATGTCCGATGACCCTATCAGTTAGCTCATAGAAATAACGCACAGAACTGGAGAAATATGGATAAAAAAATTGTAAGCGGTTGAATCTACAATAAACAAACGGTGACCCAATAAAAAGGTAATCAATCTTCATTACACTAGCAGTTACAACATGAATATAAACGATTGTAATACTAATAACCAGCATCGAGAAATGAACATTTAAAATTATTGCTGGGATTATTTTTAATATTATGATCATCATCATCATCAGCTCACTATACGTTCCCACCGAGGGGCTCGGAGCCTAACCTAAGTTAAGGGTGATTAGGCCATAGTCAACCACGCTGGCCAAGTGCGGGTTGGTTGACTTCACACATATCTTTGAATTTCCTCTAAGACATGTGAAGGTTGCATCACGGTGTTTCACTTCACAATCAGAAAAAAATGCTACATCTAAAACCTTATACTATGTTGATTTGTTAATTAAATATTTCTTTAATCGTGTTTTTTACTTTATGAATTACTTTACTTTATTACTTTACTTTAATTTACTTTATAAAAAATCCTAATTAATAGACTATGTGTTCTTCCAGACTATGTTCGACATCCGTCTCAAACGTTTTTAGTCCTTTGGAGAAACCTAATAAAAAATAATTCATCCATCTAAACTTTTATAATGTTAGTAAGATATAAGACAAAAATATTAGACTTATAAGGTGATTCATCCATACATTCACACACCCGCGAACGTCCTGTAAGTCTGATAAAATGTTTTCACTTACTTCCTCAAAAGGCTCGATTCCGTCCTCCAGTTCGTTCCTGCAATTGACCTGCATGTGCAATGGGTTTAGTGTATTCGTGGATAAAGTTTTCTTGAAGTGAGGAAACCGAGGTGTCTTGATCAAATCGCAAGAAGTTAACCCAGAGGGACCCGGACGTGGGCTGCCAGAACTCGATAGAGTGAATACTTTCCCATCACGATAACTGGAACAATGGAAATAAATTATTGACTAAATTAAAATAACAAAACAAATGAAGTTAACAGTTCAAATGTTTCCGAGAACCATAGAGAACACAGATAGACGGCCCTAGTTGACAAATATATATTACAGACAAGTTGTCGCCCGCGTCTACGTCCACCAGGAATTTAAAAAAAAAATAATTAGTACCCTATGTGTTCTTCCAAACTATAATCTACATCTATGCCAAAATTCAGCGAGATCTGTGCACCCGTTCTGAAAATATCTTCAAACAAAAATCCATCTAAACATTCGACTTTATCATATTAGTAAAATAGTAATTGCAAGAGAAGGGAATAGAAAGGAGAACAAAAGAAGAGGTTAAAATTAATAATTAAATATCTACATTTAAATTAAAAATGGAAATATAATACATAGACCACACGTCCAATGAATATTATTATTGTAGTTTTATAACCATCATCTCTCTTACTGTCTTTGAACACGCTGAAATAAGATGTTTTACATGATATTTTAGCTGTAGAAATATACGGCACTGAAAGCATTTTAGTAAAAATATCAGTCAACCTGTATAAAACAACCTTACAATCATGTCTTTTTTAAAATAACAATGTTTAACTAATTGGGTCTTAGGAACTTAATTTACGCTAAACAACAAAGATGGTAATTGTCGATGTTTTTAGACATTTATTAAAATATTACGCTACTATTTGTTTAAGTATTTACTTAACAAATGATAGTATGTTACAGCATACCTAAAAATCTTGAAATGTTGGCAGCACTGAAAATGAAACATTAATCACAGTCGACTGATATAATTAAAGCCATTTATTTGGTTGCATCTTAAATAAATATACAGTGGATCACTTAAGTAAGAACAACTGTTGGTTTTTTTTACACAAGTAATCTTTTCATTTAAATGCAATTTACAAGAACAAAATTAATTTCCGAGACGATGCAAGCCACAGTGTATTTTATTTCTTTAACAATATGCACAAAGCTCGAGTGCGAAAGATAAGGGTAACCGCACAAGGACAGTTTTCAACTTAAATACAGCGGCTGCTAAAAACAACGATTTTGTTGCAGCAAACAGACTGCTTGAAGTTATCCGTGTACGGCAGCCCTTAGATGCAAAATTTATTGATTACAATCATACAAATACACCACATTGTTGTCATTACGACAAACGAATAACGCCCGTAAGGTTTACAGTTGTTGAAACAAAAACTTCTTATAGGTTAACAATTTAGAAACATCCATACAAAAATATATTGCTATCGCAGAGAATGAGAGACAGAGTTAACAACATCTTTCTGTATGAATGTATCGCCATTTTAAACCGAACGAAAAGTTAAGCAAACACTTAAAGGCACATACAAATCCATTGCTTGCATCCTATCTATTTAATATAATATTATAAATTCAAAATTCTTTGCACTTCTATTTATTATGACAAAATAATACAGACGAATTAGTAATGGTACTCGTAATAAAAAGGACAAAGGTTTATTTTAATCCAGAAAATTAAGTTAAAAACATCAAAGCGAGATAAAGACAGTTATTTACAAATTCTAACCTAATATAGAATTTAACTTCCCAATTTAATTTGAATACGATCTAAGTAGAATTTGAATCTGTAGACTAAGGAAATAGAGTAAGTGCAAGGGTTTGTTGCAAATTGTCTCTAAGTGACACAGCCTAAACAAAATAAGACTTACGAGAAGAGGTGATCATCGGAGTTGTTTTGCATCGAGTTATTCTTGCTGACAGTTTGTCTGGAGTCGCCTCGGGCTGCGGCTATGATGTAGGCCCACATGTTCACGACGCTGTCTCACTTCCAACATTAGGCTTGACTGAATTAGCTGACCAAATGTGCATGTTATCAGATGTATGTAAAATAAAAAAAAACATAAAAATATGTTTATATGTTGAGTATTTGTAACCGTGGTATTCTACAGCGCTATGAAAACGTAGGCGAATTAAAGCAATATATTCAGGTGTTTTCGTAGTGGAAATTTACTATAAGAAAAGGCATTTTGATGAGTGAAAAATAATTAAATCATCTCTTGTGTTGTGTCGTGTCTAAAGACTTTAAAGTTATTTTTTTAAAGATATTTGTCATCTGTCTTAACAGTGGTAGAGCTCGCTTCGCACAAATTGGCCCGGCTCGCCCTGTGAAATACCACGCCCACACAGAAGACAGGCGTAAAGTGGAAGCAATTCCGCGTTTCGTCTGATGTGTGTGCGTCCCGGAGGCCTAATTTAGTCTTCTTTCCCTTCCCACCCTTTTTCTTATAAGGAAAGGATGGGAAATGGAAGTGGACTTTCCGGATGAGAGGATGCATGGAAAGGGAAAATATTTTCTTTCTGTGCATCCTCTCTTCGGTCGATTAAAGTCAACGCATATGCAATTGCGTATGTCTATGGGCAACGGTCACTTCGCTATTGCAGCGATTTCAGGTGGCCGTTCGCTCGTTTGCCACCTTATGATAAAAAAATCTAGATTTAAGTTAAAGTAAGACCGAAGACTGTAGGGATGTATTGTGTGAAAAATGCCATAACGAAAGGAGTGTGTTCAGATATTACGGCTGCTAGAGATGTGTGGAAGAGTAGTATACATTGCAGGCTGATGATAATATATCTTTTAAATAAGTCTTAGTGTAATAGTGTGAAAATAATTAAGATGAGATTGGATTGTAATAAATAAACACTAAGAGGCAATTTTACCAGGTGCATCGAGTCTTTATAGTTCTGTTTATTTTCCAATTAGAATACTTTAAATTAAACAGGTGGTGTAACTTGAATCGATGGAAGATTTAATTATTTACTTGAAACATTTAAAGTAAGACTGCCTGCACAAGGTCTAGTTCAATGTAAATTACTTGCAATAGTTTTCAAACTACTTTAAGTCCAGATGAGATTTTAAATATTCTTCGATTGCAGACATTAAGATGTAATTTAAATGTACCATTTCTTCTCTTTTCCCATTTTACTTTAAATAAACCCTTGTTATTTCTATATTTATTATACTATAAAAAAAATAATTACTTTAAGTATTTTTAAACATTTTTTTCCTCAAACACATTCAATATTGGCTTGCATCGCCTAAGATGGTATTACACATGTTCCAAAAAACATGTCATCTCTGTTATTCTCTATGATTAAAATAGAAATAACAATATGTCTGTTCACACGTGTTTCATCAATGGAAACACACTGATTTATCTTAAATGTATGCAGCTGAATATGACTTCATTATTATGTTATACACGTATCTAATTTGTAAGATGTCTCTCGTTGAAACAGATTTCAATTTTTACTTATATATTCTATTATTCATTTAAAATGTATATTTGAGATAGTAGTTATTAGTTTACGATAAACTTTTGATCACGTGTAGTTTTAAATTACGTGATTTCATAGTTTAAAAATGTTAATTAAGTCCACGTTTAGTTATGATTGACTTATAAATGAAAAGTTAGATAAAAACAACTAAAACTTCTTTAAAGAAAATAATTACATTGAGTTAGGTATTCTTCAAAGTTAAAATTTCAACTTACAGCTTGTTAAAAGTATGTTATTTCGTTATTAATTTATACGATGCATAAAAATGTTATGCCTGGTTAGTTCCAATTCACATATCTTTTAAAGTTTTCTTCGTGCTTTGGAAATACATATTTATACAATGATGTTTATGTGCGCACAGGATTTTATTTATAACATAAGGGGGCAAACGTGCATAAACACCGAGGTGTTAAAGACACCCATGGACATCAGCAATACCAGAGGAACCGCAGATGCCTTGCCGGCCTTTGAGACGCTTCTTGAAGGACCCTAAGTCGTAGAGGTTAGGAAATACCGCCGAGGACACACCATTCCACAACGCTGCTGTGCGAGGCAGGAAGTTTCGCGCAAACCGCACGATTGTGGATTGCCAGCTATCAGATGGAAGATTTTTTAAATATTTTTTATATATGTTTCTGCTACTATTATAAAGATTTGCTTGTTTGTTTGATTGATTAAACTATTTATGTTTAATATTTGCTATTATTTTTATTTTTTGTACGTTTTATACTTCTTATTCTATTGATTATTACAATTGACACATTGTGGGTCGTTTAGTTGGTAGTTATTACAAGCCAAGCGCTGGTAACTAAATTAAAAATCTCACTTTTATAACAGCCAACCTAATTAAGAGCTACTAAGAAGTTCTTCATAATTTTCATATTAAGTTACTTAACTGTAATATTTCATAATTACCATATTGAGCTTCTATCGAAAGTTAAATCTGTAGTAAAAGGAAAGTGTGGTAGCATTGGCATCTCGCAACGACACCTATTTAGTATTCTTGACTCATCGACTTGAAATTGTGAGGGCTTATTCATGGTAGCTGTGGGTATTGATTATCGCGTAAAGAGTCATTTTACTGAGCTGCATTTTATGGGAGTGTCACCTGACTTACCGCGTGGGGTGTTCAACATGCTCCTTCAATTGTTTCCTTTTTTAATGACCTTTAGAGCTTTTAGTAGTATTTTTTAATGGCAAGAAGTGTAATGCAAAAAAGTATTTTTTGCTATATGTCCTAACATGTATGTAGAGATATAGTCCCTCTGGAACTTTATAAGTTACTACTAAATAATGATTAAATCAAAGCATGTTTGGATACAGGAATTTTATATATAAATTGTGGTGTCACAATGTTTGTTACTCTACTCCTCCGAAACGGCTTGACCGATTTTTATGTAATTTTGTATGCAAATTCTGTAAGTCTGAGAATCGGCTACTATTTATATTTTAATCCCGAGAGAACAGAATCGCGGGCGGCAGTTAGTCAAATATAAATTTGTAAGTATCTTCAATCTATTGTTAAAGAACTAAAATTTTCCTGTTATATCGAATTCGGATTTATTAATATCTAGGATTTTTAACGTTTACTGGATATCAGTTTTAGTAATTGTTAATGATTTTGATGTTAATGAAGATTTTTCTTGCACTTAGTAGAATTTAACTTTAATCAAAGTTTTATTCACTATTTAGTTTTGTCACAACGCTACGAACACATCAACATCTAATCACGAAGCCAAACGATTCGACAACTTTGTTTACTCTACAATACAAACTAAACCTTGATGCGAGCAAAATAAATACGATCTTACTTTTTAGTATATTCCATACTTAAGTTATAACAATAATAAAAATCTTACTGGCCAGTAAAGGTAGTAGCATACTAACTAATATTTCACCTTAGTATTTTCATAATTTATTATTTTTTATTTTCTTAGAATTATTTTCATTTAATTATTCCTTACAATTATTGTTCCAGAATAACGTATTAATATATTTCAAATTAAATGAGCAGAAATTAATTCTCGTAAGTAATTATTTTACTTATCATTATAACTTTTAAGATTATCGGTTGTTCAATTTCTATAATAATATTAAAAGCAAATGAAAGTACTAATAAGTATTAAACGCAATTCCATAACAAATTTTAATACTTGTTAACAATTAAACATATTGGAAAGTAAGTTAAATTCTCTGTTGTTTGAACGTGCTATGATAAATTTATTAGTAATTTTACGAATGAATTGTTTTGATTTGTACGTCAAAGCTACAATACGAATACATTCCGTTCAATTGATTAATTCGGACAAACGGCTGATAGCAACGCGGTCAGATATTTCACTCGATTCGATGATAACATAATAAAGTTCATTTATCTGACACCAAATTATATAGACCGCTGTGACGTGAAAAGAAAATTTTAAAAGTTTACATAAATAACAGGAAAATTAATATAAACAGAACAGAAAATAAACCAAGGAGTACTTAAACATTTTGAAATAAATACAAATTAATAAACACCTTTTCGAAGACCACTAAAAGGGAAGGGGAGTAGAATTTTACAATGTAGGATATATAGGCAAATTAACTTTTCGTAAATTCTCTCCTCTGTCTATTAAAATTAGGCAATTAGGTAAAATATTGATGTCTATGTTCAGAGTTCACTTCGTTATTTTTTGATCAGCTGATAGAATGTTCGTTTGAAAAGTGTTATAAAATTTTTATACCTTTTTCCGTACAGTGGAATTATTTTTAATCTGATTTTTCTACGAATACCTGTTGATTCAGTTTTAAATTCATTGCATTGGTTATAATACTTTTGATGTAAGTAACTCCTGAATATAAAAGAGCTTTTGTGTCATAAACTGTACATGATTAAAGTCATCTTTTTAAAGTGAGCAAATAAACTGTATTAATTTCAAATACCATTGAACCGTAGTAGTTGATTGAAAGCCTTTAAATGATTCCATTTTACCTACCTCAAGCATTGATTTGAATATTAACCATATTTTACGTTTGTGCTGCTTTCTATTTATAGTAGTGACACTAATATATATGCTACGTAGATTTTTTTCAATTCCTAATATTTGTTTGGTATAGAGATAAATAAGTTAAGTAAATAATAATAATTTTACTTGCGTCATAAAATAATTTTGCATTGTCTGATAGCGAAGTGCTTCGACCAACATCTTAAGAAGCTTTCGTTAAACATTTGTTTTAAGGGTCCGATTCAAAAGGTAGTTATTTTAGAAACCGCGCGCATCGTGAGAAGCTTCCTGTCTCTGCAGCCCTGACCGATGGTTGAGTCATGGGATTCCGCACCTGGTTGTGCTCTATTTTTTATATTATATATTCGTTTTGTATATAAAACATATTATGTGTAAAACAAGAAAAATAAATGAATACGAATTTTAATTTATATTTATCTCCCTAAATATATAAATAAGGTTATAGAACTAAGAGTTAGTTCTCTATTGCGTCATTTAACTGAAAATCTAAAGTATTTGATTTCTCATCATACTTTACACAGTTATAATTAACTACCGGTGTAAGGAAAACACGAAGAACTACAAAAACAGTTTCCCTAAAACTTACGAAATTCTTTTAAAACTGTGGAGGAAAGTTTCCGTATTTTTAGAAAGGGAGTGGATGATTTTGCAATTATGAACGTGTAGAAATATTTGCAATCGGTTATTTTCGCAATACCTTTTTCCTTAAGATATTTCTTCATACTTCTAATTTTTGTTTAAAGGACTTTTAATAAAAAGTAGCTTTTGTATGAGACAGTTACTAAAAATACGAAATATTGACACGTCTCTGCATTTAAAGTGTTGCACCGTATTCGCTCGGACTCAGCTGACTGGACGCGGGAACGTTTAAGCGGTGTACATATCGTTTTTTGTATTGCGTATATTTTTTATAAGATAATGAACTAAAAGCTACGCCACTAGCTACTATTCGCGGTTTTCATCCCTTATGTCAACCTTTATAAGATTAATATGAATAAATTTTATTGATATTTTATGACGCAAATGTGTCACGTGGCGAAGCTATTAGCAAACATTAACAAAGGCGCCAGGCTCTGAAAACGTTCATTTATTATTGCAAAACATCACTTATTTGCCTTCGATTGGTCATTAAAAATGGCTTTGACGCAACGACTACGTATTTTAGACGCTTTCCTTTAGTATTTTTCACATTGACAATTTTAATGCAGGTTTTACTTATTCCTATATTAATGGCATTTAAAATGTATGCGTGGGAAGCTTTGTGGATAAAAAAGGAAAAGAGAATTCATAAAATGAATAGGTAATGTCATTCGGAGGACTATTCTGTTTGTCGCTGACGAAAGCTCAAGCGTGCCCGTGGCCTCGCCATGATGCGTAGGAGGAACAGAGGGGTTTAGTGTGTATGCTTCCCATCCGAAAGAGAATCCCACATAACTAGCGCGTCCCCCCATTCCCTTCTAAAGAGAAAAAAAGGACTATTCTGTTTATAGATTGTCTCTTATCATCAATAGTTTGCACGTGATAGTCCAACATAGCATTTTCCTTTTCTTGTATGTAAATTATATATTATTTTGATAACTAATATATGTAGTTTTTTTTTGAATTAAGAATATATTCGGCTTCGATTTAAATGCATAAATAAATTTTTTTTATTAATTAAATACTTTAAATATAACAATATTTATTATTTTTATGAAATAAAGTATTGGTAACTTAACATTTTAAAAACATTCAAAATTACACTTAAAGTTTTTTCTATATTATATTTTTATAGATTTCCAGTATTTAAACATTCATAAATCTATAAATCAATAAATTAAGATCATTCATAAATCAACATTAAGTTGAACTTATCTCTAAGTTGGCACTTACGTATCTTATATCTTTAAATAAGCAATTCTTGTATATATATAATTGGAATCTCGGAATCGGCTTCAACGATTTTCATAAAATTTAGTATATAGGGGGTTTCGGGGGCGATAAATCAATCTAGCTAGGAATCATTTTTAGAAAATGTCATTTTATTCGTGTTTTATCGATAATCAACTTAAACATAAACTTAACTTTTTCTATCGGTAAGATCGAAAAATATTATTCATGTTTCATCATTTTATTAGTAATTCATACTTAAATATAATTTCCAAAAAAACACAATTTAAAAAAATACCGAGTAAAGCTCGGTCATCCAGGTACTATAAGATTAAAGGCGATAAAAAGCGATTATCTCAAACTTAATATCGCTTCAAGAATATTTAATTGATATTACTTAATTGATTAATACAATTTAAATTATTGTCAAATATTCATAGACAAAAAATCAAACGCTTCGAAAACTTTGGTAAGAACACAATAAATCAGACAAGAGAATTAATCGTTAAAAGCCGTAAGCATTTAATGAACATTGCGTTTCCGGTAATAAGTTCCCTGAAACAAAATTGGAAATCTATTTGATACTGTTAAAGTCTCACGCTGAGGTAATTTCCATTAATTGTGAGCTTAATTCTTTTGCCCGAGCGAGACAGATATACTAATAGAACTATTAAGTAATTAAAATGAGTCTAAACAAAAGACTATAAAAGATCAACGTGTTTTATGAAGCATTTAAACTGTAAAAAATACATGTTAACTTTAAAAAGTTTTTCTTAAAAGTTTATTTTGAATTTCTTATCTCTTACGAAAAAGCGCGCAATGTGTTTATGGTATGTTGTAAAGTCTGAAAACATTTTTATCGAACCTAA
The DNA here is from genome assembly GCF_000836235.2 of Papilio xuthus. NCBI lineage: Eukaryota > Metazoa > Arthropoda > Insecta > Lepidoptera > Papilionidae > Papilio > Papilio xuthus. Next base: position 3,242,864 of record NW_013533632.1, read on the forward strand.
GAACATACTGACACTATACATATATATTTAATAACCGACTTGATGGATACTTAGAGCATATCTCATCCACCAGAATCTTTACTGCCATGGTTTTATTATCGTATTATTTTATTGAAACTTTGATAGATATTATATGTCGTATAATATTATGCTCACCTATATGAGGTCCAAGTAAATATACCACGTTACACTAGTTGCGGTCACAAGTAGATAATTAGCGGCAACACATTTTCGCGTATCGGAGACAAGAGCGACGCGACAGCTTCGTCTGACGTACGAAAAGCTTCTGCCGGTTTCCCTCCCCGGTATCGGCAGTGAGCCTAATAACAACGAGTCGCGGCGCCAAACTAGACGCCTCTCCCTCGTTTCGTGGCGTGAAGATGTGTTTGATTTTGTACAACTCAATTACTTTGCGCGCCCCAAACGTCAATACGTTGCTTTTAATGAAGTTATTGGAAATTATTTCTAGCGGTTCAACTGCCAGAGCCAAAAGTTTTCGAATTAATTGATGCTCGGACATAACGGGAGGAGGAACTTTACAAATTTCGTTATAAAATATATCATTTTTAATATTGCCGTTCGATGTTTTAAAATCTTATAGTAAAGCGATATGTTTATTTAAAATCAAAGAGACATGAGGTCATGCAGTTCGAATCTCAGAAAATATTTCTACAAAACTATACTTCAAAATTTCATTTTTTTTGACATGTATACGACTATAACAGTGATCATAATCCAAAGAAGAGAGCCAAATCAGAATAGAAATGGCTGATCAATTGGTCGACTATTGCCCTGATCAAACAATACGTTTACCGGTGTAGACCCTTGCTAGGGAAATAAGAAGAAAAATATCTATATTTGTGTAACAAATTCCAGATAAATTTATCAAAGAGAAAAGGATCTAATTTCAATTACAGAATCGAAACAAATAAACAAAACAGGTTAACTGAAACCTTACCAATGAAGGCAATCTTACTAATATTATAAATGTGAAAGTTTGTAGGCATGAATGAATGGATGTTTGTTAAAAGGTATCTCCAAAAAGGCTGCACGGATCTCGCTGCAATTTGGTGTAGGACATAGTTTGGAAGAATACTTAAACTACTAAGTAAGTTTTATTAATCCCGCGCCGACGGAGTCGCGGGCGTCAGTTAGTGTTTAATATAATTATAAACAAGAAATATTAAGTTCCAGGGGCAAGAATCTGAAATAATATTTGATTGATTAATTTTGTATTTACACCTGTTGAATAAATTGTGCGTATCTACCCTTAAATTCCTAAACAATGTGACAAATATAGAAACGGGAAAGTGTTATTTTGTAATAACACTACCACCTACTGTCTACTACGCCATTCCATATCCGGGAAATATGACCGAATATCAATTGCGTTTACGAATTTCGGCGGACTATTATAGATAACAATCAATTGGATGTCATAGCGACCTTCGTATTAAAGTAACTTGCCCCTTATTTGTTGTGGTAAACAAAGGAAAAAAAACGAATAAGGAACATAGACGAATGTTCTATCATCATCATCAGCTCACTAAACGTCCCCACCGAGAGGCTCGGAGCCTACCCTAAGTTAAGGGTGATTAGGCCATAGTCAATCACGCTGGCCAAGTGCGGGTTGACTTCACACATATCTCTGAATTTCTTCTCAGATATGTGCAGATTGCATCACGATGTATTCCTTCATCGTAAGAACGTCGGATAAATGTACATATGTAAATCGGAAAGCGAAAGACACATTGGTACATGGCGGGATTCGAACCCAGGACCTGCAGATTGCAAGTCAAGTGCTTGACCACTGAGCCATCGACACTCTATAATGTTCTATATGTGTGCCAAATTTCATCAAAATCCGTTGAGAGGTTCCGGAAATAACTTCAAACATCCTTCCCATCCTTCTAAACATTCGCATTCATAATTAGTTATCTAATATAACCTTTGTAGCGATTTCTTTTATGAATAACCGTTTTCATTTATTTATTATCTGGAGCTAAAAAATATGTGGTTAGTTATATAAATTTTAGTGTACGTGCATTATGCTGCAATTGCTTAATTTTACTGCATGTACTGATGAATGTCTGCCTTGTAATTGACTTGGCATATTAATTCCGCCCACGCATGCTTCTGACGATGTCCCGGCGTTGCGGAGCCGAGGATCACACATGAATTGTGACAGGTTTTTAATGAGTTAACATGTGTTATACTTTTCTTTTTTCTAATCATAGCATCAACTTTTTAATTCATATCAAGTTTTAATTAATTTAATTTTATGTCAATAATTTAATTTGAAGTGAAATACGTAATGAAAAATGGTCTTGACAGACGGACGGATGGACGACAAAGTGATCCTACAAGGGTTCCGTTTTTTTCTATGAGGTACGGAACCCTAATAAAAACATAGGAGAGTATCGTCAAACAAGTCTTTTTTTTAAATATAAAAAGGCAACACGACCTTTATTTTTATTAAACCAAATTTTTTACGTTACAACGTACTAGACTACAGCCTCTGTACTAAATAAATTGCAGTTATATAATTGGTAACAGTTATGTCTCTGATAAACGTATATTGACTTAAATTGTGCCGTCACAAAAGGAACACGCGAGCTAGACATGTCCTGCCCTTTAAAAGTCAAAGTTAAACATACTGGCCAGTTACATCAAAGCTGGCCAGTAAGAAATATAAATTTATTATTTTTTCAATTTTAGAGTTTTATTCTATCTTTATATATATAATTCTTCTGTGCGTGTGTATGTCACTGAACTTCTCACAAACGACTGGACCGATTTTGATGAAATTTTTTGTGTGTGTTCAAGGGGATCTGGGAATGGTTTAGATTCACAATTTTCATCAAATATTAACTTCATATTAATTTATTCAAATTAAAGACGTGTAGACAGGAAAACGTCTGTCGGGTCCACTAGTTTCTCTATATTTTTCATTTGAGAATCGGTATCAACTGACGCACAAGCCTTTTTTTATATACAATCAAGTAATCAAGGAACATTGTTTAAATTTTCTTAAGAAATGTGGAATGATCGTTATGATGATATGATGGCAAGTTACTGATAACCATTATATCGTTATTTATATTTATTACCCAAGAAATAAAACGTCTGTGATGATTTACTATTTTAATATACGATATCCGAGAAGTTTGCTTTCTTGTCAATTATATGTTACAAATTCAAATAAACATGTAAATTTCATATAAGTAAGCTATGTTTACATAAATGGCCGCATGGCGCTACTGTAGCGTTGAATTGCGTGGAACGTTACAATAATGAATCTTATTTTCATATGCAATAAGTTTAATTTTGTAAGTAGCGTAGTTTTAGTCCGTGGCCAGAGATAGACCGAGGTGGAAAATGTTGGAGATTGTAATCTGCTGACATGTGCACTGGCTGGTTTTAGTCTGGTTTTAGTTTATGAAAAAAGGTGTACATCTGTCATACGTAAAATATTTTTCATTGTCTTTCATAAATATAGTTTCCCAAGTAAACTTGTATTATTCATCAGAAAAAGTTGCTGGACCAAGCCAAGGCCCACAAAGGGCTGTAGAGCTAGCAGAAGAAGAAGAAGAAGAAGTAGTTTTAAGGTATGCAGTAACCTGTTTAGTTTTAAATGTACTCTAATTTACTATGTTTGGAAAAAATACAAGTTCTTGTATTTCTACAAATTATTTATTTTGTAAAATAAATTATATTATTGAAAAAAAAAAAAATTTATAATAAAATACACTGGAATCATATTGATTGATTTTAATTTATCACAAAAAGTCATTATTACAATTTAAAATATTATATGTAGGAATGTTAAAAATATTACAATAAATTTATTCCATAATAGGAATTATTTTTGTCCGATTACACAAGTTTTTCTTTTTTTTTTATATTATATAGTGGCAAACGAGCGAGCGGCCACCTAAAATCGCTGAAATAGCGAAGTGACCGTTGCCCATAGACATACGCAATTGCATATGCGTTGCCTACCTTTAATCGACGGTGGAGAGGATGCACAGAAATAAGATATTTCCCTTCCATGCATCCTCTCATCCGGAAAGTTCACTTCCACTTCCCATCCTTTCCTTGTAAGAAAAAGGGTGGGAAGGGAAAGTGGACTAAATTAGGCCTCCGGAACACACACTCATCAGACGAAACGCGGAATTGCTTCCACTTCACGCCTGTCTTCTGTGTGATCGTGGACAAGTAAGGGCAATATTACGCTGAATACAACACCTTTGCTTCATAAATTGAATAATTTTGTCCATATTTTCGTTCAATCATCTGTTTACAAATATCACATTTAATTAAAATATTCTAGATTGTCTAGATTACATTTGTTCTGACAAATTCGTAAGTAAGAATACGTCACTTATAATTGAGGCCTTAAAAACTTAATGAGTTAGCTATAGCGCCATCTAGTTTATTAGTTGGAAACGCTTTGTTCATTTTACTGACAAACGCAGCTAAACCTCTAGCAAATTCAGTTAAAAATCGATAACTTTGTTCCAATAGCTACGACACGGTAATTGGCATGTTTTGAACTGAATTTGCTTAGAATTTAGTTGCATTTGCTAATACTAGATGGCGCTATAGTCAACTTATATTGTGGCGTTCAGCTTTTGATTTTATAGGCTTCAATTATAGTATTCTCGTTAAATATAATATTCAACTAAAGTACAGACATAAAATACATATTCATACAACGTCAAGTTCAATTTGCCTTTTATTTGTCTTTATTATGTATATAAAATTTTAATTAAAATAAAACATAAAAATTGAAAACAATTTTCGGAACACCATTATAAGTAAATTCTACAAAGTCTTATAAGAAACGAATTTTTCAACTGTTGAATATGTTATATATCAAAAACGGTATTTTCTTAACAAAAAGAAAAATAAAGGTTTTCACACGTAATTTTATTATCTACGATTTGGTCTAAGATAATTTTATGATCAAATTTACCATTTGGACTTGAATCTGCAAGGATCTGATAAAATGTTCATCACGATACAAAATAATTGTAGCTTCAATTCTTTCCTTAATTTCTACTTAAATTAATAGATTAATGCACTGTTTACAACATTAATATTTAATCTCATATAGTTATTTAAACTTAAAATACTTGAAAACTTATAATACTCATTTTTAAGTACAGTTGTTCATTACTTTTATTTAAGGGTTGGGGGGGGGGGGGGTTATGTGCAGTGAGAAGCACGTTGTTGTTTCCAAGCTGAATGGAAGCCAGCAGCGCTGTCTGAATCCGAATCCCTTTCTTCACTTACACCGATTTGTGCACGGGGCTGAAATACAAGAACAATGTCAACCTACTATGTTTTTAAGGAAATCAAATATGTTTGATCTATATGTAGAGGCGAAATAAAACTCCTTATAGCATATCTGCGTTTGTCAGAGCTAAGCATTATAAATAGACTTGGTTATAAGACTTATTATTCTGTGTATATTTGATTTTCGCCATTTTGGCTTTGATGGTAGCGATTTGTTGTGATTTGGATTCAAGCTAATAGTATAGAGTTAACGATCACGTAACATCAACAGCGGGGTTACAAAGTGCATTCGCTTCGAAGCGATTCCATAACGAACTTTAAAATGTATAGAACTGACAATAACTTTCGATATGTACATACAATTTTGAAGTTTGTTATGGAATCGTTTCCTAGCGAGTCGAATTTGCCTAACTCCGCAGGTGCGTTTAAATCAGAACAAAGGAAAATAAGTCATTTCCAAGGAAATCGCCTACTTATTTATAGAGATTATTGGTATTTAATCTAGACTTTGTATTTAAATGATCACCATTTGACTACAAAACTAATATGACAGTTAGGAACTTGGAATAAATAACTCAAATCTGGTAATTACCTGGTCAGGAGTTGAGGGTGTGCTTCTGCTATGAGAGCCAACGTTACGACGGCCACTGGCTCCTCTCCGGCGTACCTTGTTACTCATAGGCGGTGGCATTTGCTTATCATTTTTCTGTAGCAAATTTAACAGTGGTAGACGCCAGCAATAACAAAAAAAATTGAACTCAGTCCGCGTACAGTACAGTAATAAGAGTGCTTTCCTAAAGCCTAATTTTAATCCTCGAAAGGAAAAAAACGGAACCCTTATGGGATCACTTTGTTGTCCGTTCGTCTGTCAAGACCCTTTTTCCCAAAAATGCGTGAAGGTATCAAGCTGGAATTTATATCAAATACACAGTTCTGGGGTTGCTAGGTGCTGCGAAAAAAATAAAATTTCTAAACCAACGCAATCAAAAGATACAACCGTTTATATCGCAAATTTAGACAATTTTTTTAACCTAACCTAACCTTTTCTTATATGGAAGGGTAAGGGAGGAATGGGACACCAGGTTTTTGATCCCAGATCTATTTATAATTTGTCTTTTCTGTTATACCTCCCTTGTTTATCATGTAACTTTTCATGCAAGCCATTCATTTCTCATCCATCATACGCCTACTTTTACCGATGTTCATATATGTTTAAAGTTTGCCTTGTCACGTGCTATTCTTCCCTCTTCATAACATACCCACCATATTAACTTATTGACTACTAATTTATTTATCAACTAACTGCGCGACTTCGTTCGCGTGAAATTCTTTCTTTGGATAGCATTTTTATTATTTAGGCTACTTATTTTACTTACTTACAACCCTTACAACCCCTTTTTCGCATTTAAAAGCATATGTCCTTTCCAAGGCTTTAGAGCAGTAGTTCCCAAACTTATTTTGTCTACTGCCCACTTTGAGAATAAATATTTTTTTATCGCCCCCATATTAGAGTTTAAGCAATCTTTTAATCATATTAGTTTATGTTCACATGTTGTTGTTGAGAGTAGAGAGCTCATGCAGTCGTTGTCTAAGAGGCTCCCTTTTTCTTTCTGGGTCTCTTACCGCCCCCCTTGAGACTGCAGCGCCCACAAGGGGGCGTTATCGTTCACTTTGGGAAAGACTGCTCTATACTATCAGTGTACCAAATTTATTTTAAATCGATTCAGTAGTTTTTTCGTTAAAGAAAGACAGAGATAGTTTCGCTTTTATAATATTTGTAAGGAAGTAAGGATTTGAGATATTATTATAAAATGTTACCGGTATATTATCAGCCGAGCCCCAAGACTTGTGCAGCTGTTCACCATCATCAGAACGTCGGTCCAAATCCCTTTCCCTGATTGATTTAGGTACATACGCAGAAGACCGCGTCGCACCAACGCCTAGGAAATTACTGAATGCCTCCGTAGTCTTCTTTACTCGTACATTCAGAGATCCAATACGTAAAAATCCTTCTTTCTCTGAAATTAATAAAAACAAGATATAAAAACATCTATATATCAACATTCCTTCTAAATAATAAGATCTTAGCGAATCGTAATTAACGATTGCTTTTACAAAGTCAACAAAACACTTGACCCGTTTCGATAAGAGACTATTGGATTATTTTATCACAAGGTTATTTAAATTCTAGCAAACCAGAAGCAAAATGCACGTGAAAAACATTAAGAGAAACGTTTAAGCTACTAAAATGTTTGCCAAATAAACCAAATCTATGCAGGATTCTTCTTGATTCATACAGTATTAAAGGAACTTACTTCGATAGGATCCAGGCGAGAGAGAAGTGTCCATACGAACTAAATACTGTCTGGGTTTCCTACCAGACCAGTCTCTAACATTTGGATCAGCGTCTGTAAAGTAAACTTATCATTTTAAAATTTAATTTAAACAGGTAATTTAAGATGTATATAGAACATACGAAATTATAAAATTTTGCTTTGCAACAAATTTATAATAATATCAGCAGTGGAATCTTACGGTAAAACTCACCGTAAACATCTACTAGAAGATTGTACACGTTTTCGTTGCGGAATTGAATTGCGATATGGAGAGGAGTATAGCCCTGAAATAAGAAAATAGAAAAAGTGAAATTCTTAACACGCTACCTTGATTTCGTAAGCTCTTAAAATCCGTTATGTAATAAAATATAAGTCTCTTATTTGCTCATCCTCTTGGGGCGTTGAAACTAATTGATTTGATCATCTCACTTGTATTTGTAAAATTAGATTTCACTAAAAAATACCTTTTATACGCAATACAAGTATAACAGAAATGTTCATCTCTAGTTTCCAATAAATTCGCAACACAAATAAAGAACTGCATACGAGCCCAAGTATCACATCCCACATGTTTACGGACGGCGATCCTATCTCACACGTGCATAAAATATTTCAGAGTTGAGGCCGTCCTGCCATTGTGGTTGCGCCAAACTCGTACACCTAGTCTATACATAAATTTAGCCTATACATACATATGCTGGAACTACAGGAAATTTACTACAGAAAACGCACAAACTACGTAGTAATAAAATGTCTCTTCTTAAGACTAACAACTTGTATTTAAAACTTGTTCGAAATTTAACAGATTTTTTTTAGTCTGTGTGAACCAAGCCTTATTCTTTGATAACTTGCATCATAGAACTTCGCATCTGCCACCTTCATAACGTTTGCGACCCCGTTTCAAATATTTATATTGAATATTATTCCGGATGGATATTACACCCACTTGGATAACTCCCCGCGAATATTACAATGCGACAGATGTATTGAAACTAAGCGAAAGTTTGCTTTAGAAATCTACGCACAATACTTGCATCAAATATATTATGCTTCTAATAAAGTTAAATATAACTTTATATTAATTATAACGCATAAAAATCAATTGCTGTTCGTTAGTCTCGCTAAAACTCGAGAACGGCTGAATGGATTTATCTTATCTTGGTCTTTAAATGTTCGTGGAGGTCTAGAGAAGGATTCAAAGGTAACAAAAATTCGAATAATCGTCGGGAAATTCCTAAAAACAGCCCTCTTCTTTATCCCATATAAACTGAATACTGAAAGGCTGAATGGATCTCGCTGAAATTTGGCATATATGTAGAACATAGCCTGGAAGAACACATGGGCTGCTTATTATGTTTTTTTTTAAATAACGCACAGAGTCGCGCGCAACAGCTAGTATGCAATAAAAATTATATAAAAGTCTTATTTTGTTATGAAAAGAGGTATTTAATATAGCTTTCTTTTTGAACCTTCGTTCAATCAACATAATACTTGAAAGCATATTAGGACAAGCTATAAAAACTTTTTTAGTTGCACATTTAAAAAACTAAGAGATGGTTAATTTAACAGACGGTCGTCTCTAGACTCTACAAGTAGCAGAGCTATAAACTTACCCCATTCTGCATCCGCCGATGTCGCCGCCGAACGCCACATGAAAAAGAGTGCAATGAAACTTTAACGGTCGCGTAAAACAGGCAAAATAGCCTGGAGCAACTAAACTTGATTGGACATTAAAACTTCTAGGTAAAACTGGGGAGAAGTACCCAGTTACGACCCTCTAAATGTAAACACCTAATTAGCACGTCTACTAGTCGGTAAATTCGATTTAACTGCTATCGATAATACGATTACGAAAGAATTAAACACTCGATAATACCATTCGAATTCAAAAGGAAATAATCTTAAACCACTTTAACTTATCCGAGTAATTTAGAGAATAACTTTTTTTTTATAAAAATAGGACAAATCTGTGTAATGGATATTCAGTTTACAATAGTGAGACACACGAGGCTCGTAAAAGCATTTTTTCGAAGCGTTAAAATAGAGTGGATGGACGTAGACTGACGCAAATTTTTCCATTCCCTTCCCTTGCTGTGCGCATAATGAATATCGAAACAGTGTTTCATACGGATTCAAAGAACGTTCAAAATAAAAGTATGGAAGTCGCAATAAACCTTTTAATGGTCGATCATAGGATAGGGATAAATAAGTCATGAAACTGTAGACGGTACTTTACAAAATGTATGATGAAAATGCACAATTCGATCGATTTTTTACTATTTAAACAATATAAGTTTAGCAGAGATACATACAAAAATGTCAATAAACTATTATTTTTTTGTAAATAATACTTTGAAACTGTTAATAGTAACATTGTAATATACTCACGGATCTTTCATTGATGACTTGACGAGCGACACCGGCTAGTAGTTTGACTAAATTTTCATCACCTCGCTTGCAGGCCCAGTGCATCGCAGTCTGGAAAATAAACATATTCAATATAATATTTAGTAGCAGTAGTCATTGCCTTAATTGCGTTTATAAATATTTGTTAAAAGTTAATATGATTTGAAAATCGATTTGCAATAAAATGACCAGCCTAATTCTTTAATGAATTTTACTTTTTGTTTATTTAAAATTAGTGACCTTCACTCTAATGTTCAGAACCATAAAAAAGGAGCGAAATATTTTAAATCTTAAATCAAAACACGTTTCTATCACGAAATGAGTTTAGTAGGTCGAGGAACAAATTACTTGATTGCCAGGCTTTTATTTTTATATGTAAAACACTTTGATGGACAATATAATGTCGAAATTATAGCTCTTTATAATCGGAACGTATTAGGATGATTTGCATCCAGATTAAAGATTATATTTTGGTGAAGTTGGGTGCTATTAGCATAGTTACAGGAATTAGTTTACAATCATCAGCCGTCATTTTAATTTTTAAAACGCTGTTCTAAGTGCAGCATAACATTTCGGGACCGGAATCAAGTCAAACTTTTTAATAAACTTTAATAAGATGTACAGTTAAGCATCGATAATGTTGATTTTTGGAACTAATTGTAATCAGTTTAACTAATGTTATAGTAAAAGTTTTATGTCATTTAATATACTCGTAATTTTTACTTAACATATAAGATTAAATAATCGTTGATGTTGCAATTTGGATATATAAAGATGTATATTTGCCCCAAATAGGGAATTGATTCGCTCTACCTGTTCTGCAACGTAAACATTTGATATTACTTTAACCGAGGGTACGAGTTACCTACCAATCGAAGTATGGACAAGGTGTAGGCGTGATCGTAGCTGATTCAGTGGGGTAGTTAGTGGCGGGCGGTCCTAGGTTCGGCGTCGCACAGAGAAATATTGGCGCCGAGGGAAGCGCTGTTAATTTCGAGCGAGTGCTGGCTGCTGCTACGATTTTCCACGTATCAATACGAGTGGCACTTTAGCGACGGAAGCGGGAGCGGGAACGAGCTTGCAAAGGTTGATGCAAAAAGATACGGAGATCTTTTAATAGTTAGCTAAGTAAAAGATGGAAAGCCAGGTTAAGAGAAAACAAGGAGCGTTATGCCACATTATACCTAATTTGGTTGTTTAGCAAAATCCGAGAAGATTCTCATACTTCTGCATCAACACGTATCGCTTTCCGTACTTCGGAGAATTTTGAGTGTGAATAGCATATTATACAAACAATTTTAAATATTTAATATTTTGAATGAAGTTAAGTTTTTGTTACCTCAACCCGCTACCGTTAACGCTATCTGATGTGATGTGGTAGTGTTCTTAGTTCACCGCGGTTGTCGGTATTGGTAGAGGCATTTTCGGTCCATGTATCGATGGGGCAGACTATTCTGTGTCCAATATCCTAGCTAAATTATAACTAGATAACTTGCACGTTCGAATTAATCTGGGAAAATCTAATCTACGAATTTCGGCTCAACCTCTAAACGTTTGTACCTTTTATAGATATATAGGTAGTATTCGGGTTGCTTTTATGATGTTTAGTGCTTAGACACACTTTTGTATTGCAAAATAGGATTTTGGGAAACACAAAGCTATTAAAAATAGTGTTTATATGTGTTTTCGGGTAAAAAAAAATTTGAAATAAAAAACCCTAGTAAACATTTCAAGCTCTCTTTTTAAACCTGAGTTTCGTCGCTTGAAATAAGATTTCATGAAGCTCCAATAGAACTATTGACGTTATGTTGTTACACATAAACATCGCGACTCGTAGAATTCTATTCGACAGTTACGTCCTAACGTTGCTGCGTTACGACCGTGTGGCAGTGTTCTAAAGAACGACGTCTTCGACGTTCTTCGCCGTGACATTCGCTCGTGTGGGTGGCGCATTATGTATGCAGAGCTATTAAATAAAATATAGTTAAGGCATACTTACATACTGCACAAGTGATTGCGTCGCATACATGAAAAAGAAAACATTGATTGATTAGTGGTTATTGTCAGACAAACGAGAAACATCGATATAAAACGGTTTGCAATCATAACATTTTGTACTAATGTCGACAAATAAAATGATATATTGATGACAGTTTGCACTGTTTTTCAGTTTATTTTAGCAATGTGGCGGTGGATAGCCTTTCTTTTATAAAAAGTATTTATAAAAACTAAAGATCAAATACCAAACCGAATAAAAGAAAAAAAGGTCCTCCGGAAACAATGGCTCTAGTGGTTCGCATTTACTGATCTTAAGAGATTACTTAAACATGACTAAAGTCGTGTATTTTTAACTAGAAACAGCATATCTCGATGTCGTGGGTTAAAAATGTCGTAAGATGTACGCAAACAATCGTTGTGGAGTGGGGACAGAATTGTTGGGATGTGTTCTGTAACGAAAGTCTAACTCGAGCAACGTTTCCGGGTCACCCAGCCGCCGAATTTACTAATTTATCGCCCGCTAAGCTAATAAATTTAAAACAGGATTACGTGGTTCGTGCACAAAGCAAAGCTTTATAATTTGCCTGATATAAATCTCCTCTCCTTTGACTCTAACATTTGATACTAATTTAAAACATGAGGGTAACGCCTACAAGTGGGTGTTGCCGCGTCTTACTTGACTTTGCTATAATTTGTACTCGCTTTTAACGTTTTAAAATTACCGATAAAAACAAGTTCTATTATTTAGCGTGATAGAAAACATAATTGTTAATATTTATAATATAGACAAAGTAAATCATTTACGTTAATTTCTTCATCTCTAAAACAATTTTTTAGATCTTTGACTGCAGTCGAGAGTCTTGACCACCATCTCGAGGTGACATAGATGTTAAATATTAGTAGAACAACGCTAATCAATGTTATAACACTCACCTTTGGATGACAAAATAAATCCATAATGTCTAACGGTTGCATTATTAACATATATATAGCATACACGAAAATCACAAAAAAATCAGCTACCAGTATTTTTTGTGTCAATAAAATTATACCAGCTTACCTCCACGTTGACGTGTGAATTGTTATAGGTCAATTTATATTATGCTTTAAAAAGCAATTTTGTGTTCTGTGAGCACACTGGGATTCCTCACAAAGTGTTCGTTCATTTTACCGACTGATGCCAAAGCGAATCTAATAGTACTAATGTAGTGACTTCAGTTAACGCCCGGGAAGTGCAGCGTATATTTTTTGTACTACGTTTTGATAAATTGTTATGGTTATAAACATCAACACTTAATCCGACACCTTTAGGGATAGATGGTAAATAAATTCGTATTGCGTCTACATTAGTATTTATTCATAAAGTTTACTTAATGGGTATTTTAAGTAGATCATACTCAGAGATAGTTATTTAGGGATAGTAAGATGGCGGCTTCCAGCTGAATTCACCATTGTCACTGTCATAATGTGACAAATAGGTTTGTGTGCGTGTGATGCAATATCTATTATTTAACATCACTTTGGATCGTGTAAATGCGAACCCGGATTGTTTGAGGGCAGGCAACAACTGTACCGAGCGAGCACAAGGCATGTCCCGGTGTTCGGCCGACATCCGCTACCACGTCATATTGATTGCGTTTGCATGTACGTCAATTAGGGTCCGCGGAACGATGTGTCTTCGGCACGACTAATTATCGTCTTGTCATCTTGTATGTGTGTGTAATTATGCATATGAGCTAACACCGACTTTGATATATGTGAGATATATAATTGAGTAATTTCCTATTATTTCGAATAACATTGAATGTGATTATATCAAGTGATACTTACGCCCTGACATACGGCAGTTGAAGCAAGGCGTCCAGTGTAATAAAACCGGGAAAAGAAAAACACTCAGATTAATAATTATTAATTATTAATAGCTTCTTGTTAGTAACACATAAAGGGGGCATTTTTTTTAGAAACCACGCATGTATTTTGATGAATTACTTCATCCAGGTCATCTATGATATTAAAATACCCAAAATGTAAATACTTGCCGTAGACAAATATCTACCTTTCTTCAGTATCATTACGACAGAATTAAAGACTACACAGGTACCAGCCCTCTGTATTTATAATACCAAGTCTCAATCGGGTGGCTCCTTATGTCGCTCAGATTCTTATAGTGGTGATTATCACAATCAATTTCTGTTCTTACCGTGAAAGGATCCTGTAACAAAAGAAAAGATAACTATATACATATTTGTGAAGCTGTTGTACAAAAATCTGATAATTATTATTAGAGAAAAATTAAGGACTAATTAACTAACATGGAGGTTTATTTTTTTTAATCAGTGCAAGAGAATAAAACTAGTATAAAGTACTGAACACACGAACATCAATAATGTAAGGGTTAACAATTCCTAACTCTATGCCTATATGGCGGAGTTTAGCAAAAATGCCGGCAGCCATTAAAGCTCCTACATTCCCATAGCGTACTCGACGCGTATGCACCTCGATCGCCGAATCACAAGCTAAACTGTAAAAAAAACGTTGAGCGAAGCGTCGGCTGCGCATATTCCCATGGTCGGGAGACGATCCGACTGCGCTTTAATACACCCATAATCGTCGGACGATCGGGGATCGTATGAAATATGTAATACAGCTAATAGGTCTCGCTGAGCAGCTTCCTCAGCGGTCGCGGCCAATTTTGCCTTTGATAATAACCTTAATACCCCAGCGATATGGCCATGCGTGTACAATGAGGATAGCTAATGACGCGACCGCCTCCACCGTCGATAATTCGCCTGTTTTGTGAATATGTTTGAATACTGTATTGGATTTTAGCGATTAGGTCGTTCGATACCAACCGCCTTTATTTTTTAATTTTAATACAAAACAATTTACTGTAAACGCTGCGGAGTTAAAATATATCATCAAAATGTTTAAATTATAAGACATATCGAGGACATGTTTTGAGTTTGTATGAAGAACCTATTAAGAGCACAATTTGATTATTAAAGTTATATTAGCTTCACTTAACATAATAAATAGTTTTCTATTAACCCTAGATACATCTAACACAAACGTTCACCAATATAGAAATCCTATACCAAATTTATTGCTATCGTGTTGTCTGCAAAGCCGATAGAAGCAGCTTCATACCTACCACACGATTTAACCAAACTTGCATTACTATTACAATTTGTATATAAAAGGATTAAATTAATTAATACAAAAAAATTAAATCACTAAGCTTAAGATTCGCCAGACAAAAAGAAACGTATAATTAATCACAATCTTGCAACACAGTCAACGTCGCACAATTAGTCATCGGGTGTCATTACGAGAGATGTGTGTTGGCCGTGTAAGTGATACGATGCCATGGCTATAAGTGTGGTGAATGAGGATTTCTAAAATAAGAGGCAATTTATTATCGAAAGCATTGCAGGCGCGGTGACGCAAACATTCGTCGACAGATATTAAGCGGTTAAACTACTGCATTAGAACGTAGCGGGAACACGAGACTATACCATCTTCTGTGCAACTACGACATCCGAAACTTTTCTATACATCAAAAAGTCAAATGTGTCATGTATAAAAAATCATATTGGTATATCACAACTAACTAACGATTTTATAAATCGATTATAAAGTCATTCAGTCATAAAATACTACGACAACAATGGTCACGATACATCGATAATTAACGTATCGGAAACAAGTCGTGGATTGTCTCTAACATTGTGAATTTAATTGTGGGCCTGTTAGCGGCTCACCCCGTGAACGTGTCGTTAATAGTGCGTTGTCTCTTCATTTTGTTTGAACGTTCACTGACTCTGTTATTTCGGAGCGGCTAATAAATTGCGCGATGACATGTGTCAGCTGCTCCAACGCCTCTGCACTCTTGCGTCGATGTCTCATTCCTCACGCTCTGCTCCTAAATTCTCTTATTTTATCAACGCTTCGTTCAATTTTCGTTTCGTTCCTTCGCAATTCTATTTGTTTGCGTTCGCATTATAGCTTCACTCGGGCTTAATTTACGTACAGGCTACTTTTTTCATAACCAACTAGCTGAACCCGGCGCGCAATAAACAATAGTTTCATTTACATTGAAAAACAAAAAACTTTTTTCTTTTGGTACACAGACCTTCTTTGTCTTTGGCATCTCCAGAACATACTATGTAAGTTTAATCAAAAACTGTCCAGCCATTATGGACAGACAGATATTATGTATATGTAGCAGAAAAAGATAATATTAAAGACTCAAGAAATATATTTCTCGCTCGTTTACACTTATTTCCGCAGTCAATGTATCTTACATGACAAATTTCAATTCGTTTGATTGTAGTCCTTTATTTCTCCCGTCGCTACCACATTTACAGTTTTATTAATGGATAGCGTGTTTCACAAACTTTAATGAGTATTTTAAAAGTGTATGTAAGTGTTGTTTAAATGTCATTTCTTCAATTTATTGATACTAGTCTTAAGCTTGCAGGTGTTTTGAAGTAATTATGCATTTGAACTTAGACAATATAAACAATGAAAGAGAAGTTAACTTATAGTTAATTAATAAGAATTAAAAATGAAACTAAAAGGACGACATTAACTGGAATATCTTAATGACTTTCAGTAGCTCATAGAATGGAATAAATGGAACAGTTGAAGTGCAATGAAGCGTTTAGCAGTCCGGTAAACCGCTGCAAGATTTATGCGGCGCACGGGGGAAAATAGCTTACTAGCATTGTTACTTATTTTAATTTTATTTTTATATTTTTTAGAAAAGAAAAGTATTCATTATTTTAAACTACTTTGACTTTATTTATGAAATCCACAGTTTCTAAGTTAAAGAATGAAATTAGCTTTAGATTTTCGATATTGAATTCTTGAATAAATTGTTCAAACAATTCAAGACAAGTTTAGAACCCCAAAAAGGTCGTATAGAATAAATCAGTCATATATGTATTTCTTTTTACTATCGTTAATTACAGAAGGGCGTATATAAATAAAGAACGAGCGGCCATTGAGGCGGGCTGGAGGCGATCGCCGCGCCTCGACGTGTTGCGACAAGCAAATGCACTTATCTCACCGGCTCTTGAAAAACTGCCCCAGCCCGCTGTCGTCAGTTAGTTGCGCCAACAACGCCCTATAACTGGAGTCAATGCCTCCAAACTTCACATTAATACAGCTTTTGGATACCCAAACAAACAAAAAGTAAGTCACAATCGAGCGGACAGAGGAAACAATAAGAAATTCACTTTTGACCGTGTTCTTTCCGTTCTCGTTTCTTTTTTATCGTTAACGTTCAACGCAAAGATCGATGAATGAAAATTGAAATCCAACGAGTGTTTAGAATCGATCAAGAAATAATTAGCCTCGAGCAAATATACGATCCGGGGGCTCGCCCTTTCATAAACACATCGGTAGCCGGACGATAAAAAATAAACAGTAGTCATTGAAGTATTATCGCTACAAATAAATTGTCCGGCCGCGAATGAATATCAATAAATTGAAAATGTAAAAACATATCATCGATTATTGTAAACAGCTGGCGGGCATTTATGCAAAACCACTCATTCATTGGGCCAATTCAACAGCGGTAGCGAAGGACGATGAAATTTTAATTGAAACTTAGGACGAGATGTACGCTTTATCCTTGTCAGAAACTTAACGCGTTTTGCATGAGAATTATTACTTCGATCTTACTGTTGTTTGTTGCATACGTATACGAATTCTATTTAAATATAATTAATTTTCCATTTACATATTAAAAGGTCAAATTTTAATGTTAATATTAAGAAATGTCTGTTATTTTCAACAAAGTGAACTTGTCAATTTACATAAATCCAAAACTTTCGCTCAACAAAGGCCTTATTAAAATCTTAAAGAGAACTTTAATTTGCGTTGACGGCCACATCATTAATCTTATTACAACGCAACTTCCCAACTTCTCTATTACAACAGAGCAACAGGAAAATACTCGGAAGTAAATAACTTCAAGATAAAATCTGAGCGGTCTTTTTACGTTGACGGCTAAAGAGGTAATTTCTTATTAATGTATAAACAAATGTCAATAAATTAATCAATTTTATAACACATTTATGAAATATTTTATCTGAAAAATTTAATTTCATCGCTGTAACATGAGTTTCACACAGTTAAACGCCACGAGATACGGTAAACAGTACATTGATGATTTGATTACGTTTTACCCATCTTTAGTTTATGTTTTTTTTATCTGTAATTAAATGTGACCTTCAACCCATTTCGGATATTGCTTTTCGAGTATTTATAGCTTTCAAACTGCTGGTGCACAAATAAAAGATTATGCCGGGAATTCCTTATTGTTATCGCAGATCCCGAATCTCCCTTTTCTTTGCATTTGGTTAAACAAATACTGGCCCCGTGGATCGGTGGGCAGATACTAATTAAAAACTATATAGGACCCGCGTCGTATATTATAATGACAGAGGCGCAGTGCTCTTATGCATTCGGCTCGTTCGATTCGATCGTTTAGCGTTTATACGAAGATCGATTTATTAAAATTAAATAACATAATTGATGGGTTAAAATAAACTGTTACGTGAATTATTATGAAGTATTGACGCTACTCTTTGCTTTATAGTGAGTGCTTTCAAACAAGGAGTTAGGCAAAAGATACTTTGACCCATTTTACAGTTCCGGATCCGACATAGTGTTACATTATATTACAGATCTGGAGAAAGTTATAGTCCGTGTTCTTCACTGCATACAGTTCGCAGTTTCTCTTTTACCCAGTTTATTTCAGAAGAATACATGTGACAATACTTGTCTTAAATTTAAGTTTATTTAAATAAATACAACAAGAAAACGTCTTGAATGTATAAATCTTTTAAAAATATAATTATCCTTCCCCGAAGCAAATAAACAAAGTACGGTGTTGTTAAGTTAGGTTTTTAGATGCGAAAGCATTGAATTCAACTGGAGTTTGCGTGGCTCGTTACAAAGCAGAATTCGAAGGCGGGCGTTAGTTAATCACTATTCGCATCTGTGATGAAGTGTTGCGCGCTTGTAATTACTTCGTGTGTTGATTTAAGCTTTATCACCGGGCCAGGAGGAGGGGACCTCGGCCGGCCCTCGCGTCGCTATATTGAATTTATCCCTCACCAGATAACTACGCACAATTACCGGTCCGATGCTGACGCCGCCACGGAAACCTATTAAAATATGAGAGATAACATCGATTTTTAGTCCGGACGAAGTGGGCTGGCCCTCGATACAAGAATCGGATGCCGGCTACTTCCAACCCGCCCGATATCTCGTTTATAATTTTTGTATATACAATTGTTTCTAATTACGTATCAGACGGACGTTCAACTCGATATTGTCTGTAATTATTTTTCGTATGCTTTCTCATTTTATTTGTAATTTGTTCTTTAATTGGCTTCTGATTATGAAGTGGTTGTAATATTTTTAATTATAATCTCGTTAGATGCCGCGATGTTATCGAATGCCTCTTATTAATTCATGCGATGGGACGACTGTTTGCGTTATCGTTTCAACACTAGCTATATTGATGGAGAATTTGATAATAGCTTTGTATTACTATTTGTTTAAAGGCTTCAATAAAGAAAATTTTTATAAAACAATGCCATTTCCTATTAATATTTATTTATTTTAATTCATAACATTAAAGTTGTGAGTGGGAGTTTTGTAAAGTTGGGTGTGAAGTTTTGCAAAGTAGAAATAAATGTAGCCTTCTTTGCTTTACTTATCATTTATAAACATTTCGATTCTCTCACATGGAATTAATATTGAGGGCATCATTTTAGCAGACATTGAAAATTTTACTTCATGAAAATTTAAAATCCATTATCAAAATTCACCCTGAAACCTCTAAATAAAGAGAAAGATAACTTTAGTTTTTCAAAATTAAATTAAAAGTTTCATTAGCCCATAGCGATTTTAGGTTATTTTGAAAAGGCGAAAAAGCTCCACAGAGCATTCCCAACGGGGTGAGGTTTAGGTAACAAGCAAGCACATCTTCATAATTCCCTTTCAATTTGATTAATTAAAAGTTTCGCATGAAAAAGAGTAATCTTAGAGCGAGGGTTGTACCAAACTCAAGTTCCTTTGTATTTTATCCTATAAAGAGAAGTTTTTCAGTAAAACAACGCTCAATCTGCAACAAAATATAAAAGTTTCACAATAACGTATACGCCTCGGGCGGGGAGATCATCAAAAACGGGATTTATTCCTCTTTCTAAAATTTATCCGTCTATTTACAGGGAAAATTATTACGAAACGTGGTTTTCCAAAAGGGATTTTAGGGAGATGAAGTCAATTTGACTACATTATAAATTAATTAGTAATATTAAATATGAAACCAATAAATAAAGCCAGTGATTTTTTTTTGTAATGTATCTCTTTGATGGAGATGGTAAAAAAGGGAATTTATTTTTTAAGGCATAGAATTTATGTGAGTCGTGCTGTGCTGTATATTAATTAGTAATGTAACAGAACTTATGTATATAACAGGGCATATGTTGTAATTCAGCTTAATGCAGTAGCAATGTCTATGTATACATATGTGTTGGCGTAATGAGGCCGTTATGTGGCGCTCGAATTCGGTACTGCCGTGGGCGGGCGGCGTGGCACTTCGCTGCAAGCGGCCTCTCCCAATTAGCCTTAAAATAATGAACATGTTTTATATTTCCACCCGAGTGCGGCGTGTACTCATCCCCGTTTGCCCCGGGAGGTCATGCGGTTGTGGCCCTCTCGCCCGTATCTTCGAGCGGGTAATATAATTACGTAGGGACACGTTGCCGAGTTGTGCTTAAAACGGCGGACGGTGCAAAGTTTTGTGTGTTAATGCGATACTCAATTGTTGAGTGGTTGTTGTGTAATAATGTTTTGCGGTCATTTGTTGTTCCCTCACTTATCTATTAGGGATGGAATTACAAACTTTTTAAACAGTTTGTTCTCATGATGTCGTTGTACATGCTATATTAACTTTATTCAAGAAATCAACCGTAACAATTATGGCTCTAAGAATGTACTCTTATTATTAAGATCAAATCGTAATAACTGTCCATTTAATGAGCATATTAAAAGAACCAAAATAAAACAGAAATAAAAATATTTTAAAATAACATTGCAAAACTAAATAGAATCGTAACATTTTCAATTAGCCGCGATGACAAACGAGAAATATAAAGTTATACAGACTCATCTCATTTTAATAGACTCTTAACAATTTCCTGGCCGTTTAGTCTACAAATAACTCGACCGCTTGCGGAGATCTAACTAAGCTCGAATAAATAATGAATTCGGTGAGCGGGCTCGCCGGCTCCTGATCAATTGCCACAATAGCGACCGGATGATATACTCTGCGAGACGCGGCGATAAATATTCCAAGACAAATGTTTGGAGCGTCTCCGGAGAGTTGCGGTGACACTAAATTTAAAAGCTTCAATTGTACAGAAATAACCGAAACACGGTTAAGATCTTTCGAAAACAAATCGTGTATCGGGCGGTTGACGACAATCGTGATTGACTGCGCAAGTGAACAACTCTAATATAAACAAATTAATAGGGAGCGAGCCTGTCCCGCTGCGGCGGTGGCGGGCATAATTTAAACGCGGAGCCGTGTGGTGGAGCCCATGAGGGACGACGACGGGGTGTCATTACTGTATTTACGAAAAAATATTAGACGCGACAGTTGTAAATCAGATCGTGTTAGCTTACATTTCGCTCAAAACATGCTTCCTGTCTAGAGCTGGCACGATCATAATTTTCGAGGAAACATAATTCTCTAGTGATAATTTTTAAGCACATCATAATTTTCATCGTGTCTCGAGTTTTATTATATCATACGGAACGTCATATTTCATACGCCCCGGCAGCTCTATCTCAACTCCCGAATTCCATTATCCATTAGCGTCGTACACGTGTTAATCGCGTCCTCTTAGAAGGGCGTATTGTCAAAACGGGAGCAATTTTAAGAATGACTCGAGCTATAAATAAAGAAGTCTTTGCATTAATTATGAGCTTAATTATGTTTGAATCCCTTTGATTTACAAGGCGCTCTTTGCCGCCGCAAACGAATTGTACTGGCTTAGCGGAGTTCCTCGGGCTCTGCCTACCGCTTCGCGGTTATAATTATTTTTGTCGTTGAATAACTGTCTGCGTAGATCTTACAGATCGAGATGAAAGCGAATTGAGACAAGTTGACGCCTGTAACGTTTTCGAGGATTAGCCGGATAGGCCGTTTACGTCAAGCGCGGTTTTAATGTTATTTTAAGATTTAAACATTGTACACAATGGGGGTGGACTGTTGTAGTGATAGATTATCTTTATTACTTCCCCGTGAACCATAAAATAAATAAGCAACGGTGAAATGTGTTAAATTACTAGTACAAATGAGCAAATGTTTTAAAAGTTTTTACCATATTACTGCGGCCTTACATTTTAATATTTGCTTTTAAAGCTCGAACTTACAACAGATCACGTTATACCTTCATTTAATCAATTATAGCGCTAAAAAATAATAATAATGGTAACAAGATAAGAGACGCTGAAATAAAACCCAGCACGCTTCGATATCTACGCGGGAGGCGAATATTGGCGAAATGTCTTGAGTGTACGAGTTACCGTCGGGACTCGGGAGCGGCGCGTGTACGCCGGCGGCCATCGCAGCGACATGCGCTCCCTCGCCCCGCGAAACCCTCGCGCCCCGCCGCAACGTACCACCCCCAATCATACTTTCACACCAAGGCAGAGCAGTAAAGAAAAACAATAGGACACTGCAGGACTGCTATTATGAGATCTGATACAGCCGCCACTCACAGTCGGCTAAGGGAAGAACTAAACAACTCTCACTGCAGCAGTTACTGTGAAAAACGTTGTTTTTTTGTCTCAGCCTGAGCGTCCAAACAATAGCATTACTGGTCTGCATCTTTATTCTACCCTCGTGTGAAACTAGGACAACCCTCGCAGATTACTGTCGCTATACGCAACTATATTTCCGGTATGTAATCCGGACATTATACGTGCGATATGTTCGATTTTATTTGTTGTATTTGGAACCTTATATTCCGGACTATTTCGTAGCATAGTTCTTTATATTCGTGGAGTCCAATACTGATTTAAATATTATTCTTAACACAAAAGAATGTTACCAATGTAGTCAGATTGAAATTCTTGTCGTTATGTCTTAAGTATTTTGAGTGCGAGTTAACTGTAAAGATATACATACTACTAAATAAACGCCAAAAAAAAATAATTAAAATTATATATACCCTTTGTCTTTAACTTTTGATGTTCTCATTCATTACGTATAGTATGTATAGGAGCTGAAATTTGTATTATTTATAAAACTATGTAACATGCATTTACGCATTTTTTACATGATCAAAATAAATAGCTTTATCTCATTTTACAGTTAGGGCGTCGAATTTTAATTTACCAATTTTGGCGGTATCGTACATCGGGGAGATTGGTGCGCAATTTATGGAACGGCGGGTAGGGGATGCGGGGGTGTATCCTCGCACTTTACCATGGCACATTAATTAACCGAACCGAATCTACATACGGCGCGTATCCGTGCGGCGCCCACTGGCGGCAAGAGAGTAGATTTACGACTCGTTCGACCACCATCTATCCGATAAACTAATTGCATCGCACGGCTATTGTTTCTAAACACTAGGCAGAAATAGAGCTAGCCGCAGCGCCAGCAACCGCCAATTGTACGCGCTTTGGGACAATTATTCGATTGTTCTGTTGGAGCGCTTCGATCTTGGCGTCTGCTGCACCGATGATAGATGGTCTTTTGCGTGGACTATTGAATTACGACTATTTCGTACCGGTGAGTCTGCTCGCGTCAATAGAACGAACCCTGCCAATTAGGGGACAGTGCGAGCATCGTGTTGTTTTTCATTTCCGTTTTGTTTTGTGCCAAAAATATAAACTTTCTTTGTATAGGATGTGCGTCTACATTTTTTTTCTTTCATTTGCATCATCTCTTTAACAAGCAGGTATACTACCAAATCATAAAATGGAGTACTCCATACATCGCTTTTAATATATATTTTAAAATCGATTATTACAAAGTTAAATAATTTAAGTTTTTAAGCACAAAGTAAATAAGTATTTTTTTTTGTCCACTATGCATTATCTCAAAGCAAAAAGACAAACGCCCACCCAATGAAGGTTCTAAGGGCAACAATCCGCTATTCTTGTAAGTTTAATTAAAGACACGAAAAAAAAATGTATTCCTTTATAACGTTTACAGAACCATTAGGTCGCATTTAAATAATATTCAAAATCTTTCAATTGGTTATGATTTACTAAATTTCAATTCATGAGTTTTTTTTATTTGCCTACATTTAAAATAATTAAAAATCAAATGTTATCACTGTGAAATCATTGACAATTTCAAACAGTCAGGACGAGAAGATAAAATCGTTATCAAAGCCACGTTTCCAAAGCCACAAGTCTCATATCTGATTGGATTGTTCTCAATAGATCGTAAGCAAGATACTTAGATTCAGTCGTGGTTAAAATGATGGTCCTAATTATTTTAGCACCAATGATCTAAAGGGGAATTTACACCTGCTTAACTCAAATACTTCGGTTATATTCTGAATATTAGACAAAATTAATTTAAAACTGATCAAGGTGCAACAAAACAAAATGTATTCGATTTCTGATGGTTGCTAATTATATGTACCAATAATAAAATTAATTATCAAGTGTCCTATATCAGATTACGTCCAGGAGACGCCGCTTTCCTTTATCTATAGTGTTTGATTCTTGTAAGGCGTTCGATTCTTGTTAGAATTTTAAAATCTTAGCTCTAGGCATCATTTTGACCTAATTCTGCGGAATCGCTTCGAGGCTTATGCGTCATGTACCGTTCGTTCGGCAGTTCGTCATGCGATCAAAAAGCGCAAGTTCGACGGATCACCGCACGTCCCCTTCACCCTTATTATCCCTTTCATGCTGAATTTCAATTAGCATGCTTTCGTGTTTTGCAATAACAAACCAAGGCCAGTTTGCCGAATACAATGCCCGTGCCTATGGGCGTAGACTCGGCTATGGAGTCGGGGAAAACCTTTTGTGCAACAATAAAACTATTCTCGGATGAATTTACCATTTACGTTGTTACATCTTTAAAGCTTAGTGGCTTTTAGCTTTGATGGGGGAAAACGTTTGTCTAAGGTATATCACATTATGAGGCGTATTATGTAGATTTCTATAATAGAAAATAATTCTTTAACTCCTGTCGCGACCGCCGAAATATATAGTATTGTATAAATAATATATATCGTACCAATAATACGAAACATGAAAATAGTAGTCTGAGAGGAGATTCTGATCGTTTGAATGGAATTTCGTAGCAAGTTGTAGTTGTAATTTTTGTTTTCAAAAAACGATTAAATCGTTTTGGATAAAAAAATTTATCTATCACATAGGTTACTACCGAACCACTTAAATGATAGTTATCTTATAAGAAAACAAACTATTTTCTCAAAAGAAAAAAAAGAAAAATAAAACATGAAAACAGTCTAAGCTACAATATTAATAGTGTTATAGAATTGAAGCGTACAATGTATGTACCGATGTTTGGGATAGAAAGCTCTAATACGTTATTGGGAAAACAAATTCAAAAGTCGGTTTGAACACTATTTATCCCCCACTCTAAACGACAGACATGGCCGGCTCGAAGGCCGATGCATTACACCCACACGCCTGTATCCTTTTGGGAAAACATAAATCCGTCCAATAAAAAACAATTTCTTCCTCAATTCGGGAAAACATTGTTTGATGTGAGCCATTCGAGAATTGATGAGGATTATTAAGCGAGTTTAGTTTTTTATTGTGTGCATCGGTGACTGTGTGAAGGTTGTGTTGTCCGGTTGTGTCGCTGTGATATATAGCGAGGTGGATAGCTACATGGCCGTTAGGTGCGTATACCTTAGTTTGCCAAAGTAAAGAGTTAAGAGTCAAATGACCTTGTTGTACAGGTGTTGTAAAAAAATCAAAACACAATCGTCAATTTACCCTACGATGTTCTGACAATCATTTGACTTATTTCTTGTTTTCTCTTAATTAATACGACATCAAAGTATCACCATCGAAAAACTATAGAACTATAATCTATGAATGGATGGCAATAAATAATTTCAACAAACTTTTACTGTGAATAAAACATAAACGTTGTATTTGAAAACAAACCAAAAGGTCTTACGAGCAACAGAATTAATGAATCCGCAATTCAGCGAAACAGTTAGGCGGAAGTGAAACAAGTAGAGCACGATGCAAAACAAGCCCTAGTTCAGCGATCTCTCGGCGCTCGGGAGCGACCGGACAAAGCCACCGCAGGCGAATATTAAATGATAACAGACATAACAATAGAGCCCAATGATAAAACTTTCAATGCAGTGCCAACACCTCTCTCTTGGCGCCAGAACTAAATTACTAAAGCGACTATAACCTGTCTCCTTTCAAAATTTGATTGTGCCCAACATCACACGCCCATGAACTCTATAATGAAACGGCCGTATAAAAACAAAACTATGGGCATACATGATTAGGTCGATACACGAGTAAGGTAGAACCACTAAACAAACAACCATTACAAAAACGCCCCGTCACCGTGTTGGAAATCACTTATTGTTGGATGACTTGCAATCGCGCAAGTGCCTTATGCTAAGGCTCGCGCTATTTGAAAGGCGCCCAACGGTTATATTGTATAGATTTGATTCACGTTTCATATCAGCCTAGACAAATATTTGTAATACGTACCATTCATCTTGAAATTGTTAGCATAAATACTTCACGTCTTGAACTAAGTGAGCCTTGATAAAGTTTGCTTTAGTAAACGCAGCGGTCACCTTAATATTCGAAGTTGTGTGTAAATGATATTAACTCTTCATAAAAGGTAAACAGTAGCCAACTATATAGCGAACTAAGTCCAAAATAGTATTGGCAAAAGTACCGCTTTGATATGGTCAAAATTAGAACTAATTATGAGTTTTGCAGGACAAGAAATGTAACATAGTTAAACGCATAAGAAAATTATTTCTATATACGTATATCAACTATCTAGTTCAAACTCAGGAAGACTGTAGAAACGTTAAGACTTATGTTAAATTGTAGATTTCTATCGATAAATATTAATGAAATTAGTACAAGTTTCATAAGTAGTTTCCTTTATATACGAATGCTGGAAATTATACTACAATGAAAATATTTTTTTATCTAAATAGCTGTATAATAAGAATGGTTGTGTTTAATTAAAATTGTAAAGAATTTTTAAGATTTCAGTCAATTCTTTAAAAAAAATTAAAGTGATTTTTCGCGCGTATTTTAATGTTTTCAACAAAAAAAAATATCGACAAAAAAAAGTTAATTTCCTATACCAAGAATGACAATAGTGATATAATCACAATTACAAGATCGATAATAATTATGTATAATGCACTATTTATCGATATTTCATTGTTTCGTGAATCGATTCATCGTAAAGGACAGAATATTTCTGATACAATATAATTTTAGTAAGATCATTTGTCGGTTCGGCTCGTGTCCGACATGCACAAACAATAGCGCGCGCCTTCGAACGGCTCAAATGAGGCGCGGCGTCAACTCTCGGGTTGCAGCGGCTTGGCGCCGGCGGCCGAAACCTTCGAGAAGTTAGCACACCCATTCAGAAAAAAAACAAACGCACAATACACTTAAAGTTTCCTCTCGACGCGCGTCACTTCACAGGGTAATAAGCGAGCGTGACAAACGAGTCCGACGCGGATCAGTTTCTTAATGTATGACGTCATATTTTTAAGTTTTTTCTTGCAACTATAGCTCCTAATAGGCTACGGCAGATACCTAGAATGCCTAGGGTTCAGGTTAGTGGATTTCCAATGATCCGATAGCGATCCGTATATTAAAAGGCAATTGCTTCGTCTACACTTATTTGGTTTAATTAATATATATTCCTTAAAACAAATTTTATTGAGCCTACGTCCGCTCAGCTTTACAACTATTGATGTATCTTGTATCGGGACCACAATTAATTGGCCAATAAGCGCGTAAACCTCAATGACTATAAATCATTAAGGACTATCGCCGTCTTAATTAGACTGATGTCGACGTGGCCTCGAAGGAATAAATCAGGATTTGAATTGCTTTCCGCAGGGACACACCCACCGCGACCGGCCGTTAATGGCGCGTGCAACCGAAATCTTAGACGAGTGTTTGGGAACATTTTTTTTTTTACATAGAATCCGTCTAACATGATTTTTTCTTCTATAGTTTTTCGAGGAAAAAATATCAAGTTAAGCTTAATAAATGTATTACCGATAGCTTCTCGATTGTAACAATAATACGCCAATTGATGTAATGATAATACGAAATTGTCTCAGCAATGAGACTATTCGGGAATTTTTTAACAGAACACAATATTAGATGCATTTGCTAAAATCGAAATATTAAATATACCGATTAACATAAAGTATCTTGATTTACTTATACAAGTTATAGGCACTAACCAATACTTACATTTATAACTGACCATCAAAATAATCGTTCGTTAAGCAATTAATCGAATGATTTCGATTTAATTACTCGGATCGGCAGATCACCGAGTCCGCCCCGTTTGAAATGGAAGAATCGTAAATCAACAATAATAAACTCTGAGTATACACTCCTTTTTTTATTGACAAAGCAAACCTTTATCAATACAATTACATGGTCGTTAGTAGGTAGTTAAATATTATTGATTTGATTTTAAGAATCAAAGTTTAATAGAATTGATACCTGGGTCGATGGATTTAATAGAAACCGATAGTCCCCAGAGTGACGCATGCCTCTGTTCCGAAAAAGGTTTTTTCATTTTATCTAAAATTGCATTATCTTAGTTTGTAATACGAGAAAGGCATTTTGTTATCCTACACCTATTGGGGCGAGGAGGCCCGGAAAAAAATGGCACAACTGTTTATCTTAAAACAGATAAATTACAAATCTCTAACATATTTTTTTTTGTTTTAAAAAATGTAAGTTTTGATATAACTAAGTAAAATGTTTACTTATTCAAGACAAATTTCAGATTTTAAGCTTTCGATCTTAAATGATTTTTGTTAATCTATGAATAATAAAATTAGTTTGTATTTCAGTAGCACGTAATAATTAATCAAGTATATAATGCTTCAAAGCGTTTGCGGAATTTATGTAAAAATGTAATAAAAAAAGAGGAATCGGAATCGCAACGGAAAGATCGAAATATTAAAAAAGGACACGAGCGGCGCCGCAGGCGGTCCCTTGTCAATTAATAAATAATCGAGCTCTTTAGATAGGAAGCAATGATGACATATTTAAGCATTTCATTTCTAAAAGATACAAGTGATGTGCATAATAAAAAGGTTCATATAAATATCTAAGTGTGTGTGTCCACACGAAGATATTTCTCGAAATCGATAATTCTATCAGCAAGCGAGGCAAACGAAAATAAGCTTCAAAGCATTTTTTATAAGGCAGACGACAAATGTCAAGCAGCCAGCCACCAGTAGCTAACACATGTTACATATTGTTGGACAATCTTTACTGTTGCTTTATTAGCTCGCGACGCGGATAGGAGAAAATGGAAACATGCCCCATTCGAAATTTCAAAGCAGATGTTACATGCAATAGACTCAGTGACGGACTAATTGGGGACAAATTCTATATAACGTTAGTGAATAATTATATCTGTCTAGAGAAAACGGCGGTTACATTATAAACGACGTCCAGACAAAAAGCGACGAGACGAGGAGACAAATCTCGAATAATTCTAATTAAATTCATTTAACAACTATTCACATGCTCACGAAAGGATGCCAATAAAATTCAAATCCAATTGCGTCGACCCTTGATTTACAACGGATCAATAAAAGTGAGGTCCATCATTACCTTTTTTATTGCGCACTCGATAAAAGTAATGTGATCTGTATCCAGGGCGACAACAGCACATTAATCAAATAACAACCTACAATGTCTTTACTTCAGATATAGACAGATTTAAATACTATTCTACTTAATATTTATAAAAGAGGTCACTTATGTTTTTACTTTTATAATTTTACTACCAGACGCCTAAACAAATAATGAAATACGTATAAATCAGTGTAACGAATTACGAATTGGCGATCAAGCTCAGTGTATATGACGTCTATATATCAAGTACACAGCCGAAACAGCACAGACACAATAGTTGGATAGGAAAAAATGGACGGGGCCTGAGAGATGGCTCGTAAAATAAAACAAGGGACTACGTCCGTAAGATATGTCAAGATAGCATGCGGCGGGGGGTTGGTGCCGGCGCCGGCGGTGCACCCGAGACCCAATTAGACGCACACCTTTTGGACATGTGCTCTCGCTTGGCGCTAACTAACGCCTAAAAACTCGGGGATGTGGGCACGCTACATCCGTTACCGTTTATCACTTTTTTCCGTAAAATTCCGTGGGCATTGGTTGATCATCGAATTCGTCCGAATTTTTTTGTGACGAGAACGATTCAAAGACTGCTAATATGCGTTGATTTATTTACATTTATATTACACAGTTATAATTTTTTCCAATATTCAAACATTTATACTTAGCAAATTTTACATAAATAAAAGAGAACTTATAGATGTACGAACGTAAGGGAAGCGAGGTAATGTTAGACGATTTTATGTTATCTTAAGTCTCAAATATAATTTTTTTATTATATTTGAATTACATTAAATGTTTAACGTTTACTATAATTTAAATACATATAATTATTGTAACAGATGGCGCTAGTAGTCATAAAAATGTTAAAGCAATGTAAATATCAAAAATGCTATTTCGTAGAAGTTATAAACTTCTACGGACTTGCTTCGGTCAGGCTACTGTTTTTTTTCGCAGTTATCGGTGACATTCTACGCCACACAACATAAGATGCATGCCTATATCTTATTAATATTATGAATGCGAATGTTGAAATTGATGGCTAGGTGCATGTTTGTGAAACGGTATCTGCAGAACGACTCAGCGGATCTCGATTAAATTTAGCATACATGTAGAACACAGCAAGGAAGAAAACATAGGCTACTTAAAAAGTTTTTTTTTTTAAATTCCGTGTGTCACCTAATTGTCATTAGTTTGAAAATACAATACATAGTTATTATATAAAGGTACATTACCTTGGTTCTGACGAGCTTTGGGTTATCTTTACACATCTTTGCAAGGGAATGATATTCTCCACGTGCGGCGCATAGAATCCACTGCTTCTGTTTCGAGTCCAGAGGGTCGGTTTCGTTCTTATGATCCAACTGCACGTAGGAAAACGAATCAAGGAATTGCATAATAAATTAAATAATTAGTCAAAATAATTTTATTTCTACTTACAGATACTTTGTCCCCTTCATCCACACTCTGCGAACAAAGAAACAACATTTCCATTAACAAACCGATTAGAATAATTCCTTTAATAACATTAATCATAATTTGCCTTAACTATAAAACTTTTAAGGGTTATTGATCTATTATTTTTGTTGTCGCTTTTTGTTAAAATTGACGGTAAATTGTAGTTTTTTTGCGACATTGAACCGATGCGACATTGCGAAAACAACAAAGCGAATATAGGCAATCGCGACCGTTATTTATTGACTTTTTTAAACATAGGCTCGTCATTGATAGCAAACAATTTATTAAATAAAACCGAGCACCTAACGTATGAAAACAAAAGATTAGGACAATAAATAAATACGATATTTACATACATAATAAATATCTTAAAGACACATATAAATTAATCGGAACCTAATATTTCAAAATTAATAAATGAGTACTTATATTGTGAAAATAATATTTTGAATTAATGGTCAATAAATTCGAATTCTCCCGTCTTCAGGCTTGCGCTGCGATTGTATGGTTTGTTAGTGGGACGCAATAGGCTTTGATAAAGAAATGTGATTAGACACTTTATTTTGTTTCGGATAGAGTTGAAATTTGCGTAATATTTGTTGGCGGTTGTTGGTTTTAGAGTCCATAGGTTGGGCGTGCGCTGCCCAGCATGACCACTTTACCACCTGTCGTTACATATTTATGTCTACACTATTGGCCTCACTGTTAGGGACTTCGATATTGACAAGATAACATCCTTAATGTGATGTGTTTGATTTAATAATAAGATTAAGTTTGTACGTTGCCGGCTTTTTTTAACCCGCGGGATCGACAATCGACCATTAATTGCTAATAAAGTGTTACTTATTCATTAATGTATATATTTGAATTTATGCAATTAATTTGAGAGTTTCTAATAAGAATATAAGTATCTTTATTCAAGTCAACAACCAAAATTAGAAACTTTTGCATGGTAAAATTAGTATGCTTCGGTTCAATCCGTTGCATTTTTCCGCCTATCACGTATTAGCACTTTTATCGAGATGAAAACGTTCATTTTAGCAATAGTACCATATAGATAATGGATAACGTATGTACGTGTTAACCCAATTCATTCTAACTTTAGATAAGATAGTACTGTTTCCTGCGAACGCGAACAAAACTCAAGTCGTTGATTTGACGTATAAATTATCTCATTTTGCCAATTTCAGAAAACTTCATTATTTATATGACTACGTTCTTTAGACATTCCTTTAACTACTATTACGAGGTAATGGAGCCCGTTAAATATGCGACGCTCAAGTAGAATTTAAATGGTTAAGATTATGACAATTTAATTACTGTAAATTCGATTGAGTCTCCGACATCAAATAAAAGGCTACGAGTAATAAAAATTGGAATTCAAGAAAATGGTCAAACGTCGCTTTAAACAGCTGCTATCACCAAAAGAGTAATTCTTTTGAGTACTTCTTAAAGTACTTTTAAGGTAAACCACTTACAATGTGAACATTAATACCTTAATACTTAACATGCGAAGGAGCATGACAGAGAATTCCATGTTTCAATACATCCATACTTTCTTTGCAGCCATAGGAAATAACATCTGCTAAATGCGGCGGAACGTTAATTGAATAATGCAATTTAGTGAACTTTTGTAGGCAACAGTTACAACCGCCTCAGAATCCATCGAACTCTTGCTCTGTGTAAACATCATATAAAGTCCAATAAAAAAGCATCGTGGTTCGAATTCACCCAGTTTCCGTACTTCCAACATATTTTATGAACTTTCCTAATTGTCATACAAATATAATAATGACTTTGACACACTTTATAATCGTGACTGAAAATATTATAGTTGTGAGCTATCTGTGATCAGAAATAAAAGTAATTAAATAAAATTTCAATATTAAAAAAATCCCATAAATATACCGAGTATTAACCGAATAAGAAGTTACGATCGACTAAAACAATTGCCGGTGTCACTAGCTTATTAAATTTATGGTAAACGAAGTGACTTCTAGGGAATGGAGTCGGTGTTCGAGACGGTCGCCTCTCCGTCGCCGTAGGGCTCCGGCGAGCGCCCCGGGACGCCGGCGGGCACCGTCAGCTTCGCACTGGGCGCTAGTGCCAACGGAACATTGTGACGCATACGTCCTCCGTACTCTTTGAAAGCCTTACATTATAAGTCAAATAATAAAATTTATCGTGAGATTTATTTCACGTTTTATTTTATAAGAATACGGTCTTACGATGATCTCATTCGACGCCTTAATTTTAAAGCCTTAATTTTTGTTTAGGCAATGAATTTGTAAATTACGTTTTTTTTTTAAACAGAGAAGAGAACAAATAACGTCTATCTAGTTTTAATGTGCTCCTCCATCTATAACTCGTGATATCAATTAAATCCCCCATGGTACATGTACTACAAAGTAGCGAGCACTTTTTACCTAACAGCAAAAAAACACGATGCAAATTTCGATACGGACATTCAATTGTTTTACCCCCACGGAGCGTATTAAGGCTCCTTAGTTTTATCTCTCGTCAGCTGACAGCTAATTCATCCGCTCCTATTTTCCATCGGATCGACAAGGCTCGTTGATCGTGGCATCCAGTCGATGGCCGCAAGTGATTCTCAGGGCTCGTACTCGGCCGGGGAACAATGAAATCGGTCATATTTTCCTGCCAACTCGCAGCGGACCGTGATCACTTATCTCCCGCATCGTGCATAATAACAACGATACGGTTGTTCAACGTTACGATGACGTACTAATAAACAATTCATATTTTCGCCAACTTTTTGAGGAATTGATACACTGAACGTTCAGATAAATGAGCGTTTCTCATGTGTTACTTTGAACATAGGCATAAAGCAAATACACGCTTTCATTGATCTTATCAACCTAATCAAGAATCCAATACTGAAGCAATTAGGAAGTTTTTGTTAATACCTATTGTAAAAATACACTGCAACGTTCTGTAAAAAATTCACTTAGTTATTTTAATTTTATTTGTATAAATGTCAGAAAAGAATTTTCATGGATTTTCGACCTGTATCTTGGTAGCCGGATGATGAACTTAATTCAAATAAGGGAGTGCCAAGGGCGTTATAATCCCAATTAATAATAGAAAGATTCATTGTATTTGGTATACGCCTTAGGGACATCGAGATGAACAATGTATTTCTATTTAAGAGCTTCTGATATTAAATATATTCTACTAGAATATAATAATTCACAAAATAAGTATACTTTTACAAAGGTTATTTTACCTTAAGATATATAAAACAATTTACAGAATTTCAATTAAATTAATTTCCACGTTGCTTTGTTGCTTATTTCTTTCATATTAATACGATGAAACAAGACAATACTACTACGACTACCTTAGAATTAAAATTAAATTGAATGACTAATTGGCTAAAAGTTTTGTGATACCAAAATCTCTATATAAAACATATCGTCATCCCTGTCTTTTATCATTGACAGAACAAAGATAAAAAATTGTTTTTAACAGATATTTTATAATATAATCAGAAACTCACCGTAAGGCACACGCACAGCATTGTTAAAAATATGTTTTTTTCAAGGATAAGTTAATTTTTGTTGATGAAATAATCACCAGGCATTTTACAAGTTCCTATTGGAGAGAGTTTATATCATCTAATAAGAAAAGTATGGTAGTGTATATTTGTCTATACTAACATAACCTTTACAGACGCAGACAAAACCTTTACAAAAAAAAAACAAATTTGATCCAAAAACAAAAGCGCCAGCAACAGTTAGTTCATAATAGAATTAATACTGCAAATAAATAGAGTCATTTGCGGCGTACCCCATTAAGACAAAAGGCTAGCCGTAAACACGAACAATTTCTACTTCACGACCGGCCCACGCAATTAAATGTGGTCTTAACTTTGACACGTTAAGAGAAATCCTTTAACTTTAGCTTCTACATATTTGGAAGAGAATTTGTTGTGAACATTAGATAGTATTCAAATTACAACATTTGAATTGGAACAAATGCCAGTGGCAGTTTTTTCATCCAAGTCTGATGTGGGTGCCTTAAAAAGTAGGGTGTATAGCCATTTACTATGCTAGGGCGTACCATCTTTTCATAATTAAATAAAACGCGATGAAATCAATGTGAAAAACATGTGATAACTGTGAAGAAGAATTAATAAAACGAATACAAATTGATGCACAGCAAACAGAGTTCAGAGCTAAGAGTGAGCAATCCGTCAAAAGGTAATTTGTCAACGAACCATACAAGCTCATTGAGGCGAAAACCTTTGAGCTTTTAATAACGGATGTAAGTAAACTTAAACAAAAAATGAGATGGCGGAGGCAATAAAACGTTTACTGAGTGCTTAGCCAATAAAAACGAATTGAATTTCGCGTTTATCACTTACTTAGGAGAATCTTTAAAACGCGACAATAAACTATCCGAGGGAGCAAAGATCTTATTATTTAAGAAGAATAAGGATACAAACAGAATTCGTTGAAACGAGGACGCGTTTATGGCGCCTAATGCGGAAATGAATATCACACGAAATCAAAGGAATAATTAGCAGGTGGTTGGAATTAAAAAAAAAACAAAATAAGACGAACACGGGCAACGTGGGCGCCTAAACGCACGAATGGCCTCGTTTCGAGCTTTAATAGCTCACGTGCGGTTTGGACACGACACCGGTCGTCAAGGGACAATCGACCACGAGTCACGAGGACGTATACAATACGATATGCACCATGAATAATGATGCTAATATTGACTCGTACGGTTTCGTACCACGTTGCCGGTGCGCCGGGACGACGGGTCGGCGAGCCGCACCACTCCCGACAGGCTATTTAATAAAGTCAAACTGAATTCCCGACTGGTTAACATGAATATTGTATGCAATTATTGTTAGTTATACACTGATGATTTTTAGTTGGTAAACAAACCATCTGCATACAAGCAATAAGACTCATAGATTTTATAAAACGTACAATTGATAAAATAAATAACTTTATAAGTTTAATGCCTTTTGAATGAAAGGGGTTTATGATTTTTCTAATCTTATTTGTAGAAATGTGTAAGACAATATCATCTCAATAATCTGTTTTTCTTCAAAAGAACCGGATGCCGAAATTTGACGTTGAAGTTGCTTGAAGTCCAAGTATCCCTTTTATGGTGCAATCGAAAAGGAATACACTTCATAAAATCTTTGTAGATTAATTTTTTTGAAAGTATTTTAAATGACGAGCGGAAGCGGGCGTCGTCGGTCTATTTCAGTGTTGATTTATGTGTCAGGATCGCGCCCGGACGGGTGGCAATGTGGCATATTAGTGAGAGACGGATTGGTCGTTTATAATTTATTAGCTTCCGCGGCGAGCGAGTAAGTGAATTTCTATATAACTGTAACGCGTGTCAAACGTGTTTGAAGACTTGTAAGTGCTGCACTAATTGTTCACGCTGGCGTGATGTTAACTATTCATATTGATTTATCAAAGCCCGCACTCGTATCGACACTGTCGACAATCTGATCGCTATTGACACTTTAATATTGATGATCCTACATTACATTTATATAAATATTTTAACGTGTCTGACGTTCAAAAATCAGTGATACAGTACAACGATATACATGCCTTTACAACGGGGTTAATGTAAAAGCTCCCGTGCTGTTAATAGGCTACAATGTGCCGTACGTGGTATAAAGCAATTGTAAAGTCCATTAGGCACGTGGAGGCGTATGCGTCGCAGCCTAATATTTGTCATTAGGAGCTTTTGTTGTTCGTGTTGTAGACTACCCTCGTTGGGGTTGTCCCGTTCGCAAGAGTCCCAAATTATTTATTGTATAAAATTTTTCTCCCGCAACAAACATGCCTCATAGGTTATTTTTAATGTGCCCGTTGGGTGTAGTGAAGCTGATTATTAGGAGACGCTAGAATAATGCTTTTAAAGATATTACATTATTGGGTTTTTAAAAATTAATCCACGCATCGTTTATGGCCTATTAGGATGTTTTACAAGGATATTAGCAATTTCCCTTTCCGTCTCAGTATCCCGGCGCGATTACGAAAAATGATTATCGATAATAATCAGATTGTACGTCGATTTGACCGCCAAAGGGTCATGACGAAGGTTTTACAATTCAATTAGACGCGCCAGGTGTGGACGGGTAGGAAACTTTTACCCGAGCCTCAAAGCAACATTTTAATATTCAAAGGAGTTTTATTAGACCAGATAACGGAATTCATAGTTTTATTTTACTAATTTATAGTTGGCCTTTCCACTCGCTTTGCTTTTGAATATTATTTGAAGTGAGTTTTATCAAGATAGTATAATATTTAAAGGCTCTTGATGATGCGACCGCCCTGTCAACGTTAACAAAGGCGTTATAACCGTCGTGGTGACTCAATAGACTGTTAATTTCCAAGCGATAAAAATGTGACGGATTAAATTATGATATACTTAACATTTCCGGTTAGAGCGTGGTTTAAATAAACAACGTATAATTAATGGCCGAACAATTTTCACTAAGATATTTATACTAAAAATTGTCTGTAATATCAGTATATTACAATGGAAAGCAAAATGTTCACTGATAACAAACTAATCAATCTTAGTTATAACAGATAAAACGTAGGATTCATCTTTGCTGAAGAGCAAATGTCCAAAATAACCTAAATGTAACAGACTGAAACTATACACGTCCAGAAAATGTGTCAAGCGAAGATTTAATTGTCTACTTCAACCTTACGCTATTTAAATTACATATTAAAAGAAAAAAATTATTTTTAAAAACTTGGCCCATCTAATCTCATAATTGTACAGAGAAAGAATAAATTTAGTAGATGTTGAAACCAATGTACTGGCTGTATAAAAGCAAAAACAAGTAACATTAAAAAAATCATAATTAAACAATCCCATCAAGTTCTAAATCTGAAATATCAGAATACATTGTAAAATTTATAATAACGCGGCACGCCTTACATTGTTAACGTCTTGTACAAATTACCAACACTTAGACATCGTCGCCGGAGTTGTTCGACAACGTAAAAACAACGTACACCCCTCTCTAATCGCACTTTAATTATGACGCTTGTTTCTCATACCGTCGTGAATTGTATTTACTTACGTAATTATTACTTTGAACGGTCAGCTAATTATAAAAATTTTCGGGACCACGCCACGCCGGTTGCAACCGTTGCACCTGCCCTATAAATATTTTGACTCGGTAAACGTCGTGAATAGTGTGTTAACTGCGTTGCTTTAATTATTGCGGTCTACGTTTAATGTAGTCAGAGAATTTAATTCGCTTCCCACTTATAATTGAGTATCGTATAACAGACTGTCACCATATAATAAGAGCTATAACCTAATTCCACTGTGTCATATAATGTCACTAAAATAGGTAGTAAATAAATGTCCTAGATTATACACATTTCTATTTAATAAAATTAAACATTCTCTAACTACCCGATGTCTAGTTTAAAGCAGGTGCTTATTAAAGTTAAATTTTACGACTGACACTTGATTGCTATATATTTATTAGTGTAATAAATATTATATATTTAAATAGTATCAAATTACTATTGGTTTTCCTTGAACAACGACTGTCTTATAATTAAGTCTTTTGCGTTGTAAAACATAATATTTGATTATGTTGATATGAAATAAATTATGTTATAATATTTTAGTTGATTATTTGTTTGAAGTGACTTTTAACTGT
The DNA here is from genome assembly GCF_000836235.2 of Papilio xuthus. NCBI lineage: Eukaryota > Metazoa > Arthropoda > Insecta > Lepidoptera > Papilionidae > Papilio > Papilio xuthus. The sequence goes on from NW_013533632.1 coordinate 3,281,984, forward strand.
TTATAAGAACTACTTATAAACAATTTCAACTTAATAGTTATATTAATATATATTTTTTTTCATAAATAACACACGCAAATATACCTAAACTTAGTATTCTACTGTTGTTCCAATACATAAAATAGTCTATATTGTATCTAATAAAAGAAAAGCAATGGCAATATAGATCAACAATGACATCTGAATCTATGGGTATAAGTAACCTTAATAATCACAACTCACTAGAGCCCCCTGTCAAAGTCAAAAACTGTCACAAGATCCTCTTTGTACGGTAGCTGTCATGTTATTTTTTCATCTATAACAAAATTGGTTTTATATATATCCTGACAAAACCACAATATGATGTGTATTAATACAAGTCTCACTGCAATGAAGGTCTACTGTTAAATAACAACAGTATTTCACACAAGGGCAGAATTACGAAGAACACCAGTACACATTCAGTATTGCTAGTGTTAATTGCATGTTCATTGCCAAACCAGTACTGTACCGCCTCAGTGTGAAAATTCAATTAATAACCGCACTGTCTAAATGCTATAACTCACAGTTTAGTGAATCAGTAGCACAGGATAAAACTGTATTAGGGATAAAAGATGCCAATGTCAAATGTCTTGTTAAGCAGGTGAAACCAAGTTGTGTCGCTAGTATAATAACAAAATATCAAAATTATAAATTCAATGTACTAAAATAATGACTTCATTTTAGTAAATTATTGAATAAATTGGCAGGTGAATAATGACATTTAAATAACTGGTTAACCTCTACAAATTGCAGTTATTACTAATTGTTATTTATTCCAGTTAAATATCACTTAACTTAATGTGTACACTTAAGAACAAATTACAGTATTACCAAATTTCATAGAATAAAAAACAAAGTGTTTCTCGGCAAATGTTAAAACAACCCATGAGTTTACAATGTTGGTCGCCCCTGTAGAAAAATGTATGTACAAAATATTTGAAAGAGGTACAACCTCTCAGTCATATCAAAAAAGCAATAACAATGCTATATGTAATTAACAATTGTTTTTTATCAGGGTTTTGTCTATGAAGAAACTCATTATCAAAACAAAAAAATTATATTGACTTGTTTTCAATTATTAAGTCTTAATTCTTTTAGAATATTCAAACATTTCCTAGGAATTATTAAATTAATTCTCAGGCAAACATTTTTCAAACGTCAAACATGCTTTTCATTTTATTAAGTTTACGCTGTGAAAAAACTTAAAACAAAAACCTTAGACCACTTTGTAAGAAAAAGACACAATATCTTTTATGTCATTATTGTACACTTGATTCTAGTGGAAAACCTCTATAAGCAAATTACATTACACTCCTAGTGGATAACCACCTTAAGGGCAATATTTTGCAACATACATCTTATTAGAGTTTTGTAAAAGTATATCCCAATATCAATTGCGGAAATTCATACATCAGACAGATTTCAGCCCTGGCATTGTTATAGTTAATGTGTAAAAAAAATAATTTGTTGAAAAATTCACTCACCGAATTATTGAATCCTATTTTATGTTTCGGTACATCACTCTCCGAAGCCATCCTGTTGAACATTTGCTTCCTTTCCTTTACAGATATTTTTTGTTCATTATCCACCAACATACTTTCACTTCTTGAAGAGGAGAGTGATGGAGATGGGGTATCATTAAGGTCTGATACATCATGGTTCGGAATTGAGTTCCGAGACCCACTATCTGACACTAGGCTTGATCGTTTCTCTAATTTTTCACTTGCTTTCCTTCGTGGATGAACTTTAGGAGGAATATCTTCAGTTGATGCAAATAAACTCTCTTTGGAGTCACTTTTTGGCATTTCAGGGCTATTTTGATCAGTCGAATTGTTATCTTGAATTATGTTTGTTGAAATATCAAAATCTTGATTAAGTTGAAGTGGGGGTGGAGGTTCATTTATTATTGATTCTGAAACAGTGGCCTCTGTGACGCTTTCAGTAGGCGTGACATTAGAAAGTGGTTCCGATACTTTATTTTCACAGACATCGTCACCGTCTTTAACCGGCATATATTTTTTCTTTAGAATCAACCATTTCTCGTTGTTTTGATTTTTCATAATAGCCAAAGTATTCACATGTTTTTTAAAAGTATTTCTTGCTTCATCTACAAATAACCAATTTTGCGATAAGTAAACAAAAACACTTTCCAAACAAAACACTTTCGTAAACTTTTACTCACCTCGCATATCTGGATTCATCAAAAACATTTTAAAATGTTTAACTAACTCAAAGTTTGTCACTTTGCCATTGTGAGCTAACATGAATTTCAGTATTTCATCAAAATTTAATTCGGTTGGCGGCGTCGACATTGTGTTTTATTTCTTAATTCTTATTCACGTATTCTGTTTTGCAGTCCGCCTAAAAGTTTGACAGCTGAGGTTAATTTGACATACGAACTTTTGTACTGCGTAAAACGTTCCTCTATACGCACAATTATGTATATGCAACGTACCTATTTTATTTTTATGCCAGAGCGGACCATTTGCGACAATTACAGTATTGTAAAAAAATTGATTTACATTTATTTTTTGTTAGAATAGAATAACATAGAAGATAGTATTTACTAGAGCGTACCATCTTTCGATCACATAGCCGTTTATCAAGAAGTGGGTTTGTGGTCAAGCACTAGTTTATTCGGTAATAAAATACCTCAAAAAAACATTTATATTCGTAATCAATATAGCCTTCGATACTACGACACGCAATGGGCCTCGATGGGGTAGGGGCTCCGAAAAAAATGACGTAGGGGGAGTGGGTACAATAAGATAACACGTAACACGTGTAAAATAAAGTTTACTCGCATTTTGTTCTAATTTACTAGCTTTTTGAATCAAGAAGAACATTTTAATGTTTCAATCTTTCAATGGAAAAGTACTTTGATTTTCAATATTCTCGCAAAATAGAAAAAACAAACATAGAAGTAGTGACGTACTTGAAACTGGCGACTGTGAGCGATGTGATGTGACTGACGTTTTCGTTGAAGAACAATTTCCTTAACAGCGAAATTGGATTGTAGACCGTCAGAGAGAATCCTTTATGAAACTTTCATAACTGTTATTGTACAAGTGCAATCAATAAATGTTGAAAACGTTGCTAGTCTTCATTTTTATGTTGGTTTGTAGGTATTTATATGAATTATCGTTACTATTTAAAATTTTACTAATATAATAAAAGCAAAAGTTTGGATGTATGGATGAAAGGATCGATGTTAGAAAGTGTCACCAGAACGGTTCAATGGAATTCGATGAATTTTTCTGGAAGAACACACAGGCTACTTACTTATGTTTTTTTCTAATACCGCGCGGAAGGAGTCGCTGGCGACAACTAGTTGATATAAAAGTGTAGGTAGCAGCAATGAAACGACTGGTTTTTTAATTGCACTTTTTGCAAAAAAATTGTCGCTTAATTTCCTTTTAATATTATAACTTAAGCTCGGTAACATTTTTTTACAATACTAATTGAACTTGGGTTTTGCTCTAATTTAGACTTGGAACCTTAGCGGAAATCAAATATCGAGTAAAAGTTCTTGACCTTTAATTATATAGCTACTGTTTAAAATTTATTAATAACTTAACTACAATTGGTGACTAGGCCATAGTCAACCACGCTGGCCCATTGCGGGTTGGTTGACTTCACACATATCTTTGAATTTCTTCGCAAATATGTGCAGGTTGCATCACGGTGTTTTTCTCCACCGTAAGAACGTCGGATAAATATACATATGTAAATCGAAAAACACATTGGTACATGGCGGGTTTCGAACCCAGGACTTGCAGATTACAAGTCGAGTGCTTAAAAAATATTTTATATAGTTACATGAAAATATTCTCCACCTGTCTGGCTACTTGGCAGTATCAATAACCACTCACAATTTGCTACCGCGTAATACTATTCAAAGAATCCGCTACACGTGTTTGTTTATATTACACAATGAGGTACATAGAAAACATTGTCTTATTACTATGCATGTATCACATTCCTTACGTTAACATATTACTGATTGTTTTATGTACTTGTTCAAATTATATGTAACATATAATACATTGTTGGAATGCCATGAAAATTTAGGATCACCGAATTACCGTGAGAATACATCGAATTATAGCCATCAGTTTTTTTCTTGGTAAAATTAAGAATATAAAACGTTGTTTGATAATTGTTTCTGCAGTGTAAACCTACGGTTAAAGGAAAAGACAAAATAAAAGGAAAGCGCACTGGTGCTGATATGGTTATACAGATTTTCACCAATTCTCCTGCGTTTTGATTAATTTTCGAATAGCTGTCGCCCGCGATCCGTTATCGCGGAATTAAAAAAAAAACCTTAGTAGCCTCTGTGTTCTACACTCATGACAAATTTCAGCGAGATCCATGCATCCATTCTGGAGTTACCTTCTAACAAACATCCATCCATCCATCTATTCATCTAAACTTTCGTATTTATAATACTAGTAAACTATAGAATTACCCACAGTTATAAACACCAGCGCAATTGTATGTGATCATATCGCAGTCGCCATGTTGAGGGATCAAGCAATGCATTATTTAAGTACATAATTGTTTATCTTCCATTAAGGCCGGCAACGCATCTACAGTTCCTCTGGTGTTGCAGATGTCCATGGGTGTCGTTGATCACCTCGGTGTTCCCGACGGTCGTTTGCCCCCTTCTCTTATAAAAAAAAATCAAGGACCCTTTTTCAATCATTACATCGCTGTAAGTTGTGTGGACTGGAATTCACAATTAATTAAAGACTATTAACAATTATTACCTTAAAATGTTAGTAAAACAAAAGAAAGAAATTGCATAATTATAAGTCTAAGTCTCGTGAGTAGAATGAATTGCCTAAATGTTAATGCTAACGTTCCATTATTTGGATGAGTCGGTTCCAACCTAGATAATTTCTAGGCATTTAGCAAAGTAAACATAAAAAGTAATTTGAAGCCGAGTTTGTAACGAAACACTATCAGGGCGATAGTTGCACGGATCGACGGAAAAATTTGAAACCTTTATTAAAATGCTAACGATTATTCAGCAGAGGTAATGAACTCATCTAATGTTTATTAAGTTACTTATAATATTACATTTAATAAAATTTTTCATCGACTGTGCTAATTACAATGAATATACCTTAATATTACACTTAAACATGCATGCGATAACTTATTGATCTGTTTTGTCATTCCTTTTATCTAAGAATATAGAATTTACCCTAAAAGTCTAGATCTATATATATCATCAGCTCACTATACGTCCCCATCGAGGGGCTCGGAGCCTACCCTAAGCCAGGAGTGATTAGGCCATAGTTAACCACACTGGCACAGTGCGGGTTGGTTGACTTCACACATATTTTTAAATCTCTTCTCAGATATGTGCAGGTTGCATCATGATGTTTTCCTTAACCGTAAGAATGTCGGATAAATGTATATATGTAAATCGGAAATAGTAAAACACATTGGTACATGGCGGGATTCGAACCCAGGACCTGCAGATTGCAAGTCTGTGCAAATGCCTTACTTTATGCGGTTAGGACAGGATTGCACCATAGCTTTTGACATGTTTAGGCTGCCATACACTGGTCCACATAGGATCAGTAGTTAATTTTCACCATTCACAGGCCGCAGTTTTCTCACACCGATGAAAATGTACGTCAACTATTTAGAAGTATTCAGTCGAAAGCCGTGTGCGGTTCCTGCAGTGTCGTAGATGTCTTTAAGGGTCGATGATCACTTCGGCGTCCAAGCCACAAGTTTTCCTTCGTCTCACAAAAAAAAGAAAAATAATCCTTGTATGGCAGCCTCTATATTTTTTACATTAGGTTTTAAAGGGAAAACTTTAAAACATTTCATGTTTTAATAGCTATTAGCCATGTGAAGGATAAAGTAAAGAATTTGCTTGTTTGAAAAATGACTTTTCCTTCGTTTAGACAAGATAATAATAATTGAAGCCACCCATGTCATACCTATCGGGCGAAACGTGGCAAACTTTCGTTTCACAACCTAACCTACTAGTTGCAGACTTCCCGCGTCTAACAAGAATTAGACATTTAACTTTTAATTGGCCGCTTGTACGTTCTTCACAAACTCCGTTCGCTGAAAGTGTTTAACTATGTTACTCGCTTCGCTTTTAATAATGACCGAACTTGCTTTAGTTATATCTGCACGACATAAACCACAGGGAATTCAAAATTTTAAACGAACATTACATATTTATTGCGGTTAAAGTATAATTATTTAATGATTTTATACAAAATAAGTTTATTTTTTCTACAGCATTTTTAGACTAAAAAACCAGTATCTGTGAAATTATTTTGCTACAACATTTAGAGTTCGCGGGTGAAGTATTTAAAAAAAATTGTATCGTTAGTTAGCGCTTTGACAAAGACAATTGTTCCTTTTCTTATGAAAATTTACCAATTTTTTTACACCGAGTTTTCTTGATTATTTTATAAGGTACAAACATACGGTTATGTATTGTTATGTGTTATATATTTAGTATAAAGTATGTTGATAATTTTCGTATTGTTACTTACATATATTTTTGATTATGATTTATTATTAAAAAGAAAATACTTATCAATCATTTCACTAGTATCAACTTAGAATTTTAATAATATTTTGTTTTTTATAATTCCAACTTTATTTTACAATAATTTATTTAACACTTACATTGAAACAAATTTCCAGTAAAACTCTGCTAGTGTCTCCTGTAAGAGGAAAATGTATGTAACATTTAAACAACCTCACAGCAGAGATGAAAGTTTGCTCTAGTTCGCTGTATTATTGCATTTCCATTTTAGATTCAGGACTGTTCACCCTGTACGAAGAATATTTAACTAACTTAGATTGTTATACTTGTTAACAACGTTAGTTCTATTTCACTCTGATTGTGTATGTATATCAAGTTATATTACATTTAAGTAATGAAACAGATTTACATGACCTCTGTTGATATCATTTGGTAGTAGAATTTTTATTTTATTGTTGTAGATTTTTTGGATCTTGCTAATTCATTATAATTATCTTGCTAACTCCTGTAACTATCCTTTTTAGATACTTAGATATGTTATGTGTATTTCAACTTTTATATCTATTCAATTGATCGTGAAAATGTTTTTGTTGGTGTAATTTTGAAGAAGGCTTATTGAAAAAATTGTTAATTTTTGTGTTTTCCAACTTTTTAAATTAAATGAAGCAAAGACGACCCAAAAATATTTTTTATGTAATATATGTACAAAAGTTTTTTTTTTGCAAGATCTAGTTGATGATGGACCAGTCCAGTTAGACAGTGGTAAGTGGATGGCGACGTAGATACCTACGGCCATGTTGCGGACAGTCGGTCGGCGGGAAATCGCGGCCGCCCATGGTAGGCGTACGACGCCGAGTCGCGAGAGAGGGACGCGGGTAGGCGGGCGGCGTGAGTGCGAGCGGGAGGGCGGCAGCGAGGGCGTGCGGCCTCGCGAGCCGCAGCACACTCCTGTTCCGGTCGCGTCGACGGGCGGCCGGGAACCCGCGCCTCGCCACACTGACTAGGCTCGCGCTGTTTACACCGACTTTTCCCAGTGCGTGCCTTTCGTGCCCGCACCAGTGGCACGTGATAGGCCGCTGCCGTTTTTTCCCGCTCGTTCGTCTCAGTGACAGCCGAAGTCGTTGACGACTCCTCTTCCCGCCACTTTCAAATAAAAAGTGCGCTCCGTTTGGCGCGAAATGTCGACTCGCAACTCACCAAAGATAATCAGTGGCAGCCAATAAACCCTTGCTTGTGAAGATTAAGTTGTGATTTTCGGTTCGAGTACCTCAGGTTAGGTGTTGATTCGAAAAAAATGGATGACTGGGAGCGACACGTGACTCCTTTGCTACAAGACATGGGCTGTTCGAACGAGGAGGCCCAAGAAGACTTCTTTAATCAACAAGATGTAAGTTTTACTTGTTTTACTATCACCATACATTTCACCCGTAATTAATACATGTACGAAACATCTATTCTCATAAGCACTTTACAACTTTTCCATTAAAAAAATCTGATAACTTATGCACAACACATGAAATCTATGTACACATCACAGAGCAGAGCCTGTGTATCGTACACTAATATTAGATAATATAAAAAATAATTAATTAAGCTATTATATATTTTTATAAGTACGTCAGATATATATCCGCATTTTTTAAGTTTTTCGCGATAATTTTAAGCCAGAAAAACTAAAACAAAAGAGCATGCATGTACGAAATCAGTTTTATGTTAAAAATAACTTGACGCACATAATATACATACATTATATGAAAATAATAATTGTATGACGTGCACAAATGCATTATCTTTTTACTGATGAAGACGCAAATATAATTTTATAATGCAATGAATTTAATTATTTATCTGATCCATTATCTTCTTACAAGGTATTCATAAGATAAAAAAAAACCAGAATACATTTTATGGTATTAAATTTATGCATCAGGATAAATGGGCAGCACAAAAAGATTTTACAATTGTTTATTCATGACGTCATCTCCCTGCAAGAGTGCTTTTGTTAATGACATTCATAACTAAAGCATTTGAAGATAAATATATGTTTCATTGCATTGATTATACGTTTTTCTAGAATTATACATTTAATGTTACTAATATTGTAAATGGGAATATTTGGATGGATGGTTTTTTGGATGGATGTATGTTATTATGTATCTCCAGAACGGCGAAGGCGATCTTGATGATTTAGTACAGATGTAGAACCCGGTCTGGATGAACAGATAGGCTATCTATTATCTCGAATATGTATACGGTTCCCCTAGGATACGTTTGATTTACATAGCATTTCTATTGGTATTTTTTTATAGAATGTTTCAGGCTCATAAGTAAGCAATATGAACGAACAGACGAGAATAAATAAAGGTCTTTTTTATGTCGTAAGGTGGCAAGCGAGCGAGCGGCCACTTAAAATCGCTGAAATAGCGAACTGACCGTTGCCCATAGACATAACCAATTGCATATGCGTTGCCTACCTTTAATCGACGGAGGAGAGGATGCACAGAAAGAAAATGTTTTCCCCTTCTATGCATCCTCTCATCCGGAAAGTCTACTTCCACTTCCCATCCTTTCCATATAAGAAAAAGGGTGGGAGGGGAAAGATGATTAAATTAGGCCTCTGGGACGCACATTCATCAGACGAAACGCGGAATTGCTTCCACTTCACGCCAAAAATTACTTAATTAACTTTACTGGACGGTTTGATGATTCCTAACATCGATTGACTACAGTCCAAACTTACCACAGGAATCGCCATAAACATCCCTTGCCGTTCATTCCGAATACTGATAAAACATTGAGTACATTGTCAATTTAAATATTGGAATATTCTTATCAATTAGCATTTAAGGGAGGATGTACTCAGTTCTAATGTCTTGTCTATTCTTATTTTTTTAATACACGGTGTAATAATTAAAGAGCTATTAGTTTTAATAGTTGTAGTTTATAACACACCTGGCTAATTTCCTACACAAACTCTTGTGTCGAGCGGCGAGAAGTTTTGTGAACAAATAGCACAGGTGGGTCTAAACATTTCACCAAGTTTCACGAAATTCACAAAGTCACCCAGGGGAGACTTTATGGGAGTATCTGTGACATCAACAAGGTGTCTTGTTGTAGTCACATTTTTGTATTGACGATAAAAGTATTAGAACTTTTGATGTACCTATATAATCTAATTAAACCTTAATACTAAATATTCAAATTTAAAGAAATTTTGAAGATTTATTTTTCATTTCTCGTAACGTCGTAGAATATTTTTCTTTTCTGAAAAGTACATTTACAGTGCCCAGTTCTGAAAACAATTCTGTTCTGATGAGAACAATTGCTAAGGCTAACACCGAAATTCACACAAAGTGACCAATACTTGGTAATCTATAAACATTGTCATCGTGTTGGCAAAAAGTTTTTTTTTTTAAATTTAAAATATTTTAATTCCATTTCATATTCTATTAGAATACGAATCTCATCTGTTACATTATTTCACATCACTGATCATATTCTCAAAAAAAATCCTAGTCAAAATTTAAGCGTTTCTTAATGTTTATTAAATGAGTATACTTTAGTATACTTACATTTTCGGTTAATTTATTGATAAAATGAGTTTTAAACTTGAAAGTTATTCCTTATCCTGAGTCCGGGATGTTACCCTACTTTTTTAATAATTCAATATTCTGATAGTAAGAATAATAATGACTATTTGCTTATGTTAAGTGATTCCCAAATAGTACATCGAAGTAATCCATTATGACCAGCATTATAAATACTACTATCTGATTTCAATTTGCTGACTATAGTAAGCCACATGGTATAGTGTAACATCTGTTAAATTGGCGTTTTCTAGATTAGATAACCTCATAGTCAACATTAGCGCAAAATGCTTAATGTAAGCAATCAAAAACATTAAAAAAAAACAAACAAATGTTAAAGCAAACCAAGTATTTTCTGAACAATTTAGGTTTATTTTCGTGGGGAACTGTCAAGTTTCAGATGTTGTAGAGTATAGCGCGAAGTGAAAGAGATTTACAAATTAAACTGACCACATCAAAGTACGGACTGAAAATTAGAAGGGGAAGGAGATTTTAGGTCTTTTGAGTATTATATTTATACCAAATATATACAAATATCTTACAAATTTTAGATGGTTATTAACTACATTCAGATTTAACTAAAACAATGGAATTTTCCATTTCAGTAAATTAAATCTTGTATATCATAGGGTGTGCAGTGCAAGATTGTATTCCCCACAGTATTACTATTGTCTTGGATGTCTGATGCACGTACGCTATTATTTTATTACAATAGAATTAAGCTTATCTTATATTTTATTTGAAACTAGCGCTAGCCCGTAACTTTGTTAGTATGAAATAAAAAAAAATATCCTATATCACTCCCGCACATATCAGCTACTTTTCACCAAAAATCCCGTCAAAATAGGTCCAACCGTTTCGAAGATTACCCGACAGACATGTTAACAAAATATTATAAAATTGGATTTTCAATCGATCAATTTCTTGTGTATGGCTCTCCCTTAACGGATTGGGCCAGTGTTTTCTGTCACAGACCGACGACGGTTCTGTTAAATCGTACGTGGCTAGACAAAATCTGAATCGTTAGTTAAACTGTACGATTCTGTTTTGTCTACGCACCTTTACCTTACTGAACAGTTCTCGGGCTTTAACGATATATCTATCAACAAATAAGAAATTGTGATAACTAGAATCCTCCCGCGACTATGTCTGTGCGGGATCAGAAATAGATAATAGCCGATTCTCAGATCTATTGAATATGCATACAAAATTTCATAAAAATCCATCAAACATTGTGACACAAGAATTTTATATTGTGATTTCTATATTAGATAAGAAAAACGAAAAGTGCTGTCCGTAAAGAGAAGAGTTGACTAATAATTTTAAAAAACAATAGCACTATAATACAGAGAGGTCAATAAAAAGTTAATTAAAGGATCATTCAAAGTAGCTGTAAATAGCTACTGGGAATTAAATGTTTAATAGTCGATAATAGGTACGTATGTGTATAAACAATCAGTAAAATTGCACACTACTGAAAGCAGACATCAATTTGTAATTAAAATGCACAAACTCCATTAGCCATTACGAACAAACAGCCTTAGGCAATATTGGAACACATCGACCATAAAATCCACGTACGTAATATAATTGCGATGTGGTTTTAATCAAACAGTTTATTTTCTGATTTATAATAAAACTCAGTAATGAAGTGCAATGTAATTTTTTTTATAGAATGACATTTCACATACTGTGAATTTTTTTTCTTACAATTGCATTATAAGAATTAAATATATATATATAAAATAATATAAAATTAAAATTATAAAATTATGCATAAGTTAATAAAGTAATTAGTCGTATAAAAACGTAATTTATGTGAAAATCAGAAAACAAATTATGACCCAACCTGTCATCTCTATAAAGGTTTGATATGACAGCTTCTGGTTCGTTACAATTTAAATGCCTCTTTTGATGTGAGTGTTTATTTTATATCTAATATTAGTTTGAAGTATTGTCACTGCAGTAGATCGCTACCGTCAGCGCGAAAATGGCGAAAATAGGCACAAAATACCACTTCTTATAGCCTGTCCATTTACAGTAGGCAGTATCAATCAAGCCAATGTTAAAAGAACAAACAATTTTTTTTTTAATTTCTTAAGGTTTTTTCTTAAATTTCTTAAGGGCACGAATTTTCTTTGGCGTCTTAACTCTACTAAAAAATCATGAAAATATTGTTTGTGAGGTTTAGAAACGCATAGGGAAACAGATATTGTTTCTTTTTTAATATAGAAATGATTAGGTAACGAAAAATTTAAAAATAAAAATCTGTTGAGATGTCCTCACCTACTTTGTGGGCACTGGACGACAACTGGAATAAGTAATTGATGCAGAAAGTTATGCAACGATGGCACTAAAAGTAGCAAGATCTAATCAGATAAATAAAACTCGATTGTCGGGAATATGATAATACAATTTTCATATTTCATGAATTTTTCATTTAATTCGTCATTGTTTTTTTTAAATTACTGGCACATTTCATGCACCTGATTTATTTGTGATATTTATAATATAACAAAAATATTATAAAAAAATAAAATCTTTGGTCTTTGGTCTTTCTGCCTGTCCACCTTTATAACGGGTAACCTCCGAATTGGCTGGAACTATTTTTACTTTTTGTAAAAAGTATCTGACATATTAGAGGTAATAAATTTATTAGCTTATTTAATTTTAATACTCTTATCAGGATTTCATAAAATGTTAAGGCGAAGCTGCACTGCAAACGTGGTCCGTTGTACTGGACCGGCTGGACGATCGGTACGTATGTTTTTCATCGTTCGCGTATTTTTCTACTGTATGATCGAGCAATATTTAAATATTTAATGTCAAGCGGTCGTTGTCGCCAGCAAAATGCACATCATAACTTCGTAAATAATGTATTTGATTAAATTTACAAATCGTTAGTTACAATCTTCGTCATAATAATGTTTTATTAATTCGCTTTATTTAAATAATTTGATTCAGTCTTTACCATTCTACTATATATCTAGATATCTAAGTGTACTGCTCTCCACCTTTGTAATCGCGAGTTTAATTTCCGAAGTATGTACAAAAACAAAAAATTGTAGAACATCTATTCTCTTTGAATAAAGGGAGATAATGAGATAATAGTATGCTATATTATAGGCGAGGATTGAATGGAGGGCAGGAGGAAGGAAACGCGCTGGTGTAAACACAGCTGTAAAGATGTTCAAGACAAAAAAAGAGAAAAAGGAGAAGGTGCCAAACGAGCAAGCCGCCATCTGATTTACCTAAAAAGTATAAGAAAAGAGAGGCAAGGGGGAAAGGACAATAATTTAGCCTCTGGCATACACTTCTCTAGTGCTTCAATATTAATGTATTATTTATAACGTCTTTTATAGATGTATTTTTTCTTTGTTTGGAATCGCGAATAATAAATATACCTAACTAATTTTTATACAGTTAATTCGATTTTGTCCTAAGGCGATATGCTAATAGCAATTATAATTCAGTAAATGCATGATTTGTTGATCGTACATGTATGGAATTAATATTTATGTTTAAAATAAGGCTAAGTACGGAGGCAGATGTTTTTGGTGCTTATACGACAAGTATCAAAATCGCGTGTCAACGTCGATTATGTTAGTTTCACACGAGGGCTGAATAGTGAGGCAATGCAGTACAACAATGTTTGAAACATTGTAGTACTGCACTGATGTTTGAAAATGGAAGTTTGCAGAATCGCTAAAATGTGTTAAAAGGTTTAGGAATAAAAAGACGACAGGCAAGTGACGAAATAGATACATTTTTTAATCTTATCGTGTCACTTTGTACAGGACGACAGTGCTGTTTTGACAGTAATTGTACATTCAAACACCCAACTACAGTGCCTAACAGTTCTGCTCTCGTGTACGTCAAGCCTTAGCGCAGCGCAGGAGTTGTTCGTTACAAGTTTGAATTGTGGAATGAAATGCGACCTGCCTGTTAAAATGTAATTGCCCAAAACGTCAAGTTGACGTTTAACACGTGCTTAAGTTTTAAAAAGACAAACAGATTTTGTAGTCGATACGATCGTGGACTTTGTATTTTATGAGGCGGGCTTTCGTTTTTAAATTGCAGCTGCTATTTAGATGACGTTGTAGTATTTTTTAATCGTAACTGTTGCTTAGAATACGATGATGTTTATTTTAAAGAAAAAGTGTAATAAAAATATGTATTTTCATTATTAAAACTAATCAAACTCAATCATAGGATTCCGTAGGGAATTTAGGTGCTTCATTCCACCATTGAGGCGAAATCATTCACCCACATACAAATAACAATACAACCAATACAATACAAACAAATTCGTTTAAAAATAATTTTAAAAATCAAATGGTGTTTTTATGTTTTGTCATCAGTACTTGTACGAGATGAACAAATATGCGTACGAAATTTCAAATCATTATATCAATAGTTGGTGTAATTTAAACTTTAACATAATAAATAAAACAAAATGCTGTAATTCATGGTTACACCCATATCTTTTTACTAAGAGGTGGAGAACATTCATTTAACAATATACCAAAATGATCGCCTGATTACTCATTGATATATCTTTAAAATAGCAAGAGAATACTTGAGATTGAGCTTTGTATTGTATATCAATTTTGTACTCTCTTAAAATGAATGCAATGAAACAGAAATTAGGCGAAAATTTATACAGTTTCTGCACATTTGTGCGTTGTTTCCTGCGAATAAGTGACGTTGGTGTCTTGTACGCAGCTGTTAGCTACGATTTGAATAACTATATTATGATGCACATACACTTATATTGGCCTGAAAGTACGGTCAATCTTCCAGTATATTTCCGTTGCACTTTGATCGAAAACAAATGGTCATTGCACTGAATATCTTTAGAGACAAGGATAGATATTGTCTTTACATTGTTTCGATAGTGGAAACTTACTGTAGACTTGTTTCTTAAACAGAAATTTACATGCATCTTGACTGAACTCTAACGGGGACAGTCGTCACATCATTGGTAGTATAATTATAGATTCGCATTGACAAAACATGAGCAATAAATGATACGATCGATGTTTTTTTCGGTGATGACTAGTCGTATTTCATGTTGATTTTTCAGCTGTTCGTATCCATTATAAGATGCTTTAATTTTTAAAGTAAATTTAAAGGATTAACTGGCCAAAAAGATTTAGTAAATTAGAATAAAAAAAAAATTGAATTTAAAAATATTAAAATCACTTTTATTTTTGCTTCGTATTTAACTATTAATACAATATTTATATTCAATTAAAAGTTTTTATATTTTGAGTTATAAAAGTTATTTAAACTATGCTCTGATGTAGGTTTCAATAACAGCTTACTTAGTTACAAATAAGGCACTTAGTAAACTTTTAAATTGTACCTTATTAATTAGTCGATTATGCTGGAGAACGTAACACGCATTTTTATTGTTGCAAAACACGAATGGAACGTAAAAACCTTTGTTTATGTGTAGTTGAAGTTAAAGAAACTGATTAAAATTCTAACATTATTGAGTTTACTCCGTCGGCTACTGCAAGGAGGTGTTTTTGTAGCGTCCGGTCTTTGTGGGTCTCATATAATGAACCCTGTCTTTGGATGTACTTGCAAACGAATAATTAAATGTACATTAACTTATACGTTTTTACTTTTAGTATTTGATGTAAAACATTGAAATGTAACCATTAGCGTATTTCGACAGTTACTGATGGTGGTTTTTCTCGAACATTTTAAGTGCTGACCACGTTTGGCCATTATGTCCGACCCATTAGTTCATCCGCGTTTAAAAGCGCGTTGTCGTGAGAAAGTCCAGAGGTTGTTACGTTCAGGTGGCTTTAGGAAATGTTTCCTTGGACACGTGTGACCGCCGTTCGCCAACCGTTCGTCTACCCGCATTATTTTACTCAAGAAACCGGTAATTTTAATGAAATTCTATACTAAAGTGCAGCTGTGCCACACTCCGCTGGGTAACTACGTAGAGGCGCAATAATTTTGTTTTAATGTATCAAAAGGCATGCGAAATTCAATGTTACATCAAAATAAGCAAAAGATCTTTCAAATAATTGTCTCTTATTTTAAAAGAGCAATTCATTGCCGAATCTCTAGTATTAAAACATATTTTAATAGATTGAGACGCTTAACATGTTTTTATACCAGTGTTTTGACAATGGAAACATAAAGAGATACAGATACAGTAATTGTCCTTACGTTGTATAGTATTACGGCAGGTGTTAAATAAACTATACAATATTGTCAACATCGAAAAAAGACTACAAATTGCGAAAAAAAATTAAAGTGCGTAATAAATACGCGATACATTTGGTAATTAACATACTGCGGTTGAAATTGGAAACACAAAGTCGCATTATAGGTTTCTTACTTTATCTTTGTTTTATAACCTTTTCTTAGTGATAACTTACTGATTTGATATGTTTAAGTTAAAAACTAGGTTGACTATATATACCTTTGAATTGAGTTTAGTTCAGGGGTTAAAGCACTTGACTTGTAATCTTCAGGTCCTGGGTTTGCATCACGCCATGTACCGATGTGTTTTTTCAATTTTCGATTTACATATGTACATTTATTCGACGTTTTTACGGTGATGCAACTTGCACATATCTGCGAAGAAATTTAGACACATGCGTGAAGTCAATCAACCCGCACTGGGCCCGCGTGGTTGACTATGGCCTAATCACCTCTAAATTAGGAGAGGCTCCGAGCCCCTCGGTGCGGATGTATAGTGAGCTGATGATTATGATGATGATCTTTGAATTTCATCTCAGATACGGTGAAGGAAAACAGAACGGCAGAACGTCGGATACATATGAAATTCGAAAACGACAAATATAGCAGCGTGGATTGAATCCAAGACTTTTAGATTAAAAGTCCATTGGTTAACTGCTCTACCGATACAATATCGTTTAATATAATAACATAAATGATAATAAGGCAGCCTGCATGATAATCATAATATTAAAACTATAAATAATTCAAAGGGCCATCGACGTTCGCCGCACGCGACGGACTTCCGGACGCTTGGTAATTAATGCTCTACACGTCTTCGCATCGCTTGACGAACTACAAAAATTATGTTATTATCGATTATAGAAAAACCTGTAATATTGATCCAGTTTCTTTAACAAATTAACTTTAGCAATTAGAACGCAGAATTAAAATGTTTGCAATTAATTTTTATTATGCTTTGATTTTTAAAATTATCGATCGATCAAATCAAAGTTAATAATTATATAGTTATTAATTAATTGATTATTAATTAATACAAAAATAAAGGTTATTCTAATAATAATTTTATTTAGTTGTAATTAATAGATTACGAATTTTTATTTCATATAAATATTTTTTTAATATTTAATATTTTTCCTATGTAAGAGAACGATGTGAATCATTGAAGTCAAATTTGAAGTTAATTAATATAACTTATCGATATCTGCCTAAACTGATCCATCAATTCCCATCATCAGCTCAGTATACGTCCGCAATGAGGGGCTCGGAGTGTACCCTAAGTTAGGGTAAACTAGACTGTCAACCACGCTGGCCCATTGCGGGTAGGTTGATATCACACATATCTTTTAATTTCAGTGCAGGTTGCATCACAATGTTTTCCTTTACCGTAAGAACATCGATTATTAATCTGATTAATTTTCAAAATATTTCTAAATTAGTTAAAGACATAATTCGATACAAGACATTACCACAATAGCGTGGACAATACCGTGAATCCGAGGTAACAATTATATTGAAAACTATTGTGTCATGCTGTCGACTCCATGCAGTTACAATCGCGTGCAATAGTTTACTTCTGCAAATCGCGACTACTTTGTTCGTTTGATATCGGACGGTCCATCTCACACTGCGTTTGCCGTTAAAAAAGAAGTCACGCACACTTTCTTCAACAATGATTTCTATATTTCATAATTATGGATCACATCGTTAATCCTTGGTATTAATTCTTTTGTTTTTATTTAATAGATACAGATTTAGCCATTGACACATTTATCGTCGAGGGTCGTGGTCTCTCATAGTATATCTTAGTAATTATGTTAGGGCGCAGTTTTGCACTTCTGTCGTTATGTAGCAAGGATGGTGCAGATTTCTTGTACACGCATGCTGCAGCGCTTGTCTGCGAGGACCGTTTACATTAGTCGGCCTGCATGACTTAGACGATAACCCTTACTTTTTATTGGCGCGTATTGTTCTCGTCAACTTAGTTCTTGTCGCACAATGTTTGCTTTACATCGACTGATCATTTTAATTTGTTTTTAAACCGTATAACGGGGAGTCCACGTATGGTGAAAAGTGACCGAGTTTTCGACTAATGGAATTGTGTCCTTACGTCTTTAAGTGATGCAGGTTTAGACGTTAGCGTAATTTCATCTTGTTAAATGCAGTGTTTTATGTTTGAAAACTTTTTGCTAGTGCAGTTGTGCCATTAATTGTTTCGCAAAACCGTAACTGTAGAGCAACCACAAATTGGAATATGTAACTAATTCAATTATTTGACCGCCGCAAACTGTGTGCTGTTGCGGATACTACAAATCGAACTAAAACATTGTTTTCAATGTGACTTTTGCGATTAATTTATTCATGCCTAAATGTTACGTAAATAAATTTGTCTATGGATATTTTTTTAAAAGTTTTTCTTTCATTATGTATCGATGTGACAAGGCGTTTTTTAACAGTGATGTAAATACGAAGGGTTTTTATATCGTTGCCAGTTTTAAAGTTAGTATTATTTTGTATTTTATCTATAATTTAATTTGTAAGAATAATGTTTCCAATAAAAATGTTCGAATCTATAAAGGAAACGATCTGTACCATGTAACTATTACAAAACTATGTATTTTATTAGCAATGTGTTCGTAAAAGTACACCGCGTAACGGATCTATTTTTACAAGCGGAATAAAAAAACTATATGCAGATCATTCTATTTTGGACTTTAGTTCAATACACGTAAGAATTATTTTTATATAACAGACATATTGTATAGGCAGAAGTATTTTAATTCTATATTAAATTGCTGCTACTGCCTGTTTATTGTTACCTCACGTATTGAATTGTATGCGAACATAACGAGGTACGATTGGTCGAGTGAGAGTTTTGTTTCAAAAGGGATGAAATATTAATAAATATTATTAAAGGGACGATTCGAGGAAAATAGAACAGATAATTTTTTGGTAGCTATTTTAGTTGTGGATGAAAAAAAAATAATGCGTTTCTCGAATTCCTGTGAAATAACACTTTGATTTTTTTTATAATAAATCATAAAAGTAGTTTATTTTAGCAAATTGTATGCTTAATATGTAGGATATTGGATTCGAATTTTCTACAATAAAACTTAAAATTAGTAGCAATAATGAAAACATGACCGACTTTAGTTCGATAAAGGTGTAAGTGATTGAAGAGTTTAGACTCTTGATCCTTATCTAGCTGTAATTTTCTGAGACGAAAACACAAGCATGAAATGAAAAATAACTTATTAAAATACAAAAACTTAAGTTTACATTGTAAAGTTAAGCTAAGAAACTTAATGGATACAAAAAAGTTGGGTATTACTAGTATTTACCAGTATCCTCGCACTAGGCGCAGCCTGTATCGCGAGGATCCTGCTCTTAAGTTTTATCAGAGGTTCATTAGATGTCAACAAATTAACTAAAATACAAATAATCAAGTGTCATTTGTTTATGAAAGGAATCTAAATCAAAGTTATACATGCTAAACATTAGTGATAAACTTAACATACTATTTTAAGAATGTCTTCTGTGTCCTTGTCGTAGTAGCTGAAACTAACGTAAGTTTCAGCTACTACGACTTTAATTTTTGGCTTTATTAGCCGAGTCTCGCTTAATGTCGCGTTTTTCAAAGATTATATAATGAATGTAGGGACCTAGGAAATGCATAAAACGTTGAACAAATGAGAAGTTAACCTGCGATATAGGCACTTTAAACTATCGCTTTGCATGAACATTTTGGCCATTGATACTATTTGTAACATCTTTATGCTGTAAATGAAGATATATTTTAAACGGGTCTTAGAAAACATTAGTGTTTCGTATACCGAGTAAAGTAAGGACATATTGAGTTCGTTCTTTTAACAACTGTATATACATTTCACACCTGGTATAATCCTGACGCGAGAACACAGTTCCATAATCCCGGAATGCTTGTAGGCTAATCTATTTGTTTAATATGAATGTGTGCAACTTGTCATTTGTACGGTTTCAATTAGCGAGTTCGAATTGCACATCGCTAGACTCAACTTGAAACTTCGTATTCCCTCTCAGATACGTTGTTTTAGTTGACGCATTGAAATACGACACACGAGTTATCTGGCAAAGTTTGTATACAATTAAGCACGTGAGTTTGTAAACTAACTAACTACGTTTTCTATGAGACCACACAATTTTTGAAGCGGAAGTGGATACTTAGGGAGACTCAGTTTTCTAATTGAAAATTACTAACCTTTCTAATATTATAAATGCGAATGTTTAGATGGACGGATGTCTGTTTGAAGGTATCAGTGGCATAACAGATCTCGATGAAATTGGGAAAAAATATAAAACATTTTTTTTTTTCAAATTTCGATATAGAGTCACGGGCTACAGTTAGTATAGAAATGTAGATATCATTAAATAATAGGCTATATTAATGTAGTTCATTTTTATTAATTTAGAGTTTTAAAATATCGTAATAATAAAATAACTTGATAATTAAAACTAACCCAAGTAATATGGTTGTGTAAGAATTTGTATGTTTGAATTAATAGAATAAAATGTGTTTCAAATTAAGTTACAGTTAATTAATAATTATTTATAGTCATATTTTATAGTTCTATAGCAGATGCTTAGCATAATGAACACGGGCATAATTTAAGTTCATAAATATGTAATGTTTACTTAAGTTTTATTAATCAAATATCTCTATAGTCTTTCAAGTTAATTTCAATATAACAATTTATTGTTGTCCCTTTCATTCTCTAAATCATAAACAGAGACAACAATATATTTGGATTTCAGTCCTTACTTAATATGTTCATAGTTTAGACCTAATTAAAAAAATCTACTGAACTAGTTTAGAAAAAATCACGTAAGTATGAGTTTACTAAAAAAAAACAGTTTTTTTGCTACAAAAAATTTCGTCGAATTAAGGGTTAAGGTCGTTGCATACAATACTGTTAGATAGATTGTGTAAAAGAGGATATGCGTAAGAAGGCGTTAGATTCAGATATGACGTCTAATAGAGATGTATGGAGGAGTAGGAACTACCGTGCCGACTTTCCGTAGGAATAAGGGTATGCTGATGAAGGTCGTTACTCAGAGACAGCTTCGAGCATTCAGCACGTTGTTGGCAGCAATGTCTCCGGTAAAAATGACGTTGACAGCAACACTGTCGCTGTCGACAGCTTTTAAATAACTATTTAAGAATCAAAAAGTCCTTAGGAGAGAATTTAGCCGATGAACAGAATAGTCATTTTATTAACAACTAACAATTTCCCGCGATTTCATCCGCTTTAAATTAGGCAATATTTATAGATAGTGTATCTTTCCAGAAGTCAAAGTATTTTTTAATTTGCTCCAGTAGTTTCGGAGCTTATTCAATGCAAACAAAACAACAATCAAACCTTTGTTTTTTTTTATATTAGCTAATTATTGTCATATCATCCAGTGTGTCGCATTTAAATTGCGTTTGTGTAACATTGCAGAAGTTTCAATGCCGTTTTCTTTCTTTAACTTCAAAAAGTTTAAAATTTCTTAACAATTAACATTTAATTATATATAAATATTTTGGTATAATAAGTTATAATTTATTAATCCATGTTACGGGGTCTCTTACACCTGTACTAGCCGATCCACTTTTTTGCTTCGACCATTCAGGTTTTGCGATAAGCACGATAAAATTTATACGAAGTGTTATTGATTTTAAAGTAAAGATTAATAAATATCACATTGTATGTTGTATTGAATATACAGGATGTTTTGTTAATCGCTCTACAATCTTTCTGGATACCTTTAACAATCGAAAGTAGTATTTATTTCCAATTGATACTTTTTTCTTTGCACTTGATACGAGTATTAATAATTTCTTAGGAATTAACCAAAAATAATTTGTGATATTAATATTAGCTGTCGCCCGCGTCTCGCATCGTGCGGAAATCAAACAAAGTGAGATAAGGATTCCGTTTTTTTCCTACGAGGTACGGAACCCTAAAAATGACAAAAAGTACATGCCTGTATGTTTATCCAGACTATGTTCTACGTCTATGTCAAATTTCAGCGAGACCTATGCAGCCGTACTGCAGATACCTTCAAAAATCCATCCATTCGCATTTATAATATTAGTAAGAATTGTGGTCATTTAAGGTGTCTGAACAACATGCAAACAATGTGACTACGTTTGTAAGTTAGAAAGTCATAGTTAACATTATGGTATGTAGAAATCTACAAAAACCAATAAAATTTATAAATAAATAAAACAACCAATAAAAACGTTTCTTCTGTATTTACAAACTACAGTAGTTTGTAAATACAGAGTAACTACATCCAGGGTAACTATTTTATTTGACTCAAAAGTAAGCTTTTTTTTTAATCTGTCAGCCTATATACAGGCTTTCGACTCACTACAAATCTGCTACTCGATAGAACGAACAGTCATCCTGAAGTGCGTTTATAGGTTTCCAAAATTTTGACTGAAACATTTTTTGACGAACAAAATGTTGGTTTATTTTCCGATTGAAATTGGTTGATTTATAAACAAAATTATTTTAGTGAAGATTTAACTAGTTTGTAAGCACCTTTATTTTAATTTCCTACTATACAAACATTTTCTCTAGATTGTTAAGTCGCTTTAACTTTATTCCTACAACTGTGGTAGAGCCCGCTTTAACATCTTCACACGAATTGGCCCGGTGAAATACCACGACCACACAGAAGACAGGCGTAAAGTGGAAACAATTCCGCGCTTCCGCCAGGAGGCCTAATTTAGTCCTCTTTCCCTTCCCGCTCTTTTTCTTCTAAGGAAAGGATAGGAAGTGGAAGTGGAATTGGACTTTCCGGGTGAGAGGATGCATGGAGAGGGAAAATATTTTCTTTCTGTGGATCCTCCGTCGATTAAAGGTAGACAATGCATATGCAATTGCCTATGTCTATGGCCAACGGTCACTTCGCCGCTCGCTCGATTGCCACCTTGTGATATAAAAAAATATATCATCTTTTCTCTATCTTTTATTCATTAAACAAATCAAAATTCTGTAAGATAATAGTGATACAATTAAATAAAAACTAACATAATACTCATAAATGAAGTCATAAATTGTGTAACATTAGTTTAACATAGCGCATATATTTAAGTTAAAAAAATAAATAGATAAATCGCATCGTACATCGTTATAAGTTATAAATGTCCGTTACTTAATGAATTATTAACTAACAAGAAATCGTATCAAAAAATGAAATCAACCTATTTGCGCCCGGATATTTGCTTTGCAATCAATATTTAGATCAATAAATTCAAAATGCGATGGTAACGGTGTGTAGCCGCGTTAAATGAATTCATATTTTGAGTTTGAGTAGAGGACTGATAGTCGACGAGAGATAACGTCCAATTAAAACAATTCCATCAAAACATTTTGTGTCAGGTCATTCCACCTGCCGGCACGTTATAATTTATTCATAAGGAACCGACGGCGCAAAGTGTTCGTACTCCGTACTCATCGAACGCGTGAGTCGCACGAAAGCGCGTCGCAATGTCGGGCCGGGTTGGCGTCGTGTCCTGTACCACTAGTCGTCCTGCCTTCGCCTTGACATATCGTACTTTTTTAATTTAAATGATTCCCTTTTTGGAATTACATTGCTCATATTAATATTAATGTATCCAAGTCGGCTTGTGTATCAGCAAAAACTGAACCAGAAATTCTTTCTTCATTTTGTAATAAGAAGGGCGACAAAACGCTTAAAGTTTGCTTAAAAAGGGTGGATACGAGGACTTTTATTGGTTAAGAATTTCTGTACTTGGTTTTCTGGTGACGATTTGTAACAAACAACATGTTATCTCGTGTTACGCGCGCACGACTATTTAATCAATGATTTGTATGTAACTTTTTACTGGTTTCCATATTTTATTGTGGTTTTTGCAGGAGAGCAAACTATATAATTTACTTTCCTACATATAAAGTAGGATTAAAATTATTTTTCCTTCGATTTATTTCAAATATAATTAGAAAAGACAGATTTAGAGAAACTACTCGTTTAAACGAAATCTACTAACATCAAAATAGTTGTAGATTTCGTTTAAACAAAACATTTGTGTCGATACTAAAACAATAAGTACTTGTCTAAATATGAATGTATGTATGTATATGAGAAGAAATTATCAGAACGTAGTTCGATTAAATTTGACTGAAAACTTAGTCTGAAAGAATATATAGGCTATTACTAAGTTTTTATTAATACGTCGCGGAAGGAGTCGAGGGCGTCAACTAGTTTTAAAATAAGTCGTAGTCCTGGTCGGAGTACTGTTTACCCTTGTACAGAGTTTTAGAAATAAAACATTATATTTTAGTTTGATTTGTCACATGATATGAGGACGTGTTTTGAGCTCATAAAATAAGTTGCCAAGCCTATTTTTTACGATGTGACATTAAGTGTAAGGGGAATTCATCTGTTTCTCGTAACTCACTCTGTTATATTTGTAAAAATCTAATATTTTATTAATTAAAAAATATATTACAATGTTTTAGTAGTCAATGTTATGACGACTGCGCGTAGCCAGATTGAATTAAGACGAAGTTTGTAATTTTATGGTGACATATGAACATTAGAAAAATATATATCCTGATTTAAATCTGATGTTAGTCACTTTTTAATATAAGTTCATTATTTATCCAAAAAAAATCATTGCATTTCCTGTTATTTTGTAAATTTATTGACCTTTTGTGTCATGTTTTATTTCGTAGTTTCACATTTGAAATACTGATATTAAGATCATATTCATAAAGATTTTTGTTATATTCGATAATTTTATAATCTATTGTGTAACATTCGAATAACTAACATGGGTTTCTGTTGGGTTAACAAGGTCAACATATTGTGAGGTGTCGATGACGAGTCGGGACTCGGTCACCGCAGCCCTGTCGAGATAACCATCGCGAGTCCCCGAGAACTTGGTAACGAGTCTCACGTTGGTCAAGTACTGGCAGAGAGACAAGTCATTTCAGTCAAAATACTGCCACAATGTAACATTTTTTATGATTTTTTTTTAATAAATAATATTAATTTATTTTGAGAATAAATTCATTATATATGGCTACCAAAAGATGTTTAGTGTTAAACATATTTTCTGTAAAGGTAATATTCATAAATGTATTATAACAATGCACAACAACAAATGTAAATTTCAAACATACTTGGGAAGAGAATGTCGGACACGGTAACTAATGCAGAAAATTCCTTGAAACAATGTATTCAAATTGTATTATTATATCTTAATTTTGAAACAGAATAGAAAAATTATATGTTCTACAAGCACACAATAAGAGAACCGTTTCTACTTTCTATATATTATT
The DNA here is from genome assembly GCF_000836235.2 of Papilio xuthus. Lineage (NCBI taxonomy): Eukaryota > Metazoa > Arthropoda > Insecta > Lepidoptera > Papilionidae > Papilio > Papilio xuthus. The sequence continues at coordinate 3,307,681 of NW_013533632.1, forward strand.
TACAAAATAATTATGTGAATTCATATTCTTATAGTGTATTTCAAAAAGGAAACATACGTTAGAAACAATAAAACAGAATTTCGAAACAAGGCCGCAAATTAATTCATATCACATTGATATGGATCTCTTTTGAAATCAACACTATTAATTACCTTTTTACTGGCACGATTTCATCGTAACAAAAGCAGTTTTGTTGGTGCTTGTACCGCCACTTATGGCCGATTGTAAACAGCTTTTAAAAATTCTGTTGTCCCTATATTATCTTTGTAGCAGGTAGATACTAATTATATGCTATTATTTAATACAATGTTATTAAGTACCTATACACCAGACTCCCTCATAAATGAGCTAGGGCCCAATCAAAAGTGTTAATAAGAAATGTGGAAATTTACAAGAATAAAGTTTTGTTCGACTCAGAAATCTTTAAACGAACATGGAAGTTACAACGTTTTGTGTTAATTACAATATTAACTTTTTGCAAATTAGACTTATTATCAGCAACGTTTAATGATATGCCTCTGGCCAAACGTCGTGGTTATTACCTCTTATTACTAAACTTATTAATATTTATCACTGTAATTTGAAAACCCATTAAACTATTACTTAACTACTTCATTCAATACTTACTTTACTTCAGAATCTATTTGCTATTGTTTTCTTAATATTTCTTTGTATCCTTTCACAGTTTCGTTGATCGTCTTGATTATTTTATATTTGAGGATTTCTGTATTATGCATGTAATATTGTTTATATTTCTATTAGAAAGTGGTACATAACCTAGTTAATTATTCCACTTTAACTGAGGACCGTATCCAATTAATATAATTTTAATTAGAGTTAAAAAAGAATCCTTTCTTTTCCTTCATAAAGCAATCGCACTTGCCACTGGATTGAAGTGAATGGTATTAGTGGATACTTAATTTAACTACTAACTAGTTGATTACGGAATTTAAAAAAAAAATTCAAAACAATTTTACAAATAGCCAGTAACAACGCAAAGCGAAAATTGGCTAAATGCAGATGTATTATAGATACAATTTAATTAATGAATCATTAAATTGTTAAGCATTTGTAACAAAATAAAAAAATTAGCGATGTTATCATAAAGCAATTTATTTATAGAGAAGAGTAATGTGGGTGGTCGAATTAGAATATAGTTTTATTTTAAGTCTGGTCGATGTAATTAGCCTGGAGGCATTTATTGCTTAGTTTTTAGGAGGCATTAAGAAAAATCATTAAACACACAAACTAATTACTGTTATTACGAAACGTTATCGGCAGCACAGAAGCCAATCGAAATAACGGAGGTATTTCATTCCATTATAACGCGCCCGAGGCACGAAGCGACCAAAGACAATCCTTAACTCGAGGCCTTGTGGCTCGCGGCCGTTTTTATTTGAGAATATTTTCCTAACTAATTAAAAGCGTTGAAATAAGAAAATAAAAACAGGCTCGGTTATCGATGGCATCGACCCCCTTTGTGTAGCGGCCACCAGCGAGGGAAGGCGTTTGGCCGTGCGCAGTAATTAACTAAGACCGAAGAGCGAATGGCTCCGTCGCGTCGACGCATCCAACAAAGGATGCACACAACTCTCGAAAAATGCATGTCGCGGCTTAAAGGATTGCGGGTAAAGCGAATGCTCCTCGAGAAATACGACTTATAAACGACGGAAGAAACAAGGATTAGTTGGGATTCGGAGATATGCATCACACGCTCACCTGTAGATCTTCCTCTGATAAGTTTCATTCATAAATATATTGATTTAATGTTGGATTTCAATTCAAAGTTTAATTTGTTACTATCACAAAGGTTTTTAACACGTTATTCCCCAATTCTTACGTCATTTTATCTTTATATTTCGTGAACAATAAAACGATTGATCTAGTTTAATAAAGACATTGAGGATTGCGGGATCGGTAGACCTCACGGCCGAACAAGAAACAATTAGCAAGAAGCCCCTTCAGAGAGGCCTAAGAACAACGTAGTTAATTGGTATCGTAAACTGTCTCCGAGTACCCACGCTTAAATGGTTCGTTATTCAAATCCTGTCGACTAACCAGATACCGCATCTAAAGTGTTATTGGAGCAATTGCTCGTTGTGCCTTGACTTGGCAAATGCAATAATATAATGTTTAGAACGGAAAATATCGTTGAGGGGATATATTGCAATTCGAGTCGTAACGTTGATTGAGTCTTTAGGATATAGAGATTGCTGTCATGTAAATTATATTTTACTAACGTAATATTCTTGTTAATAGTTTCTTGTGTCTGTACCGCGGTATAACTAGTACAAATAAATAATGAACTTTCAAGCTTGTAAACCAGTGATAAACAAATATTTTAAAGTAATATATGGCGTAGTTCTGAGACAACTTTTTTTTTAAAATTAAGAATAGTGTAAGTTAAATAATATTATTTTTAAGATTCTAAGAAATACACATGTTAACTTGTATATTTTGCCGTTATCGTAATGGTCAAAACCTTATAAATGCAGTGAAACTGTATTGCAAGTCTCATAGGAGGGCTTTAGTTATCTGTATATGTAAATCGATAGGATCCTCATGATTTATGTAACAGTTTGCATCTCAGTATTAGATTATAAAGGAAAATTTCTGATAGCAACCTTGTTCTATATGTTTATATTACCTTGTAATTTTAATAATACAACTAAAGGATGTACCAGCTCTTTTCTTGTACCATCCCGTATATTTTCTATTATATTTATTATATTTTCGAAGCATCTTTTTTAATTAGTGATGTTATTTGCTATCTAGCAAAAATCTCTCATTTTTCTGCATCTCTGAACATTAGCAAACTTTTCATACTAAGGAGTTAACTTATTGCCATATTGCTTATTGTCGAGTTGATTGCCATGCAGGGTGGCTAGAGCAAGGTGCATTGGCTCCGAAGCTATTCCAAAACCATCACTTGACAGCGAAAGCTACTGTCAGTTCTATACATTTTTGAAGTTCGTTATGGAATCGCTTTGGAGCGAATGCACTTTGTTTAACCCTCCAGATTCCTACTATACATATATATACATAATGCTTAAGATATTAATTCCATTATTAACGTAATTTTAGTGAACTAATAAACACATTTGTGATAAATGGTTTTATCATATACATAAAAGAGTAACAAGTAAAGTCAAGTCAAATATCAAGTAATATATTGCATGGATTTTCACTAATATAGCAGAACTTTATACTGTTTGACGTAATATTATATAGACAACATACTTATAAAAAAATTGTAAAAAAATGGTTTTTGTATTGCACAATTAAATTGATTAATTTGCGCGTAAAAACATCGTGATACGTGTTTCCTGCAAAGTCCAAAAATAAGATAACTTAATAAATCAAATAATATATTTGACGTTTTTAACTTTTTACAAATCACATTTTTTTTTAAAAAACGAATAGTTTTATCATTACAAAATTTTAGACGTTATAATAACTTTACAATTTAATTTTAGTTTAATTAAAGGCAACCACACAGATATATAAATAACATCTTATCAATCAAAGTGTTACTCGTAAAAGGTACATTTTAGATGGTAATTCCGTACTCCTTTTGTTTTTACGAAAAAGTTTATTTTTTATGACCATCTCCGGGACGATGGTCGGTTTTATCGTGATATAAATCCAGATAATTAAGTGGCGTGACAAAAAATTGAGGCGCGATGTGTTTTCGGCCCGTCGACTCTTATACAACTAGATGGTAATGAATGAACTGAGATAAGCCAAGATGAAGAGGATGGGTCGAAAGGACAGGGACATGTTGGCCCCTTTGTGAATGAACAATTTCGTTAGTTCTACTCGCGTATGTGAATGCGTGCGTGTGTGCGTCTTATACGTACACGTGCAACTGACGAGATCCTTTTACATTATCGAGTTCCGGCTCTTAACTTGCTTTGTCAAAGTGGATGCCGTTATATGAATATCTAGGATTAGATTATTTATACTTCACTTAATAACGTACAAGAATTAAAAGTCGATTTTTTACACTAGTTGATTGTCTTTTATTTGAGAAAGTCTGTACTTACCTAGAAGAATATACCTACCTATAAGAATATTTGGAAGTGATTTTTTAGAAAGTTTTTAATTGTTATGTGCCAGCAATTTTACAGTCTATAAAGCTTCGATGTAAATTTAAAACATTAAAAAGTGAATTATTTAAAAATAATATAACATTAGAAATTATTATAATTTTAATATTAAGTAATTATTTAATCGGAATTCATGAAACTAGTTGTTATTTTTCAGTTTTACAATCTTCAATACGTGGATACGGTGAGCAAATTCGTATTTATTAAATTAAATTTTAGTTATTAAATTTATATCTGAAAATTAAAATAAGTAAATATTTAAATTTCAATTAACTTCCTGTTGTATATAATTAAAAAATAATGAAAGATTAATAGACATCTGTTGTGTTAGAAGTTGATATCGCTATCTAGTACCACTAATCTCCAATTATAATTATTCCTCAGTGAATAGTAAAATATAAATTTCCACAGGGCAATCCACACAGCGTAAGCCAGCGCGTCGGTTCCTTAATATTATAATCTTATTCTAAACACAGAATATATTAAAGGAACAGTGGCGGCCCAAGTTGTTACCCTCAGCCTGTCGTCGAAGCGAAAAGGGGAAATATATTAGATATTAGTTTAACATCTTCAAGAAATTCTCGAATCGTAAACTTTACTTAACTTAATTTTAACAGTGGTAGAGCCCGCTTTAACATCTTCGCACGTATCGGCCCGGCTCGCCCGGTGAAACACCACGACCACACAGAAGACAGGCGTGAAGTGGAAGCAATTCCGCGTTTCGTCTGATGAGTGTGCGTCCCGGAGGCCTAATTTAGTCCTCTTTCCTTTCCTACACTTTTTCTCTAATAAGGAAAGGATGGGAAGTGGAAGTGGACATTCCGGATGAGAGGATGCATGGAAAGGGAATGTTTTCTTTCTGTGCATCCTCTCCTCCGTCGATTAAAGGTAGGCATCGCATATGCGATTGCGTATGTCTATGGGCAACGGTCACTTCGCTATTTCAGCGATTTCAGGTGGCCGCTCGCTCGTTTGCCACGTTTTGGACATAAAGAAATATAAAAATGATAAAATTCAAAAGTAAAAAAAAACGAATAATTTACTTAAATATATTAATAAAAGTAGCCCCTTTAGGCAAGGTCCCGAAGATACTGGCAGCGTTCCCCCTTTGGATAGCTAAACTAATTCTTTGTCCGAGGTAGCTGTCAGCTCTTCGGTCCCCTGTGATGTCGATTAATTTTTTGGATATGTCCTTAAAAAGCCTTAAAGCGCTAGGACCTCACAGACCAAGGGAGTAAAATAAAATGCAATCGATCAAAAGGATATCGATAAGGCATCAGAATGTCAGTATATTAACAGTGATATCATATTGATACATCTCCAAAGGTGTTAATGACATATAATAACTCGAACAGGAGCTCTGAGGCAAATAGAGGTCCATATCTTTTCATTATATCTAATCCATTATGTATGCATTGTAACTTTCTCTTGTTAATGTACTTTAATGTCACATATATAAAACAAAAATATTCAAGTACAAATATATTTTTGTATAACAATTTCAGCAAACACAATAATCGTTTCACGAATACGTTATATGCGACACTTTGCAGAACTTAGGTACGCTAAAGTTTGAAATGTGAAGTTGAAATTTTGTACTCGATACGATGTATAGGTTCTGTTTATACGAGTAGGTAGTGAGTTGCTCAAACGCTAAGAGCTTTCCGAGATGAACTCCCGGAATGCATTTACATGTCACAAGACAGTGTGGGAGTTTGAGCATATGGCGTTGATTGTCTCTTGTACCTGCCTGTTCCTACTTGTTAGGTATGTTATTGTGGAATCGATCCTTAGTTGCGAGTTCAATTCGACGTCGCTAACGTTTGATCTATTCGTGCTTATTAAGAACTTGTATTTGTATTACACAAAGCGGTTTGTAGTGTTGTCGTTGAAACGATTTTACCTTTGAGAGCTTCGGTTCAATTTCAATCTAGTATTGCGATTGTCGTTTGTTTTGTGTATATACGATGGTATATAGTATACAAAAGCGTATATAGAACTTAAACAATAACAGCTCAGGGTTCAGCTTCTGTCTTAGAAGTATATTTTATAATTAAAAAGAAAAAACATGATAAGATAATTATGACAAAATATTGAAATGTTAAAAAACTTTATTACGGTAAAGTAGTGATAATTCAAAAACTCATCTAAATACTATGTTAGTAAAATAAAATTAAATAGTTCATTTAACTTATATTGTTACCAAGTTATTGTTTGAGATGCATCTACGAACAACGCCTAGTAACACCGGATAGTAAAATCTCGATGCTATGGTGCTCAGGATGGAGTACAAGCTGGCTCAAGGTCTGCAGAGCAGCGAGGCAGACTTTTTTCTAGTTAACTCATCCACCATTTTGACTGACATCTACGCCTTCCTTAGTTAGCATATTAGATGCACTGCTACGAGGCAGTTTCATCAGCACCCTGAATCCATTATCGGAACCGTAACTAGCTGTGTTAAGATAATCCAAAAGCTACACGTGTTGATGTTAAACATTCAACTTTACATTAAAATTTGAAATTTTTTTAATTTTCAACTGACATCAATAGTCAAAATGTCTAAGCTCTTAACGTATACGAGAAGTGCTTCAAAGAATACTTGTGACAGTTGTGCAGCTGATGACGTAATTAAGTGTATATTTTGAAAACACACAGATAAGAGCAAACATCGTTGTAAACACAGGCGACACGTGTCTCGCAGATAGGACACCAACACGAGTGGCTCGATGAGACACTTCCGTCCGGTCACGACGGAACTTTTTGTGTGATGTCAAGTGCCAACTGCAGATTAGATTGAATGCTATTGACTCTATTTGGTACTGTAAATTCTATTTTCTATTAAACATTATTTATTCGTACTACTTACTAATGTATTAAAGCGAATGTTTAGATGGATGGATGGATGGATGTTTGAAGGTATATCCGGAACGGGTAAACGGTTCTCGCTGAAATTTGGCATGGATGTAGAACATAGTCTGGAAGAACACATAGGCTTTTTATTAAGTTTTTTTTCTGCACGGACCAAGTCGCGGATGACAGCTAGTGCTCAATAAAATATTGCGGAAAAAAAATAGTAATAAACGCATTTACGGACGAATTATGTGTCTTACGAAACATATAATTTTTATTTATATTTCTGATCTATTTCTATTCTATCAAAATATCGCTCTTGTATTCTCATTAGTTGTCTTCTTGCAGTCATTATGAATAAAATGTACGATGATTAATAGCTGTAGAATATTAAACACAATACGTGGTGTTTTGTTTTTAGATAATAAGCGTTAACCTGATAAATAATTAATGAATTCGATCATAATCGATAGACCGTTTTCGTGAATAAAAAAAACTCTAAAGAGCTTTGTCGTTTGACGTATAATTTGAAACCTGTCCGTCGGCAGATGCCGCTAGTTTTTAATTGACTTATCTCAAATTACATGTTTCTATGTTATGGACACTAAAATTATAAGGGAAATTTATATTAATAAGCCCCTGGAGAGTTTCGTTATATGTTAATAGAAATGTGATTGTATTATGTTAAACGACAAAGTCGTAGTTAATATAAACGTTGGGTCTGCTGACGAAACTTGCACAAATAAATGTTGCTATCTCTCTCAATCCCTTTAAAAATACTGAGATAACAATATTTGTATTTGTTTCAGCAGTGGAAACTGACGGTAACAAGATATAATGCCTTTCATGTCTAGGTTATTCCTTCTTTCTTCTATACTCAAGAAATAGACATAAAAATTTGTTTCTACATGACATAATTGCGATTTGGTTAAGTTATCTTTTATAATCTAAGCTTATTGTCATGGTTAGTCGCTCAACCAAAATACACCAAAACAATCTGAATATTATGTAATGAAAAGGTCTGCGGTGCGCTCCGAGCCACGCATTCGGAAGACGCGATAAACGGCCGCAACGCAATTCAGCCAGATCCTATCCTACAGGCGAATTCAATTAACTGTACAAGGCGCGGGAGTAATAAATTCTCTAAACAATCAGAATTCGAGCCCTGTAATATGTCCGTCCGGTTGCATGCGCAATGCGGCGATGCCGCTGTTTAATCAACGTATAAACACGCTGTACCTACGACCGTCCCTTGCGGACCACGTGCTTGTGTGAGTGGGCTCTTACTTTTTTTTTTACACCAACCGTAAAAGGTTTGCGGACGCGTTGTTGGATTGTTTTTGGCGACTTTAATTTTAGGGCAGAAGTGGAAATTAATGCAAATTTTTACACATAACCAATAATTTGGACAGAGTTTTAATTAATGGATTTATGTTCTTGTTAGTGATTTGATATTGATGTCGAGAGTATTTGCAGTTTAAATTGTCTTTATTCAAAAAGAAACACTAAGTAGAAGTAAATTAATAGGAAAGAGTCCTTCTAGTGCCATAATGGAGCACGACATTAATATTGGTTTTAGATTTTTTTTAAACAAACTATATTTAATAATAATAATATAACAATAAGCCTTTATTGAGATATATTTCATAACATTATTTAAAGTTTAAGTTAAGTTAGTATTATATTTAAGTTTATATATGTTTGTTCCATGTGGACTAAGGCCTCTTCCAAATTCTTCCATTCTTCTCTTATTTAAAATAAATAAAAAAATAAACAAACTATATTATTTTTTTTTTTATATCATAAGGTGGCAAACGAGCGAGCGGCCACTTGAAATCGCTGAAATAGCGAAGTGACCGTTGCCCATAGACATACGCAATTGCATAAGCGTTGCCTACCTTTAATCGACGGAGGAGAGGATGCACAGAAATAAAATATTTTCCCTTTCCATGCATCCTCTCATCCGGAAAGTCCACTTCCCCTTGCCATCCTTTCCTTATAAGAACAAGGGTGGGAAGGGAAAGAGGACCAAATTAGGCATCCGGGTCGCACACTCATCAGACGAAATGCGGAATTGCTTCCACTTGACGCCTGTTTTCTGTGTGGTCGTGGTATATCACCGGGCGAGCCGGACCAATTCGTGCGAAGATGTTAAAGCGTGCTCTACCACTGTTAAATTAGATCGATTAGATAGATAACGAGATAGATAGATTAGAAAAATTAAATTTGATCTACATGTAGGTACATATTATATATCTGAAACAAGTTCTGATAAGTATAAATATGTTTTAACAAACACCACATTCGCAATACATCAGCGTTCACTTGATCCTGTCTTATCTATATTTATAGCTGTATCAGTTTTTAATAGATGGATTATTCTGCTAAACGGCTTAACTCTCTCATCTAATTTATACCTCCCTTACTTCACTTTTCTCGTTCACACAAGAAACTAATTTGCTTTGAAAGTGCTTTCTATGGAAATTCATTTCCGAAACGTGTGTTGACACTCCGTCTAGGTCGCCTATTGTTTGTTCGGGTCAGAGCCCTGCGTCATTACCTTTTCGCAAAGGCCTCGGTGTCGTTTAAACGTAAATGGATCACATAGGTATTTCCATAATTTGGCTTTCAACTGTTAGGTTTGTCCTTTTTATTATGAGAGAAATTAGTAAGCAGACAACTGTTTAATATGGTAATGACAAATTAAAATTATCCGCGATCAGTGGATGTACGGATGATTGCTTCCTTCTGGAGAAAAAAAGATAATAAGAAGTGACCAGATTAAATATAGCGCAACTACACGCTGAATGAAGGAATATGTGTCGACAAATCATTCATTAACACACAATGCTTTACTTCATCATTATAAGGTTTAAGGAACTCATTGTTGACTTTTACATAGATGTAACTCTTTTAGATAGGGTTAACTTTGAAGTGCTAAGCAAAGGCTGTAAGGACGACCTTCTATAGCTCCTACCACCATATAATTCAAGGCTAATTAACCTTTAAGCAGTCTCTGTGAGACACCAGCGACAAGCGTATCGCTCCAACGACTAAGTTATCTGATCCATCGTAAAAATTAATTACGTACACATGTTCATAAATATCTAAACTGCTAGCGTTTACTGGCAACGTACGGGCGTGCTTCACGCGACCGCTCACGCACCTAGCCCGGCTTGGGTAATTAGTAAGGCGGGCAAAAACCCTACATGTCAACTACTACTTTATTTAGTGTTTGTTTTTGTGCCACTTCCTGCCTCGAGTGTGAGACGCCTGGGCGCTCTCGTATATTCCAAAAATGCAAAATTGTCTCAAATTGCTGTGTTATTAACGATGACAGATGTCCTGGCGCCAGCCCTGAAATTATGTCGTTTTTAATTTCAACTCTATCAGTATGTTGTTAAGATTTAAGATCAGTTAAATTTATTTTGAAATCTTCAAACTCATGCGATGGGATGTGTTGATACTAGAGCCATGGATATGCAATTAGTGACACAGAGTTTGTTTTTTTGTATACTTTAAGAGTAAGATGTAGTGATATCATTATAATAGCGTGGTCGACGGGGCGTTTATTCTGTAAACGTTGCGGTTAACTTAACATAATATTATAAAGCATGAGTTTCAAGTTTTGCCGTGTTGTTCGCTTTCGTTAGGCATTCGCTTAAAGATTAACGATTACGTAAATACTAATGTTTTCATAATTTACAACAACTGTTTCGTTTCACACTAACACATTCTCTACAATTAACAACAGTAAAATTACATTTGTATACCATGTAAAATCAAATCATTTCGTTTGTTTCGTAAATGCTAAGAAAATGCATACAAAAATATAACTAACGTTTATGTCCTTATATTGTTTTCAAAAGTCGCCATTAACTGTCTCTACTAATTAAAATATCTGGCTCATAATAATTATTATCGATAATTAATAAAATAATGTTGCCATACACTTATTACTAAAAGTATCGACAGCTTCAAACGGTCAGCAATTGATGTTCCCATACACGAACCACAGTATACAGTGGCCATTAAAATTACAGCTGAGTATACGTCAACCACTTGAAATAGTGTGTATGAATACTTTAATCAGTCTTTATATGGCGGTCTTTACTATTGCCAAGTTATCTTGTCGATATCATGTATGGATGGTGTCTTTAAATTTAATTAAAATTATTTTTGACATAATTTAAGTGTTATTAAATTAGGCCTTATCCTGAGAATTATGTCATATTTGGTCTCTCTGAATTACAAATGAAAATTGTCTTCGGTTAGTAAAATAATTAATGAATAACGAAACAACAAAAATAATAGTAATCCGAGATTCTTTTCTATTTTCAATTTTATTGAAACAAACGCTTATTATTCCCATTAAGTGTATTTAAAAAAATAAGAAGTCATATTTATATCGCCTTAGTCGAGTGACGTGTGCTGTATAGAAAACGACGGGGTGGACCCACGGGGGGTCATTGATTCGACTATAAAATAGCTAACCCATGTCCGTACATGAGTAAATGAGTAGTCTTGGTATACACAGCTATTACTTCCGTTAACAATTAAAAATAACGATACATTTCTACCCTAAACGATACTACTTTTTATTGTGTTTATTTTATACTAACTCTCCCCCGCGACTCCGTACGCCAGGAACTCAAACCAAACTTAATTAGTAGTCTATGTGCTCTTCCAGATTATGTTCTATATCTATGCCGAATTTCAGCAAGATTAATGCCGCTGTTCTGTAAATATCTTCTAACAAACATTCATCATTTCGTGAGACGTTATACTAAACTGATATAAAAACGGCTAAACACTCACGTATATTCGTCCGAAGGGCCCACGATGGGCTCAAAACTAGTCGGTGCCGCCACCGGACGAATGTACGTGAGTGTTTAGCCGTTTTTATATCAGTTTAAACATTCATCCATCCGTCCAAACATTCGCATTTATAATATTAGTAAGATTATAATTAATAACACAAATGTTCGGATTAACCGTAAAACACCAGTGATAAGTAATAATTTAAGTATAATTATTTAATTATTTATTTATAATTATGGTAGGTAAAATCTTACTTATAAATACGAATTTGATAGATGTTTGTTAGAAGGTATCATCAGAAATGATCAATGGATCCTGCAGAAATTCGGCATAATACTAATTAAGTTTTTTTTTAATTACGCGTACACAAAGTCGCGGGCGACAGCTAGTATAGAATAAATGAAGTTGCATAATAGATGCATTTTTGTCATAAAACATCGAGAACGTTTTTAAAAAATACGTACAAGTCTCTCAAAAGAGTTTATAATTTTATTTTTTACTTGACTGACAAGAGCGTAATTTTTTGCAGTTTTTTTAATGTACTCCACCGCGTTCCAGTGAACTAAAGGATCTAAGTTTTATACTATACCTAAAGTAATGCGGTTGAAATAAAATGTATTAACATAGTTACAGGCGCCTTGTAGAAATTACGAAAGGTCTTGTGTTGTAAATTATTTTGGTAGCGTTGTGGTGTCCACGGAAATTAATTAGAATTGAATAAACACAAAGTAAAACCGTCAATTCAATTGTTGAACAGTTCTACCACGATTCCGTAACTTTGACCAATCCTACAGTTCGAATTAAAGTTCACTTCTAATTATCTTTTATTAACCGAGTTTCTATTACGAATATTTGCGATATATGTCAAAATTAGTGTGAGATCTGTCGTTATACTTCACAACCGTTAGGGGTCTATAACTGTAGAAGTCTAATACAAATTTTGTCGAAGACGTAATGTATACTTTCTCGTAAATTTTCATGCCAGGCCATCAAAAACGGCAGTCGTTGCAATGCCCAAAATAAAAAAGAGTAGATAGATGTTAGAAAAATTATTATTTACTATTTAACTTATTATATAAATTAAACTCTTGATTAGAACTTAGTTATTTACGTTACATATTTGCTATAACTTATTCTGACAAACCTTGGAATATCATCCAATTTCCATGTTAATTCGAGAGAGAATTAACTCTGTAAATTACATTGACGTATATATCATTATATTAGGAAATTGATAACTTATCCATGCGACTTAACGCCAATAACTGGGTAATTATTATTGCTTCAATTATGTTATATCACTTGGTGTGTCATTTAAAAATAGTCCTTATTAATATAGCTATTAAGTGCAAAATTCATTGTAAGAGTAAGTCGTAACGTTGCAAGATTACATTATTGGTTTGATTATTATTGTGTTACTTAGAACTTGAATTTAACAACTTGTCTATTTCAAATCCAAGTGCCGTGCTCGATTAAGAATTATATCTGTTAAAATTAGCAATTTCGTAATCATTTTATATCTTATTAAAATTATTTATTAAATAAATAACACGTTAGGTAATTAAGCTATAGTAAAAACGTATTTGACCGTCGGAGGCTCAGGATTTCAACAATTCTCTCTCCATGCATCTGCAGGTCCCGGGTTCGAATCATGCCATGTAAAAATGTGTTTTTTGATTTCCGATTTCCATATGTACATTTATCCGAGGTTCTTACGGTGAAAGAAAACACCGTGATGCAATCTGCACATATCTGCGAAGAAATTCAAAGATGTGTGTGAAGTCAACCAACCCACACTGGGTTAGCAGGGTTAACTATGGCCTAATCACCCCTAGCTTAGGGTAGGCTCCGAGCCCCTCAGTTGCGACGTATAGTGAGCTGATGATGATGAAAAACGTTTTGGATAACTTATATGAAAATTGGTTTGTACCTTTTATAGCAAAATTCAAATACTTATACAATTTTATTGTTATCTCTGTTTCTTTAAAGAGTATGAGCGAGATGACGATATTTTTTAATACAAGTTATCAACAATGGAAAGCCTCTTTACCAATTTAAGTTGCAACCCTTCTCCACCTATTATCGTGTAAAACAGTGTATTCTTCTTGGCCGTATAATATTTATCATTGCATTAGTTAAAACTGTACACGGAAAATAAGAAATGAAAATAATTAATATTAAATTTTCACAACATCGTCAATAACAGGCAATGAATCGAAAACTTTTAACTTTTAACATCGGAACTGAGAACTAATTCTTTATTGAACTGACGAACAACTTTATGATTGAACATAACTTAGTTCAGAAATACAGAAGAGTCGTGGTATTGTTCATGTTTCTTGTCATAAACTTTCTACGGCCACATTTGAAATAAAAAAAAATAGCCACTGAATTTTAATTGCATTTTATTTCAAGAACAACTAATTAAAATGTTCAGTGTATAATTTTATGTTTATAGTATATCAGCGTTATAAAAAAAAAGACTATTTTTATTAAAATGTTTCAATAATTTTTTTTAATTATTTTTATAATTTTAATTTATTTTAGAAACAGAATTTAAGTAGTAATTGAATTTGCGGATATTTTTGTGTACTAAATCATCATTCCAATGTGCTATTTTATAACATTAAAAACTTACGCAAACATGTTTCATTTTGACATTTCCGTTTTTAGTTACGATATGAATTGCGCATAAAGCGCCACCTACCGGTCGGTAGCACAGAGTTGGTTTCTGATGCCGAAATTTCTATAAATATAAAAATATCTTCCCTGCCACTATCTTTGACAAAACAAATATAACAATATGTTTTAGACGGGGATTTCAGTCTTAGAAACCCATAGTTAGTAGCTCAATTTGCTGCACATTTTCAGTTTCTGTCAAATTGAATATCAAACATAATTTAGTGGATAAAATAAATATTATATATTTATATAATACTAGCTGTCGCCCGCGACTCCGTCCGCGCGGGTTTAAAAATAGATGTTGGCCGATTCTACCTACTCAATATGCTCACAAAATTTCATGAGAATCGGCCAAGCCGTTTCGGAGTATGGGAACGAAAATTGTGACACTAGAATTTTATATATAAGATGTTAACATTTACACACCCTATATCTATCATATAAAGTTTTTTATTTAATTTAGTTTGAAGCACGACGTATATAAATATACTTGGTAAAATTCTGTATGTATATTTATGCACGCGTTGTAGATAGTTTAATTTATATCTATTAAATTAGAAATATATGCTAATAATGACCGATATAAGACTTATTTAGAATTGACGACCATGTAAGCAAATAAACAATGATGCCGGTAACACAGAAGGGTAACATTTTGCGTGATATCGGGGAATAAAAAATTCTGGTATTCTATTTACTTATTCTTAGTTCCTTTTTTATGTTGGTGTTATAAGGGATAATTTAAAGGTAATCTATTAATTATTTTAGTATATACACATATTGATAATTTTGATCGATTTTTTTTTAAATGATTTTTTTTACAGTCGGTGTAATGAACGATACGTGTTCAAATTAAAACTCGTGTCTTAACGACTAACGACTAATATCTAAGCAATTAACGCGTCTACAGGATGTTATCCACGCTTAGCTTATCACCCCTTTGTTCTACTGACATATAGTGCAGTGCCGAGTAAACATCGATAAAGTACATCGTTCACAGGTGGTCGAATCGATAAAGTCGATTCTCGGCACTACACGACGCTGTCCGTAAATCGGACGAGGTGAAACAACTTGTCCTCGGCCGAGCCATTTTTTGCCACAAGAGATTTGTTTGCCCGCGGTCGAGCGAGACTGTCTCGCCGAAAACCCATAAACATGATCAAGTCGAGCCGACTGCCGCTTTTTTCCTTCGCCCCACTCTATCTTAGGCGGAGTTTGTATTGTAGGCGGAGTCGAGGCGGAGAGGGGATCGAATCGAGAAACGTGTTTCGTGTTTGAGTTCGGAGAAGGATAGAGAATTGTTGAATGCATTGGTCGACGGAGGCAAGGGCCGCCTTAGGGGTGGAGTTTAGTTGGCTCAGTCCTACGTCGGCGGGGCGTTAGGCGTCGGGCGCGCGCCAGTCGGTGTCGGGATTCGAACGTGTGCAGGTGTTGTCCGGTCGGGCAGGAGCACGAGGCATGCGAGGTGCGCGCGCCCATGCTCCCTGACGTGCAGGGATGGCAGCGCGCCGCGCAGCCGCCGCGCATTCAACCAACTGTGATAGCTTTTCATTCGTTAACGTAGCAACCCTAAGGAACTTTTAGTTCGTGCTGTAGACTTCTAGAGACAGTGTTTTGTGTGAAACCGCCCATATGATCGTCCCCATGGCAGCGTACGCACAATTCGGCTACTCATACCCGCCCGCCTCACAGGTTAGTTAGTCAAAAAACTTTCAAAAACTTCTCCATGAAGTTTAATGTTAATTTTCTGTGAGATTTGTTGTTATCTGCTTTAAAACAATTAAATCTTTAACAAAGAATTTTGTACAAAACTAAAATTCACTTTTAAAACTAACTTTAAGCTAAAACACTACAGTAAATAAATGTCTAAAATATTTTTGGTGGATTCAGTTAATGAATTAAAATTTAAATTAATAGAATTGTTATTAATTTAAAAAGGTAAAGCATATAGATCAGCATGTATTGTTAACATAATACTAAAACATTGTCTACGCAATATAAATATGAATATTCTTTACGTTAGGCTAATTAGTTCCGTCGCAAGAGAACATGCCGTATATCATAATAATTCTAATAAAAACTTATTACATACTGTACTTCAGTGTTATTGTAGATAATAAATATTAATTTTAATTACATTACTTATATAAAATGTATTTATTATCGTTGTTATGAATTAATATTAAATGTTAATAAGTTTTAAGTCAAGAAAAGAAATGGCCTACAAAATTTACTTAAAAGTTTTGTTTTAAATTTAAGATAATTATTAAATAAAAATCTATTATTATTAATATTATATTAAGTATCATAATACTTAAAGTTTAATACCTTTTAAATCTTTAAGTATTTTTATTATTGAATCATAGAATGAAGATGAAAATACGGGTGCTTACTAAGATGCTCATATAAAACTAAGTACTAAGATAAAATTTATAGTGACGCGTGGTCTTGAACTAATAAGCATATGAAAAGCTAAAAAAACTATTTTAATTATGTTTAATCAATCCATTTCTTTATAAATCGCGCTATAATAATTAATTTTTTATAAAAATTTCTCAAGAAGTAAAAAATAAGATTTTTTTTATGTTTATATGTTTGTGTTAAGGTTACAATTTAAATTTAAGTATTGAAGTATTTTAAGTATTACATAAGAAATCATTATATTTAAGATTTGAGTATTTTCTATAAATGGTATACTTTAAAAATGTAATGTTTTAAGTAAATATTGGAACACCACAAAATATAGGTATTTCCATTCAAAATAACTTCAAATTATCTTCTTATAAGAACGGCGAATTGGAATTTTGATTCTAACAAGAACTTATCAGATTGCCCTAAACATAGAGATCCAATTGGTTCAGTTTATCGAATTAGATTTTTAGTCATCGATAGAAAGACATCTTTGTTAAGAAATTTATTCATTTTCTGTTACTTTAGTTGCATTCCAAAATTCATTGCCCGTAGGCTTTCGTTTCCGACGGAGTCCTTAAATTTGAGATGCCTAAAAATCGCATATTAAGCGTACTAACTTACTACTTGGAAACACCGCTTTTAGACAGCAAAAAAATTGCATTGCATATTAATATAGATAATATAAAAATGAGTCTAAGGACTGCCATAGACGAACTGTTTCAAGCAGTCGGTATCAACAGTTTCATATTGGTCAGCGTTGGGCGATCAGTTAACGATATCCATACAGTCTGCAGTTTGCATCCGCCGCTAAAATAAAACATGTCATTCGCTGCCGATTAAATTAGTCGTGCAGATGTTCGTGTATGTTAACTTTAACCCAGACCTATTTAATATTACTTGTGTTACTATATTAAAAATATAGAGATGAAATAAAGAAGATCTACATGTTTAACTTTATGTAACATCTAAATTTGTTGTATAAATATTTAATTTCTACATTGTATACATGAAAACGCTAAAATGTAAACGCTAAAATGTAAACGCTAACTAAGATTAGCAATTTTAAAATGTTCATATGTATTAAAAAAGTGGTCTATACTATGTTTTAGGCGTATTATATTGACTAAATAGAGATGTAATCATGTAATTTAAGAATGTAATATGTTATTTTTCGTAATAAGTCTATCTATGCATGTCTTTTTAATCTGCTTATCTAGAATATGTCATGTATCTGTTTATTAAATTATATCATTAAATCGCAAATATTATTTAAAAAATATTTACGGATTAATTTATTATAATACATTCAAATGTTGTTCTAAATTTAAAACATTTTGTTTTAATTTTCTTTATTTATGCAAAATTCGGAAAACTAATATAATTTCCTATCGTTGTATTAACAACATAATATTTTTTTAATTATGAATTAACTAACACTTGACAAAGATTCCATCTAATATTATAGACAGAGTTATAGATAGACAGACAGAAAATAATAGGCATTAGTTTAAATGCTTATTCAATTCAAACATAAATGCATTACACTCTTCTTACTCTTGTTCTGTTGAATGTTTAATTTGGGTCTTTCCCGTGGGGAAATTTTTAAAGAATCGGACCGATCGAATCTATAAAAATATTTTACCAAGTACATTGCAATATTAGCACAAACGCTACGAAGCTTTGCTGACATTTTGATTTTCCATTTCAAGTGGAAAGGAAATTTCTGCAATGCAAATGATTTTAGTACTTTCAGTATGAGAACTGTCTACGTTTGATACTTCCATATAAAATAATCGATTGGCAACACTTCGACGACTTCATTGCTACTTCCTTTGATGTGCTACACTTCTGTGGAACTCCTCGATCGATGACATTAAAAAAGTGCAAAACAAGTACGCCTTTTAGAGGTTTTTACGTGAGATTTTTTAAAAGCTGAATACCGTTTTGTAATATCTGTTATTTATACAAGAACATAATCGCTTTTATATGTTACGTTATATAAAAATATAACTACCTACATTTATTTAATGGTGTTTATTTAGTTACAGCTCAGTTATTTGAGTAAATAAATTAGTATATAACTATTAAGTTAATTGGTAGTGTATGTGTTTTTACAGACTATGTTCTACATCTATGCCAAACATCGAAATCCATAAAGCTGTTTTAGAGATATCTTCTAATGAACTTTTATCCCTCAAAAATGTCGCATTTTAAATATTAGTAAGATTATTAGTACGTCGGGTACACTTAGGTACGACGGGTAAAGATAGCAAAGTGGTTTGAAGAACTTTTTACATGCTTGCTTGTTTCTTTTTACCATAGCACGCTCCAATCGATATTTTAACATTATTCGAGCGAAATTTCTATAAATTTGGATACAGTTAGCGTAAGAAATGTCTAAGGCATGAAATAATAAATTATAATAATTGAACAGACTTAAAATAATATGTTCATTGGCATAATAACATTGTTGACAGAAACAAAAGAAAATGACGTATTTTTTAGTTGTACTTACATTCTCGATTCTGTCACAGCGCGACTTTATTGCGTGACTGTACATAATGTTTACAAGAATTTTCTTGGACCACTAATAACACTGTTTTGAGTCAAGGTACCTGTTATAAAATAAGTAAACGGAAAGGAATTGTTACGTTATTAGTATGCGATTGCCTGTGAATATGCACCTGCTTTTAATTATTAGCGCCATTCGTGATATTTTTACAAACTAAAATGGCCAATTGAAGCCAGAATATACAAAATTGATGCGTTTGATAAATATTACATCAGAGTTCGTTAACTCTGATTTCATTTCATTCTTTCTTTTGATCGTTATCAAAAGAATGAAATCAAACTTTGAAAATTATTTTATTTAATATCTACATTAAAAAAATCAATTATTGAAATTATTTTCTGATGTATCGATTTTATTAAAAACACTAGCTTTGGCCCGCTGTTTTGTTCGCGCGGAATTAAAAAAAAACTTAATAAGTAACCAATGTGTTCTTCCAGACTATGTTCTACATTTATGCCAAATGTCATCAAGATTCGTTGAGCCGTTCCGGAGATACCTTCAAACAAACATCCATCCATCTAAACTTTCGCTTGTGTTTTCAGGACAAATTGTTATGGAATTTAAAAAAAAGAAATGATAAATAATTAAGCATTAGAAGCGTTTTTTGTCAATGAAATTTCTTCTAAGAATCAGGTACCGCTTAATTTACATAAATATTTCTCAAGCGCCATCATTTTCGTAGAAATAAAGCTTAGAAAAACTATTTGTTATCGTAAAGGTAAGTATACACGAGACATACACACACATACACGTAAACGTGCGTACTATCTTAATAATACTTAACTTAAATTTCGTGAGTAAAGTTTCAATATCTAATAATGACCATACATTCAACTTATGTATTTCTATTTAATGCAATACTTTGATAATAAATACAGAAATAAATGTTGAAAAAATGCTAATAAAAAGCAATATAATAATGATATTATTGTCAATTCATAAAAATAACAAGAAATAATAAATAATTCATTGGAATATTTGTAATAAGTTATTGTGACTTTTATAAATCAAATTTATTTTTAAATTTTTACAATGCTATCCGTATTTGATTTGTATTCCTTTTTTATAAAAATTGTATCTAGTTATTTCATAAATATTTTACAGTCGAGGAAGTTGATTTCCTACCCATTTCATGGTTAAACAATTATGTCAAAAACTTGTCATAGGAACATAAATATGTATGTGTCGCCTAGCTCTTATGATGACAATTTTCTTTACAATGACCACGAGATGTGTCCTCGGGAATTTAATTCTTTGACTATAATACAATTTAATCTGCTGATTAATGTCGAATATATAACCCTACTGTAGTATATTTCATCCAATCATTTGTTTACGCTTTTCGCGAAGCAAGATTACTTGTTAAGATTTCATAAAAGATATAATGATATATGTATTAATGTTTATTTACATAGTAAATTATGTATTACAATAATAACTAGACGCTTAAGTCTTAATATTACACGATAAAATATAATCAGATGTAATAAATATTTTTTATAAAATTTTTATTTAGAATTATAATATGTTGTTTATATTTACTTTACTTAAGTTATCGTAATTTTAATATAATAATCTTATATTACTATTATTATAAATACGAATGCTTGGATGGATGGATAGATGTTTGGTTGAAGGTCCTTCGGCAAGGTGGCAGAACGGCTACATGGATCTCGCTAAAATTTGACATAAATGTAAACCATAGTCCGGAAGAACACATAGCCTACTAGTTAAGATTTTTTTAATTCTGCTTGATTCTTCTGCTTCTTTTTGATTCTTCTTGTGAACTTCATAATGTGTCTTGTATCTTTGATATTAATAAACTTAAGAAGATTAAAGAAATCAAGAAGAAGAAGACAAATAGGAGGAAAATAAAGTTAATTGACTTACTCCGTACATAGATTTTATTAAGAACTTTATATCTCATTATTGTAATGTAAATAAAAATGTTTGAATGTCCTTGTGTTTCTATGGATTCTGATTATCAGTTTGCCTTTTGTTATCTTGATGAAATAAACGTAAAATAATAGTAAGCTATTTTTTTTAATATTTGAAAAGTTTGACTTTCGGCAAATACAAACGTATCGCATGATTCAACTATTACAACTTGATTTAAATGTTGACTTAATAAAGAAAGTAATGAAATGCATCAACGGAATTTTACATTGATTATAACCCTACCAAATTCTATAAAAGCATTATAAGTACGCCATTGTATAACTCCGCAAACAATCTATTTATACCCACACAAATCCGTATGCGGCGCTAGTATAGCGCGGTTCCACATCAATTTTCCGTCTAATTGAACGAACGCAATTGACCATTCAAGTTGACTGGAGGTAGTTAGTAGTTAATAGCTTTCTGATATGGTAGTGTAGTTTTAAAATCAAACAAACGCCAAGAAATTGCTCCGTCGCGGCGTAACATTCCTCTCTGCGTCCGATAACTTCAGCTAACTTAGACCTCACCTAGAACCTATTCTTGTTCTCAGTTTTTATTGCGATTTTATCAATTATAAGAGAAATACTCGATACGGTGTGCACGAGACCGTTTATTGTTTTTTTTTCAAATGGTTTACGATGTAATCGTACGCGTGTACATTCCTAAGTTTGTTTTTCTAATGATAAAGTCAAACAGGTCTTAGGTGCGAAACTAGTTGTAAGGTAATGCGATATTTCAATGTTTTTTTATGTATGTCTGATGTACTATTTATTGGAAAAAAATTCAAAATAGATACCTATGAATAGAAATTGGTCGATAACGTCCGACCAGTCTATATCAAGTAGGAGCGTCAATTAATTCACCTCGTACTGCCTATTCATAAAACAAAACGTTACTTTTTGCGCGAACCAATACCCAATTGTTTATTTCTAATTAACGATAACCAGTGTTACGCCTTTATGAATTATAAACGGTTTTTCTTAGGTAGCTAGATCATTAAAAACACCTCACTTCAAATTGCTGTATACCTAATTTGAACTGCATGAGGTCTTTATAGATGCACACATCAATTAGTCTTACAAATTTGTTTTAAACAATCCGGTTAGTTTATTTTAGTCAACTGGTAGGGTCAGCTCGTTTACAATTACTGTAAAGACATCAGAAAAGGTGACTGATTATTATTAATAAATTCACGGCACATCCTTCGGATAATAAGGTAAAACAACTTTAGTAGACATATACTGTAATTGGTAATATACGTACATTGAAATGAAAACTTATCAGCGTGGTCGAATCGTAACAGTTAGGGCGTCAGAATATAGAATTTAACTGGGATAAAGTCGATCCATTTATTTGTAAATTCGGTGGGAGGTGATGGCAAAAGGTAAAAGCCCGGTCCGGCGCAGTTTAATTGAGTCCTCCGACCTCATAATCCGTACCTCCCGCTCCGCCCCGCTAAATGTTATTTGTAATGCAAACTCTCGCCAGCCGGTTCACGCACCTACGCTACCTATAAATTTTAGTCTAATTCACCCTACAGAACAATTTCGATTGTTAGGGTTATCACAACGAAATTTAAAGAAATATCTTATAATTTCAATACAATTAATGTGTTAGAAATTACCAAAAAATATTAATAAAATAACTGCTAGAATATATTAATAACACAACTAATAATACCCAGGTGATTTATATTATCTTTGTTTGTATTGGTTTTTGATAATTACAGTTATTTTTCTTTCATTATACGATAAAGATTTTTCTGTACATTTAATTATACACAGGACGTGTTATCTTGCTAGTAAATACTATTTAATGATATTTCCATTAACTTCAATGCGCTATAAAATTTAATGATCGATTGTTAATATAAATGTAATGAAATTAAATGTAGTTCCAACGGCGAGAAAAAAGTGCCGAGCAGCTTTTTGTGCGTGACAACCCTGTGGTGCCACTGTTTTTCTCCGGCGGTGGCTAGTGGGCAATTAATTTGCAGCGATTATTGCCATTGCGTTTATGCTTGTTATTAAAGTTGTCGACGATTTAAGATGGAACACGAATCTCAAATTGCTGCGTCGCGGCCGATTGCCCTTTCGCGCACGCTTAGATTTTGTTCGTCGCTATCGATTACTCGACGCCTTTCCATTTAATTTGTTAGCGATGTTCGGCGCGAACACTAAACGTTCCCGACTTCATAAGCGAGTGAGTATAGAATGTTATTTTTAACATCAAAATGGACACATTTAGTATGTATCAGATATCAAAAACGGAGAGAGATTTTAAATTAATTTGTGTTCATTTTGTTAACGGAGTAAGTTAACAAGCGTCTATGTTTGTTAAATTAACAATTGACAGATGATACATCGATCCATTGAGATGTAACATTGGTGTATTACATTGGGAATTCGAACATAGGTATTATCTGTGCGATTAAACAAACGATAATTGAATGGAATCACGTATAAATGACCATTAATTGTTGTTGACGACACATTTGATGTATATCAGATCACGCGCTTCGAGTGACACCGATGGATCTGTAGTTCAGATAGCCGGAGAAACTCAGTACATTCGGTTCTATTAATATTTTTAAATAATAAACAAACCAAGATCCAATATTTTTACATAAAATGTTGCTTTCGAAATGATTTTTGGAATATATCCAAAATAAAAGAAATGAAGACAAGTAATGTAATATTTATGTTATTTTATAAAATTTCTCGAATCCTAAAAAACCACTATTTTATTTGAACAGAAAATCTTGAATTATAAAAAATTCTATTATAATAAAATATTTTTTTAATTTTACTGAAATAAGGCTCATATAAACCTATCTCTTAACAAAACACTTACTTAATAGTAACTTATTACATCTAACGCAACCATTTAAGTGACGTCCCACATAATTAGCAAATGCCAACAGTTGTCAATCATCACATTTGACAACTACAGCAGTATCATACACAAACTGTGACAGTTGTTATTGACATTTACATCTACCCACAAGAAGTAAAGTTTGCTATGATGATATGCCAAGTATTGCTTTTGTTCTTAAGTCAATTTTGAATGCGAATCGCCTTACCAAATGGTGGCCTTTCTTATTTGAATTATCGAACAAAAATATAAAGATTTAATTCATAATTAATGTAATGTGAAGAAGTTTAACCCATTTTGCGTTTGAAACATAAAATTTTACACTTTTATTTAACCATCTCGTGCAGTTTTTGCGTACAAAAGGTAATCTTTTCTTTGATATGTACATGTGTGTATACTTTGATGATGTTGGTAATAATCATCATCATTATTATCATCACTTTGAATAAAAAACGTATTTTAGAGCACTTAGTAAAGACGATATCCAGAGAAGCGTGTGTCGAAATGATAAGAGTAAAGTTTAATCAACAATCATGTCGACAACTTGTCGGAATCAATAAAAGGCGAGAACATAATCAATACCCTCATTTGCTTCCCGTTTATTATATGTTACGTTTTATTGTAAGTTCGAGGGCGTTCCGATTTGCTATCAAAGTTGTATAGAGTATAATTTACTTTCCGGACGGCGATTGTTAAGGCGAGAGAAGCTTATTTGTGCGCCGACGCCCTGTCGGTCAATTGAACACGCATGTACGCTTCGGCTCGGACCTGTGTTCAAATTAAAACACGACTCCCGTTCGTCAAGCGTCTAAAAAGCGAACAAGACTAGCGTTTACGGCGCAATCATTATAATGATCGGTTATCGATTTGCTGTATGGCGTGCTCTTTCAAAGGACCAACATTTAGTGCGTCCGATTACGCCGACGCCCGCCGGCTATTCCGTAATCTATGTTCGGGCCTACCGTCGTCACGATATCGCCGACTTATCTTCGTCCTTGGTTCTTATAATTTTTTAAAATTCATATAATAACATCTGATAACAATCTAATTATTATAATGTCCTATTTAACATATCCCGTTGGCCAGTCAAAATTGGTCCAGGCGACCGGGCGACCGAGCGACCGAGCGCTGAGATGGGATAATGCCTTTGCTAATGTAATAGGAATTATGAGATCATCTTGATATCGTTTAACTGTGCCTTTAAAATGAACACATTTCGACGCGATGAACATGATTATAAACGAAGTTGTTTGCGACACAAACATACCTACTCGATATTCAACGTCCACTATTTTAACCGGAGGCACATGAAAGTCTCTATAATGGTCTGATAATTAAGCTATGTCAGGGCGTGAGTAGATACGATCATTAGGTATTTATAAAGTTCAAATTCGATAGTGTTCGACGTTCCGGTCTCCGGGGCAACGGCGAGGGCGCGTAGGTACGATAGAGGTGGACGGTCAGCCAATGTCCGAATCTCATCAAATATTGAAAAGCGATTGAAAGCCTCGTCCATTAGCTCGCTTACCCGTATCTATCGGACGTCCACATAGAATGGATTTACTAGACGCATATTAAATGAGGTCACGCCCATTTCAATTACGTCAATGTACGCTCAAAATGTTTGCTACCCTGATTATTGTACTAAGACTTAAACATGCAAAATTAAACTTATTTGATAAAAATAATTTTCAAAGCGGAAACTTTTGATTTTATTTATTAAAAATATTTCAAAGGATAGTTCAGGCTTCTTCCATATTTGAAAATTTATATCGCCTTTTAATTTATTTTTATTTTATGACATGATGTTTATTCCACACACCTAGAACTTCTGTCGTATTAGGTGCTTTTGGTTTTTAAATGTTGTATTCCCTTACTATTCTGTTAATTTAATATTGCCGTGTAGTTATTTAAAAACAAATTATTCCGTTATACCCTTAATCGATTCGTCAACTCGTAGTTGACGTTTAGCAAAAAAAGTTGTTTTAACTTTTAAATTAAAGCTAATTTTGCTACGTGGATTAAAAGAAACATGACCGTAGGTATGCATGTCTATATAATGACCAATAAATTACGAAACATTCATACTTTTTTTTTCATTTATAGCTTGCAGTTTGCTTAACGCCATGAATATGCAACGTGCGGAGTGCTTTAAGAATGCATGTAGAGGTATTTGTTTCGTAGAGTACCCGACGAGAGTTAAAGCGGTCTAAACTTTTTATGTCCCCTTTTTACTGATGATCTTTTTCTATTTATAGTTAGATACAAAACACTAAATTAAGTCGATAAATGTGCCACTAAAGGAAGTTAATTTGCACTTAAATTCTATTAGTTAATAGACAATCAATGTTTTTATACTTCAGAAAGCATTATTTAGTATCAAGGTATAGTAAATTAAAATGGCGAATGCTAGCATAGATTATGTGTTTTCTTCTTTGCGTTGCATTGTTAGTAAACTGATGAGTTTGTTCAAACATTGCACAAAAGAAATGCTACACAGAGTTGTTAAGTGGATAATAAAACAGCACTTTAGTGTAGATTTAGTGTGAGTTTACTAAGCCAATGTTAAGCATCCAGTGAAATATTATTTTGACAATGAATAAATTTAGCATTAGTTCGTAAGTCAGTGGGGCAGACAAACAGATCATTCTGATAAAATTAATCTATAAGATAACATTGAACGTTATCAATTTCAGCTAAAAATAAATTCAAGTGCCAGAAAGTAATATTGCTCTTGTTAGTCCTTGACAAACGTATTGACACTCATCAGTTCCACAATGTAAGATCTTAAGAGAACATTGACATCAATTATTCGAACGCTCTACACCAGTATTTCCCAAAGTGGGCAATAATGCCCCCTTGTGGGCGCTGCAGGTCTCAAGTTGCGGGTTATAGTAAAAGTTTCGTTTAGAATTCTCCGTTGATATACATATATGGGTCACAATAATTAATACATTCAATTTGAAGTTATAGTGGTTTTTAAATAATGTAAAAATATGGGGGCGCTAACAAAATATTTATTGTCAAAGTGGGCAGTAGACAAAATAAGTTTGGGAACCACTGCTCTAGACAATTGAACATATTCATACATTGTATGTGAGTTGGTATACAACATACTAAATATTTTACAAACAGTTCAAATTAAACTAACTAATGGTAGATATCATTGATATTTAATACTTCTAGATATTTTATACAATGGATATATATCGGATATGATATCGCTTAAATTTGCCACAGATTTAGAACACATTCTGTAAGAACACAAACACTAATTATTTTTTTTTTAAATCCGCGCGGATGGGGCCTACATCAAACTTTTTATAAGATCCAGATTTTGATGATTTTGTTAGTTTGATGTTAGTTACACTATTTATAACTCAAGAACGGCTTTACTGATATGGCTGAAATTGGTGAGGAGGTTGCTTAGAGTCAGGGTACGGACATAGGATACTATTTTTTTTATTTTAAATACGATTTAACTTACTAATATTATAAATGCGAATGCTTAGATGGATGTGATGTGGATGGATGGATATTATAACCAAGCAAATGTCGCCGTAAATCGTAAGCCCTTTACCACACTTATCTAGTCATGGTAATAAATATACAATTATTATAAATATAGTAATTTATTAAAAAAGCTGATATTTAAATATTAATTTTATAAAACCTTATTTTACATAATCTCTTAACTTACAATAATTTATATATTCCATAGAAAAAATTACAAATCCGTATCACTTATTCATAACATGGGAAGTCTTTTACGCATAGTCGTTAAGAGATAAGTAAAGTATCAGTTAATTATGTACTTAGTTAGAATTAACGGCTGCGGTTTACGTTCATTAACGGTGGCCATTAGATATTTACGAATTGTGAATGACGGTAAAGTCATTTAAAATGCCATCGAATGAATTATATTAAGTAACAGACTGTATTTACTTTAATAAGGTGTAAGTACAAGACATATATTTTTAATTTATTTAAATACCGTGAACCGCGACTCTGTCCGCGCAGAATTAAAAAAAATGAAAGGCCTTTCAGTTCTTCTTGACTATGTTCTATTTGTGAAGTCGTTCCAGAGATACCTACTGACAAACATCCAATCCTCCACCTAAACTTTCTCATCTTTATATATATAAAAGAAAGTCATGTTAGTTGCACTACTTATAACTCAAGAACGGCTTTACCGATATGGCTGAAAATTGTTGAGGAGGTAGGTTAGAGCCAGGGGACGGACATAGGATACTATTTTTTTTTTAATTTAACTTACTAATATTTATAAATGCAAATGTTTAGATGTATGTGATGTGGATGGATGGATGGTTGGGCTACACTAATTAAGTTTTTATATATCGGAGTCGCGGGCGACAGCTAGTTTATAATATTAATAAAATAACCCTTTAACACAATTACTATATTTAAATTCTTGTTGTGGTTTTTTTTGTGTGATCGTTAATTTAAGTCTGACTTGAAGAACATTCCGTAGGCATTCTTACAATTATCTCTTTGAGACAGTTCATACAGTTAGGTAAGGTATTTCAAAATCCAATAAGCTATGTATAGAATTAGTTTACAGTAGGTTAAGTTTCTCTTATAATAACTTGAGCTAGCGAAACAAGCGTCTGAAATATATTCTTATGTTTGATTTTGAATTAATGAATGAATTTAAGAGATGATCGCTTTATTTTTAATTGAAGCGTCAAAAGCCTATGGTTAAAGGATTGGATTTTCAGTCACGTGGTCGGAGGTTCGAATCCCACCACTTGATTTTTGTCGTTAACCATGTCCTAGCACAAACAAAGAGCTTAGTTGGAATGGTACAAGAAATATTATTAAATTAACAATCTCCGAATTAAAAAAATGTTTCCATACTTCAAGCTCATTGCTCATTCACTTCAAATCTCAATATCTTTAATCTCGTATATCATTTGCAAAACATCAATCTAAATCTCCCCTTTCTTTGCCGAACACTTTTCATTTGACAGATTGGACTAAATTACTAAAGCTTTTTTTATTTAATTTGAGGGTAATAGAGATCGTAGGAGTGTACGTTAGTTTTAAGTGTTTGCGTTGTCGTCCCGCAGAGGTCGCTCCAAGTAGTTTTTATTGGAAGTTCTGTTTGCTTAAGCAGTCAAGCGCTCGAAGCCTCGCCCCCTTTGTACACAGCGACAATAATATCGCTTATATTTGATTTGATCTACCCTCTATATTGTAACTCTTCTTGTTATTTCTGTTCAAAGTGTATCTTCGTCTATTTGTTCATGAAGAGAAGTAGAATTAGATTTAATTAAGGAGTTTTCGTAAACTGTTTGTAGATTTTTAAACTAAGTAAATATTTGGTTATGGTGACCATATTTTTTTTAAGAAAATGTTCGTAACCTTTTTGTTTTAGGTCTTAACATATATAAAGGACTAGATATGGCCCACGACTCCGTCAGCGCGGCTTTAAAAATATACTTAATTGATAGCCTATTTGTTCTTCCTGTGTATGCTCTACATCTATGGCAAATATTAGCAAGATTCCTGTTGCCGACAGATACGGAACCTTTTTACACGTTTTTTATCATAATTTTTATATTATTGTATTTGGAACTTAATATATTTTTTCTTCTTTTTTCTCTCTATTTAAATTATTAGTTGTAAATATATCTTCTAACAGTGCGTGCTGATCTTTTTATTTTCATAATTATATTTCATATTTACATTTTGTCTTTTTAATTTTATTATATTAATTACAAAATTTATCTTAATTCAAACGCTCTTTCCATCCTCATATTTTCCGTCGTCTATAATCTCTTTAATGGTTCTGGAGATACTTTCTAACCTATCCATCTATTCATTCAAATATTCGCATTTATAATATACGAATAAATATCCTATATATTATACAGAGACATAGGACAGTACATGTTAATATATTAAACAAACTGTGATACAATCGCCTGCAGCGTACGTTTCAAATGTATAGGTATAACACTAATTGCTACGTAAATTATCGTCCCAACGAAACAATTTTCACTTATGTCCCCGCACCTGTAATTACACGACATGCAGGCACGTGATGCCAAGACATCAACCACCGGTGCTATTTAATCAATACGTTACAACTTTTTTTTAACGTTATTTTTATGAAAGAAATAAAATTAGTTTTCATCAACATAAAGTATACGTAGTACAACGTAGGCTTGATGTTATATTGAATTTATGTTAACGGATCTCTTTTGCGGTCGGAATTACATTTCTGCATGAATACTGCGCGCGGTATATCGCAACTTTGAATGTTTTACTGCAATTTACCCAAATGATACACACGTTTGTACGTTTTTTATTAAATAAAGTAATTTATCATTGATCCACAAAATTTATCTATGTTACAGGAGGTAGTTTTTCTCTTAATCTAGGTCTTAAATAGGTTCTAATTTATTCAGTATATGTGTGTGCGTCTGTGTGTGTTGTATGATGCTTTTCATTATTTATTTATATAATAATAATTTGAAATATTAGCTATTTGCCTAAAACAAATTTTACATTCTCATTTACTCACAATTGTTGTTTTGAATTATTTTGACATCGATGACGAAGACAATCGTTTGCGTTTTATATATTTGTGCCCGTTCATTCGATTATTACTGGATATCTCTTAAGTACGTTTAGACATTATTAGTTAGAACACTTTGGCGCGCTTTCATTACAAAGTCATGTGTCAAGATGATTAGTGGTGAGACATAACCGTCGACATTTTAGTAAGGCTAGTGTTGCGCCAGTACACCGGCTCAGTATCGGATTTTCTTCCTAACAGTAATAAAAACCTTTTATAACATTTATAAAATAGGTTAGGTAAAATCAGTGCTGTGTAAGCAAGGGCTTTACTATCGGTTCAAATTCATTTTATAAATCAGAAATAGTGTGAATAACATTGAAATGGTTGTTCCAATACTTGAACATGGTTGTAGCGAGTCGTAATGACAGAGAGTATGCGGCGACACGTTATCGCTCCCTGTTACTAATTACAGAAGCACACGCGAACCCGACAGATAGTGTTGTTTGGCATCCGCGAACCAATGGCGGCACACTCTTTGAAACTGTATATATAGAGGTGCCAACGTCTGTACGCTTCGCTGGGCAGGTGACTCCGATTTCAACTCGATTTTATACATTCATTTGTGAGGGCCTTTGATGCCCTTTAGATCTCTAATGCGATGAAATAAGGAAGATTTAAGTACATATACAAACAAAACAATACGAAAACTTAACGCATAGTATGAATACTATTTCAATAATATCATAAAAGCGAATGTTTTGATAGATGGATGGATGTTTGAAGGTATCTCCAGAACAGCTGAACGGATTTAAAATTTGGCATAGATGTAGAACATAGTCTGAAAGAACAAGTAGGCTACTTTTTAAGTTTAGCTAATTATTCATGATTGTGTTAAGGTAATTTTGCTATTTAAAAACATAGCACTAATTATATCTCAACAAGAGGTAATATATTTAACTCAATATTTTTACTCTTTTGGGACGAGTAAAGGTGTGTATTAATATTTCAGTTCAAAAGCAACTTGTGAAGTAAAGAGTAAGCTTTTGTTTTTAAATAAATTATTCGTTTCGATTATTATGTTTTTCGATTGATTCACTAAAATAAAAACTGCAAGAAGATTTATAATATTTGTACAACAAAGGTGTGAACCAATGCCGAATACAGTTAGAAACCGCATTCACTTCCAAGTAAAATTTAATCTCCATCACGAAATCTGAATGGGTACGCGGCTACTTGCCTGCCTTGACGTAACATTCATGACATTATTTTATAAACTATTGTATTTATTTTAGTTCATCCACGTATATAAATAGAATCAAGCAAAATGTCGATGCGAATATCAAATGCAAATAACACGTTATCTGTCCGTCGAGTGTAATCTAATAGGATTATGACGTAGTCGAATTATAGGATTGCACTATCAGTGTACCTACGCAAATGTTAAGATATTACGCGGACTGACGTTAATGTTTACACAAACTTGCACGTTTAAGTGTGTGCGTTTCTGTTCAACGCACAAGGGCAAGCAATTGAGTTAAGCACTGTAAAAGGATTCATACTAAGGGATTATTAAACATATATATAAACTTTGTCCAGTGAATGATGTACGCCTGTCATCTGTTTGTTCCTCTGTTTGTTATTTGTATGTGCTCGTGCTTGTTAAACATTTAATTGGTGTACCTTTTTAATAAATAAATAATTAGATGACGATATATCCAGTCACTAATCAGCACTTAGTATCCGATAGTGCTAGGTCCTATTTACAGATTAATCTAGCTTTTTATCATATTTCCGAGAATGATTATTAGTGATATAACTAACTACATGAACATATAGTTATATTGTTGTTGTATGATGAATACAAAAACATATACTTATACTTGTGTCGTCAGGAATCGATAAATAAAGTGTTTAATTCAAGGTAATTATGAAAAATTCAAGTATGATTTGGGGAAAATAATCTTTCTTCTTACCAATGATATAAATGCATAAGGATGTTTGAAGGCATCTCTGGAACGGCCCAACGGTTTTTAATGAAATTTGGCATACATACAGAAATTAGTCTGGACGAACACATATGCTATTTGTTAGGTTTTTTAATACGCGCGGACAGAGTCACGGTAGACAGCTAGTGATATATAACAATAAATCACTTGACCACATAAAGACGTAATTTTGCCACAACTGAAATGAGCTACGTGAGCGTTTGCCCCTTTGAAGACGTTTCGCTTTGTTTAAAGAAAACAAGTTGGTGCACTCAAACGGAGCATTAGTGGTTGAAGTGGGGTCGTGTGTGCACAGTATCTTATGCTATTATTTCTAAGTCAACCTTGGTCCAATATTTGATCAAATCTTTGACGTACCACGGACCTCTCGACGTCCCTTTAATCTTTTACCGCTCAAACCGCGTCAGACTGAATTCAATAAACAAGGATTTCTATTTACTTTAAATATATAGACACAACTAGAAAGTACACACGTTAGCTATATAGGCTATATTTATTTTATATATTTTTTCATATAGAAATATAGTTCACTAACTAACATAAAAGAGACGAAAGACTCACAGGATTTGCTTTAATACATTTGCATATCGTTTTCTAAATCTAAAGTATCGTTTTCCACAGTCATAATAATTTCTGCGCTAAAAGTTCCCCCGTCGATTTTAAAAATAAACTGTTAGGTGACAATTTTTTGCAATCACAGTTAAGTGTCAAAAAGAGAATAAGTTTCCAGATTCGATGGACAAATTGAATGACACGCTGTCAAATTGACCGATGCATGAGCGCCATCGTTCATTCAATTATATTGTGTCACCTCACTTTTGATGTCAAATGTTGCAATACAGAAAATATAAAATGACTACCAGTCGCCCGCGACTCTGTCTGCGCGGAATTAAAATAAAAGATAATATGTAGTCTATGTGGCCTTCCAGACTTCTATTTGTAAACCGAATTTAATCAAGATCTGTTCAGCCGTTCTGGAGATCTTCAAACAAACGTCCATCCATTCATTTAAACATTTATAATATTAGTAAGATAAGCAATAACATTCTGGGGTAAACCGTAACGGTGAAAGTTTTAATAAATCTTTTCGTACATATCCCTTTGACTTTCGAAGGTGCGAAGATTCTATTATTATAATCATTTGATCTTACGTTCTTCGTTTTAAAATTAATTTATTTAATGATATAAAAATATTCAAACTAACATCAACACAACATTCAGGATGTTGATGATATTTATTTAATTATTATAGCTTAAATTTGACAAGCGAAACAAGATGTCAAAAGGGCATTCACTTTGATCAAATGAAGGCTTATGGTTCTCCGTATAATAACCATTCGATGCTCATTCCTCGATGAAATGTTTACACAAGTCAGGAAATGTGAAAATGACTTAGCCTAAAGAAATTTTCTAAATAAATCATACAGAGAATTTTTTTTTAGGACCGATGGAACATGATAACTTTGTACCTTGTTGTAGAAACGAAATGGAATGTAAATGAAAAAGTCTCATGGTGAAGTAAGGCGACAAGTGAATTGCTTGGATTCGTTTGGCATCGCCAAATGGATGTCTGTAGTAGAGACTACAATGATGTAGGCAGAAGCCTACCCTTCTGGGTTACGGCCGTGGGATATATTGTTGACAATTTTGAGAGTTCCTTAATATCCATTAATAATATTTTTTATAAGAGTATTTATTGAAAATTCATGTATATTGTACATTTGGCTAGCTGTCGCCGCCGAGTTCGTCCATGCGGAATCAAAAAACAAACTTAATAAGTAGCCGATGTGTTCTATCAGAATATGTTCTACATCTGTGTCAAATATCAGCTAGATACGTTCAATCGTTCCGGAGATACCTTCAAACAAACATCCATCCATCGAAACATTCATATTTATAATATTAGTAAGATTTGCTTCATAAGCAAGTAAATCAACAATAAAAAGATAAGCTGTATTAATAATATTTGTTAAAAGTTTCTTTACCTTCCATTGGTGTTAACGTCATAATTGACACATATCCGATTTACGCTATTCGGTAAATGCGACATGCTTTTTGTATAGTATTAACGATTCTCCTTTGATTTTCCCGATAAAAGGAATAACATGCAACTGTAGCTTGCGTGAATGGATCCGATGCTATACAGTGACAGCGGTGTGCGTGCCAACCAACTAAACTCACCCGTCTATCGCCGATACATAGTTTAGATAACAATTTTATGCAGAAATGATTTTTACTAATAAATCAAATTTTATCACTCTTTCCACTTCGATAGGGGTGAATCGTTAGTACAAAAGTTTTGGAAAATGTTAATATCGCATGCGATTTGTTCGTTGTTTTTTGAATTGTTTTAGATTTGAATATAAATTTTAATGTTTCAGTTATTTATAGTACCTAAGAATTTAAGCCTTATTTATTTTAATTAAATAGCATTTCAACTATAATTTAAAACCAGATCTCACGTCGAAATAAATACAAGCCTACCTAAATATTTTGTTTATAACTAACTACTTTTATTTAATTACTAAACATCAACTTATGATTGTCATCCATTGCATTAATGGAAGCCGTAACAAACTTCTTATCCGTTGAAAAACATTTCGTGTTTACGTTAAAGTAGACTTTTATTGCAACTTAGTTTTTCTATTTCCTATCTCATATTTTTATCGTTTTAAGTACTATTTCTGATGCGAATCTAAAGGGTAAAAACGCATCATATCACTATTCGCACGCCATCGCTAGCACAAATGTTTCGGGTTCACTGCCAACTAGATGAGGAATACGCTACAATTGCGTGATGCAACGAACCTTTGTTTTGTTTTTTCAAAAATAACGGGAGCTTTCACCGGCTTATATCTTGTTACTTTCTTGTCAACATTTAATGGTGAACCGTCGATTAGGTTCATTATTTTGTTTACACATGTGATACAATTAACATTAGAGTTCTACTATCCAGTAAACTAATTTATTATGTACCCAATTAAAATATGTCTGTCATAGAGATTATTTTGTTATCGCAGTAGCGGACTACTGTCGATTCTTTGAATTTCATTAATATGAGCTCTTAATGATGGGGATTAACGTCAGCTTTATTTGCTGCTCAGTCATGAGCTTAATAAAATATTTTTGTTATCAGCTGTTGGTCGGCGGAGGCAGCGGCAACGGCGGCGCAGCCACGTCGCCGGATGGGGGCTCCAGCTCGGCGCCCCCGCTGTCCCCGGGCGGGTCGGGCGTCGCGGGCGGCGCTCTCTCGCCCGGCGCCGGCAGCCACGCCAGCACTCCGGCCGCCTCCTGCTGCGACACGCCGAGACCTATCATCACCGACCCGGTCTCGGGCCAGACTGTATGCTCCTGCCAGTATGACGGCGCTCGCCTTGCCCTCACCTCTTATCCGCGACTCTCCAGCGCAGCAGTCGGCGTCTACGGAACGCCCTACCCATCTTCGGACCAGAACCCATATCCGAGCATCGGCGTAGATAGCTCTGCCTTCTATTCGCCACTGGTATGTATTTTAGACCAATTATACATTTTATTAAAACAGTAAATTTTCTCAAATTGATTTCTATTAAATTGTCAAGACTTTAGGTACCATGCGCCTCAGTTTAAACAAGAAATTTGTGTTATTGTACTGTAAGGACTCGTGAGCATTATTTTCAATTTGGAGTGCAAGAGAACTTTGCCTTTTGCCGCCAACTATCAGTTTCTGTTTCCACCAAATGCAGAACAAACAAGAGTCTGCAAATTGGTACCAATAGGTCGTTTGCCGTTTGTCCGTATACGAAGCAAAGGTTTATCGCTCTCGACTGCGATACAACGTGTTTCGCTTTTCTGGCGTAGCGTGTGAGCCAGCGGCGAACCGGTCCGTGTGCGATGGGCCAGAAAACCTCCGACGCCTCGCACACCAGTGTTGCCGCCCTGTCACGAAACATTAATATTTAAACTCGAAAAATGATTCCTAAAGGAGACCGCTATAATTACTGCAATTACATTTTATCTCTGTTCAGGCCTGAAGGATGTCGTTATACGAATTGACGCGTTTCGTCTTTACATAATTTTTTACTGAAGCGTTTATCGAAATTTATTTAATGTCATACGTTGAGGGCATATGTTGCGGTTTCGTAAAGATCGCTCCCACAAAACGCGTTGGTTTAGCACCTTGTTTTGCACAAAGGCGGACAAATGAGCGGTCTTGGTGCGCGGCCTCCTTAATCCTTGTAAGGGATCACAGAGGCAAAGTTTCTATCTTTAAAATATCTACCGACCATAACAATGTGAGATTGAAAAAGAACAAAATAATGGCAATCCATTTAAAATGCAATTCGGTTTCGTACGATCGTAAGGTTTAAATGCGTAACGCGGGGCACATGTGAAATCCTTTAAGCCCAGAAAATCCTATCGAACGGAAGATGATCCGTTTCTTTCAAGTGTTAAGAGGAAGCTCGTCGACTTAATCTGCGGCTTTAGAAATGTTCTGACATGAATGTCTCACGTATGCTTATTGGATTACGACATATTTTCATTTGACGTTTGTTCAATATTGTTTTAGTGATTTTAAGCAATCGTTCGATGAATACTTCAAAGTGTACACTTGTGTTTATTGGGTGTAAAACATTTCGTTCACTTATCATTATTTGTGTTCCATTGTTGGTAATAATGGATGCATCAAAATCACCTTTAGTGAGATCTTTATCAGTCATTGTATTTAACGAGGTTTGCAGTAGGTAAGCACGCTCTGTGACCCTGTGCATGTTTAATAACAGGTGTTTAAATGTATGTATGCTGTCATTGTGTGCTGTGTGCTCATACCTAACTCACGACAAGCCCGGCCGGTTCCGTGCAAGCGACAATTTAGCGAACAATGACGGAGCTCTACCACAAATACACTCGCTGTCTCGTAAGTCTTCACCGTCTGGTAGTCGAAAGTCAATTCTGTTTTCTGCTGATAAGGTTCATATTCGATTGCATGATAGCACTGCCATTGCGGGTAAAAATATTCAACTGCCATTTTAGTAAAGCAGCGACTCCGGTGGCGCCGTCTGTTCGAACTAAGCGACAATACACACAGAGCCATCTTTCTATTGTGCGCTTTTGATAATCAATAAAAAAAGTATCGTTTTTGTGGCAACGTTTCGTCGTTGTCGACACGCTGCGTTATGATTCAGTAGCTGTGAAATCACCGACGACGTTTAAATTACTTTTTGATGTAAATAATTTTCTTAACACATTTAAACGACTGACAAACAGCGGCGATGATTTATATCTGAATGTTTTGTGTACATCGTTTCATGCTTATACTTTGGCAGTTAATGAGATCTTTCCGATGGCATTACCCGAAATAATGTTTTGACAAAAAATAACCCTTATAAATTAACGAAAGGACAGCTGACTGGTCTCATTAAAAGAAATATTATTGACATAAATATGAGATTGTTTTACTTCTTTGACGCTTCTTTAATTTATAAGCATTTATTAATGTATTCTAAGAGAATATATTTTGATTTTATTATAAATTTATAAAAATTACTAATCTATTCAAAAATTATTTGGAGTAGATTAGCGATAGCTATTCGTATTTTATCGAATTAGAAAAAATCCTTTTTAAACGTGCTAGGAATTAAAAAAATACACAGAAAATTCACTACGAATTTAGTTTTTTTAGCTTCGTCTGCTTAAATTAGCTAATTTGTAGTGTTAGGAAGAAAATGTGATCGTGTATTGACCCAACACTAGCCTTACTAAATTGTTGACGTTTGTGTCCCCTCACTATTCATTCTGACACTGGACTTTGCAACGAAAGCACTTCATTCGAGCCAAAGGATTCAAAGAAATAATGTTTATAAGTAGCAACTAAATTTAGTTAATATTTTCACAACAACATCAAAGGAAAAGCGAAAGTAAACTTTAAAATGAGTATCATAAATATTATCGAAAAAAGTGATATGTTTATATATTATCATCGACATAGTTTAGTCATTTAATATTAACATTATATTAAGATAGACATCAATTAGTCAGTACATTATCATTGTAACGTAACTGATTTTAGATTTTATGTAAAATGCATGTACAAACATGAATTTTACATCCAATTTTATCGACGAAACATGTTTTCAATTAGTGTTTATATTTGGATAAGAGAATTTTGCGTTTATATCAGATATATTTAGTATTGTGTTGAATACGTGTATGGGAGGTATAAAATCTTTCGTCAGTGCAGCGGTCACATGTTCGTTGCGTCCTGCAATACATATTTCACCCGTTTATTACGAACGGAAGTCTCTTGTGGAGTCTTCTCTAACGTAACAACCGATTGATGGACTTACGACGCCAACATCCGAAATTAATCCCTTCTAATGTGCAAGGGAGAGATTTAGTAAGTGCTTTTGTTTGTTTGTCGTTTGATTAAGATTTATATTTGTGAAATTATTTTATAGCTAATATAACATATCAATATATCTATGGTGCTTTAGTGATTGAACAAATTATCAATATTAATTTGCTTCGCCATTTATTTGAAATGTTTAATTATTTTATACAAATAATATTGTTTTATTTATACATATAGATCTTATATCTTTAAATGAGCAATTCTTGCATATATATATAATTGGAATCTCGGAATCGGCTCCAAAGATTTTCATAAAATTTAGTATCTAGGGGGTTTCGGGGGCGATAAATCGATCTAGCTAGGAATCATTTTTAGAAAATGTCATTTTATTCGTGTTTTATCGATAATAAACTTAAACATAAACTCAACTTTATCTATCGGTAAGATCGAAAAATATTATTCATATTTCATCATTTTATTAGTAATTCGTACTTAAATATAATTTCCAAAAAACACAATTTAAAAAAATACCGAGCAAAGCTCGGTCATCCAGATTTAAATAGTTAAAAGTTGTAATAAACTAAGTCTTGTCATGTAATCTATTAAACAAAAAAAACAACAAATAAAACTAAAAAGACGTAAAACCGGTAGACTGACGGGAATATTTTGAATCAGAAACGATTTTAGAAAACTGTGTACTTTTAAAAGATAAAAACATCATTAAGAAACAAAATCATTGATGTCTCTTTTAAAGTAAGGCGTAAGAAAGTTCTACACTGGTTCCATTATCGCGACTAAATTAAAAGTTCCGATAAGAAATCGTTGAGCGAGGTTGAAGCACAAGATACGCTCCAGGTCGACTATAAAAACGTTACAAAACGCCAATTTAAATACATCACTAATCTTAAGTCAAAGAGAATAAGTTTAGAAAAAGGAGAGCAGAAATTCAATTAGAGTAGGGCGACGGGGACGAGGCGTACAACGTTGCGCGGCCGACTCGCGAGGAGGGCCCAGAGAAAAATAAAAGTCGAGCGAAATCAGGCGAATTGAGAATAGCCATTAAGGTGTTAATGAGGGTCTTATTAAGCCGTCTACTCCCCATGGGTGGTCCGTCTTTACTGTTCGTTTTGTACATTAATCAGCGCAGTTTGAATTCAGATCTAATTATAAATTTTACATCCAAGGGACTACAATAGCGGTCTTGATTAATCAGTTTATATTACTTTGGTCAATATCTATTTGTGAAGAAATTTCTTCATCATTTCGTCTTATGTTTACTTTAACTAATTAAGAATTAATATAATTTATCTTCACGACGTTTGCATATATCTACATGTGTTGTTAAATTAATGAACTCAACTTGACTTACATATATCTAGAATGTTCGTTATTGATAAAAAAGTATTTAGTAGATATTGGGTTCATTTTTTTTTTCTTATTTTGTTATTTTATATCTTACTAGTATTATAAATGAGAATGTTTGAAGTTATGGATGTATGTTACAAACAATGTCAGGTATCTCCTGAACGGAGTTATGGATGTCGCTGAAATTTGGCATATAGAAAACAGTCTGGGAGAACACATAGGTTACTAATTAAGTTTATATCGGAGACGGAGTCGCGGGCGACAGCTAGTTTGAGTACATGTTTTTATTGTAATACGTAAGTTTTTTTTTACAATTAACAACTAATTAGTTACACTACAAATGTGTAAAACGCTAAATTCTCTTACTAAATAGCTAACATTCGCAATTATCGTGTTACGCGTATAAGGCATTCTATGCAATTGTGAAATTCTAAACGTTTGCTTCTATTAACGTTACGTTGATTACTGCTTAGCATTCCTTGCTTTTTTTTTAGCAATTTTTAACTCAAAAATATTTAAACGACAGTTTGATATCTCACTCTTAAAAATGGCTTCAAAAAAAATCAACATCAAAATCTTTTTTAGCCAAATTTGATCTATTACTAGACTTAAATTATACTAAAAAAAAGTTAGTGCTTATTTCAATGCCTGTCCAGATAAAAATATTTTCATATTTTATTAAAATACTAGCTGTCGCCGACGACTCCGTTTGCGTGAAATAAAAAAAATATACGTAGATTATATGTTCTTGCAGACTATATACATCAAATTTCAACGAGATCCATTCTGCCATTCTGGAGATACCTTCTAATAAACATCCCTTCACCCATCTAAACTTTCGCATTTATAATATTAGTAAGATTTACTTTTCTTGTGCAGTTCTATTTCTCTACCAATACTTAATGCATCGTAAATTGAAAAGGTCGTGATAGTACTTACTCCTGCACTTTGGGACGTCTAACGCCCAACCACCATCACTCTTCCGCCAATTAATTAACCAGTCGCGACCTTGCTCTAAGTAACGACCAGGTTTATTTTATTTCCTTTCTAATTAGTTGGAACGGGAGAAAAGAGGGAGCAATTTTAAATAAATTGAATGTAGTGAAATAATTCTTAACCTGATGATTTTAAGGACTATAATCGTAGTACACTTTGTTACGGTCTGTTACCTAATTTCTCTTATCTATTTAAACCGATGTGACACGTTCGGAGAGTTTAAGAGGTTTATTTGAATAAGGGATTGGATGTGTTTAGCTTAAGTTTAGAAAGGAGATAATATTTACGTAGGCTTTAATTTTCACTATTTATAATATAAATAACATTCTCTTTTTACGAATATAGACAATTTACTTAGGTTTTTTAGAAACTTGGTAAATATAACAATTAAAGTTAAGAAAAAGTTTAATTACGATCCATCATAAATGAGCTTCGGTTTTGAGTTCCATGTTTACGTCTACTAATGTGATATCATTTTGACAATGATGGGCTTAAAAATAATTTATTAACG
Organism: Papilio xuthus; assembly: GCF_000836235.2. Lineage (NCBI taxonomy): Eukaryota > Metazoa > Arthropoda > Insecta > Lepidoptera > Papilionidae > Papilio > Papilio xuthus. The sequence goes on from NW_013533632.1 coordinate 3,349,695, forward strand.
CAAAAATATTAACGTTTTGGTTGAACACGAGCTAATTATTAACTTGTAAAACTCAATGTTGATAATGTATTTAATGCTAAACCGCTTTCACTGTCGACACGCGTTCATTAAACCGACACAATAACAAGTTTCCATATTGTTGCGATAAATTCACGAGCAACAAATGTCATTTTGTGTTATTACCGGGGCCAGCCTCTAAGTCGACCTAAAGCAAATATTACATATAGAATATCAGCCGCCATCATGATGCAACGGCATAGCGTGGGTGGGCTTATCGCTAGGTACATCGGCGATTTGACATAAATGTGTTATACTTAGATTATGTGACAACCGATAAATGTTGTAAGGCACCGCCTCGCCGTGATTGACACCGTGCGTGTTTGTACAACGATATCCCCACACTTCTGTAACGTTATCTACCGGCCATATTCACAAGTGAAGATAGCATTGCACTCGCTCTGCTCCGTTCCGCTACGTACTAGCGGCGCGCGTAGGACAATAATAAAACTGTTTGCGGCGCAACGCCTCATGTCACTTTTGTATTATAATCGTTTGTAAACAATGAGCGTCGGCCGGCTACCCTCGTCTCACCTCCGATGCGTTAATTACTCCGCAAATATACTCATCTTGGCGGCGACCGTCCCGCCGACTTTAATGACTGGGCAAACAGCGCGGCCGTGGTCAACCGCGTCCAGCACATCGCCCGCTAATAAATCTTCGGCTTTTCCCCCGATTTCCCGACGCCCCGCGGCGCCCGCGACCGCTGGCGCCCTCGCTCCTCGCCTCTTATAAATTACCAACACGGTTTCGCTATAAATCAAACAATGGTCAGGATAAATGCATTTACTATTGTTTGAACACGATTCGTTACGGCAATGGAGTGACCGCAGCGAATGATGAAGTCGTTCTAAGTGATGGGCAACACTCTGGATACAATTGCGGTTTTGTTAAACAAATACAATTACAAATCTTAACATCTGCTTTAATATAAATGTTTGAAGCCCATCTTGCAGAAACATCTTACAACAGCATTTTGTTTAACACGATATTCAACATTAATTAAAAGAACACGAAGTAATTAGAACAATGTAAAGCTTGTAGCAATATTCTATTGTATTATAAAAAGTTGCATAGAATCAGTATACTCTTATCATTCGTTATTCAACTTTTTCCGGGCCCGATCAGTTATCGATAATGTAAAGGCTTGTAGGAGACTATCTATTACAATATATCTTGTGAGCCGCTACAGCAGTGGCAGCAATCTCTGGGCAAAATCTTTCATCCCACACCGGAACTGTGTGTATCGATGTTGTTATATGTCAGAACATTAAAGATTTATCTACGAAAGACGCAGTAGTCTGCCGAGGAAATGGTCTAATGCGAGGCTAATTGAAAACGTTATGTCGGACGAGGGGTCCGACATGTTTAAAATAAACAATTATATCTGACGTCGCATTCACCAAGCGATCTTTGAACATTAACAAGGCAAAGGTGCTTATTCTGACCGTTATCTAAACCGGAAGTTAAAAAAAACACTGTGATCCAGTCTTAATTTTAGTCGGACGGACTCGTGAGGCGACTCGCATTATTTGAATAAAAAATGAGGTGTCGATTTAACTTGAGATAGTTTTTTGTATACCTTATTATTAAGTTCTAATTTGTAAAGAATTTTGATGCGTTGTGTCTTTAATTTACAATTTATTTTTAATATTTTATAATTAAATAGACATTTTTTACTTTTACAGACAATTATCAGATATTTTTAATTTATATAAAGAGGATGTTATTAAAAATTATACTTTAGAAAATTTTGCCTAAAAAATTAAATAAGCAGAACCCGTAATATGTATGCCATAGCCCCAAAGAACCCCAAAAGTTAATTTAAATAACAAATTAAATTATATTACATACATAAATATATATCTTAATTAGATGCTTCGAGACTGTTATGCGTTAATTACTGAAAACAATTTTCTAACACACATTTATAATAGCTCGTAGTTTATTAGGAAAGTTATGTATTTTTTAAACATTTATTTACAACCTAGTTCAAAGTAAACTATCACTGGTATTTTCACATAAGATTTAAATATAAGTTTAATTTAGAGGCAAACGAAATAAAGTGATTACGCGTAATATTTTTTTATTAAACCCAACAGTTTGTATAATAGAAATCGTAAAAGATAATTTATCTTTCATTGAGGAGACTTACAAAAGATCCGAATGATTAAACGCTATAAAATAGGATTGTCTCTGTCCCCTAAATAGAATAATTTTGGAGCTACTCCATACAAAAAACGAGCACAATTGGCTTGAAATGGCAAAATTTAACGCCGTTTATAATATTATGACACAACTGCTGCCGAAGCTCGGTCGCAGTAAAGGACCACCGGGACATCGCGGTCCCTAATTCAACAATATAAATGATACGTCAGTTTCACAATGACACCGATGAAGACGTCTCTTGTCCGATGCACTTTACATTGTACATTCGCTGGAAAATATAGAAGTGTAGCTTTATAGTGAATTTACAGTGAGTTTTTTGCGACTTATTGTAGCAATTCGGACAGATGTCACGGACAGGGAATCCGCAGCAACAAAAGCGCCCCGGGGGCGCATTGTCCTCTCCGCCCCGACCTCCCCATCCGCCATTAACACTGACACCTCTAACACTCGCTCCTGTATCAAAATACATATAATTTATTCACTGTATTTATAGCTATAGCGTTATAGTTATTACTCTAAATGGTTTTTAATGTCCTTATTTTATACGTAATTTATACTTCGAGTCCTTTTCAGCTGCACTGTCCCCCAACGACGGTTATTAGCGCGACGTCAGGTAAATGCGATAAGCGAATTATTAAGTCAATGGGAATGGGGACAATAAGTACAATACCCATTCCTATTGACTTATAAATTAGCAAGATTGTTTTTAATAAGAGCGAACACGGTCTCGTTTAATAGGAATATATGAGTTAAATATATAATTATTTTCAACTCTGATGTAATTTTTTATAACTCAAAGTAGAATGTCTTATGATAAATATTAGTGTTACACTTTTAGTGTAATAGAGGCAATAAAATATAAATTAACGTTTTGCACTAAATAATTTTAAAAAGAATCCAGATCGATTAATCAATAAATTGGTATCCAGATTTAGATTACAAGTATGACTGGTGTTATAAAAGTGTCGAGTGAGTAAGAAAAGTGTTCGATATTAAGATGGTGGTTTGTGAGGCGTCGCGCCGCGGCTGCATCAATCACACAGCCTCAATAATTGATCACTCCGGGCGGCCTCCCTCGACCTAATTACCTCTCTCGCCCTCCACACGCGCACGCCTCATTAAAGACCGTCTGTTGTTTGTTCTCCTAATTAAAGCGGAGCTTTATCGGCCTCGGGACCCCGTCTAATTGATATCATTGCGAGCGTTTACGATCATTGAATTACGGCCGCGATTGGTTACCGTCGGCCACGGCTATTAAACGTGACCGCACATTGTCTGCGTCTGAGCTCCAATTGACTTGTTTAATCCCAGTTTATTGTTTATTTATTTATGGGAAGCCGATAGAGCGTCGCGATGCGCCCAACATCTATCCATCAACACACCTGCCTTCACTCTCTTCCTTCACTTATTATTCAAAGTGAAACGATGTATGAAATCGTCTTTTCTCATATAAAATTATATAAGCTATAGTTTTCCAAACATTTCCAAACATCTTCCAGGATAAAGCGGAGAAGTTTGTGTTAAATTCGATCAATTATTTTTCGATAGTATAAGTTCACGAGTGGATAAAGGATACAATATCACGCGTTATAAAATAATGTTAACCCGACGCTACGAATCAAGTGGGTATATTGCGACCCAAGTGGAAAATAAGCAATTCCGTTTAAATCACAATCTAGCTACTCTCTGATACCCGTGAAATTGCCGTAACGGAATAAATGTTAAATAAAACGTAAAATAAAATTATTGTGCCTCCACAAACAAATAATTGGAACGGGAGCATACCTACCCGGAGCCAGCGGCCGTTGCTCGTTTTATGGCTTATTTGGGGGAAAAGCTTTATTGAGTTTAGCCACGTTGTCTTCCCGTCTTGCGAATGTGGCTCTTAAATATTATTGCCCAGACTACAAAATCCCTTGTCGGACATAGTTAGCGTCACCACCGTGCGGCATGAAATGACTTTTTCGTTTGTATTCGCTCTTTATCCACTTAGAGCCATTCTTTTTTTCCACTCGCAACAATTCACTTTCGGATTTCGCTAGTCGTGCTGAGTATCGTTATTATTTTATGGCATGAATAATTCTCAATGGTTTCTTTTTGTTTGTGGCATTCCTAGTTATAGCTCTTCGTATACATGTATGAAAAACAAAGAATCTAATAGAATAGACCAGTAGAAAATATTATTGCAAATAAAACTATTTATGTGACATACAGTATGTTCTTTTATAATAAATATTGAACATACGCATTCAATTTCTTGAGACAAACACACTATTTATAAGGCAACGTTCACTTCAATTAATAACAATAATTCAAACGTTTCAAATTGATTTTACATTCGCCAATATACAGTCCAGATTTCTTAATCTTTTTACATTTGTTTGTTTAAATTAATATATCTGTAATTAACAATTAAAAAGAAAAAAGTCTAGTCGTCGTTTGCCAGTTACATGAAATTTTAAATCGCAGAGCATTGAATATCTGAAAATAGACCTTCCGATACGGAATCACAGCTTATTGAATGTTCGAAAATAGACATTTCGATCGTTATATTTCCTGTCGAAATTTTATTGACGACAGATAAAATACTACTACTAAAAGCTTGAATTAAGCGGTTTTTTTTTTACTTTTTTAACCTACATTAATACGTTTTTTAAGTTGTAATCGATCATAATTTCTTGAATGATGAAAAACTGGACCATTTTTTTGTAATTAGGTCAAAAAATTATTCTTTACTTTAAGTATGAAATAACATTAGCAGATGCGTTACGGAACTGATAATTTGAATAAAGAATGTTAAATTAGTGTTTTATATTGCGTAGGCGAGGCAAAGGTCGCCAAACCTAGTACCCCGCGGTGATACAGCTGGCAAGATAACACATGAACCGCTGACCACCTTTCATACTTATTTACAATTCGGAACTATAAATTATTGCAACGAAATAAAGTTTAAAACACACATTCACTTTATCTGTGGATATCATCGTAGTTCGTTTGAATGGAATTCTACACCTTTTTGGTTCACATTTCTAATTTATTTTTGAATATTTTTTTTAATATCACACGCACAATTACTTTATTCATAATGCGAGATGTGAAAATGAAATAAATTTTTTTCGATCAGTATTTGAGTGTTAAAACATAATGTCTACACTTAGAATTAGAATTTTAACGCGTTACTGATTCTCTGTAGCCATACTATCAAATAAGATGTAAACAGTTTGAATTGCTTAAAGCTTTACAGTATTATATTTTATCACTGTAGAAGCCTGGATGGTTTAGACAAGTTTAACACATAGCAATCAAGAAGGTGTATGCAAAAGCAACACCTATAAAGGAACTCACAACTCCAGCAGTACAACGGAGTTGGCTTGCGATGCACATAGCGATCATTATCCTAGCACTTTATGAAGCAGAAAATGGTATCACACAACACGGCCCCCAAGTGAAACCGGCGTGCACGGTAGCCAGGCCGCCAGGAAGCTGAGGCGGGGGATGATGGAGAGGCGTCGATTTGGCAAAGCGGCGGGCCGCCGCGGCGCCTCGGGCCATACCGGGCGCCGAGCGCTAGCGCACGCCTCCTAACTCCGTATTTTATGAACCGTCAAATAACTTATCACCAGTTTAATGCAATGAAATAAACGAGGCATATTTATGAGCCGCGCGGATCATTGCGACGTGAACTTGCGTTTTTTTCCTACTTTCACTTCAAGGGTCGTAGTTGGCTCTTATTTATGGATCTAGCGGCGCGTGTGAATAACGCTAATAGTGGGGCGGTCCCCTTTGCTACTGTTTATATTTATTTGGGGTCGCTGTAATGAGTCTATCTGGCGCGCTGACTCGCGAACTCTGTGGAGAATTGATTAAAATGTTGTTAGATTCAGTCTTACGGAAGAGAGGGGGTGAATTGGGTCGGATAAGATTTTTAAGGGTTAATAAATGAGTTTTATCGCATAGTTAACTTGCAATAACAGTTTAGACGAAAACTCCGCTGCGGTATCAGGGCCTTTGTTAATAGGTCTTAAAAACAAACAAAGAAATCCCTTTAATGACCCCGTTGTTAAAAAGCCTTATAAAAATGCCAGAGTAATTAGTGAAACCGAAATCGGCCATAAACTACTTTTTTATTGATGGTGGTACGAAATTTAGTAATAGAAATAATAACATTACTGCTGAAATACTTTTGATTACAAAACAATACCGTTCCGTTTTCATTTAATAAACACTATAAGATTTAAAATACTTAAGGCAGATAAATAACCTACTCATTTTTGAAGTCGGCAAAAAAAAGAAAACATTAATATAAAATTATTTCTACTTTATTATTGAAATAGGATTACTCTAGAGTTGAATTTGAAATGTAAAAATCGACCACAAAAGTATAAAGATTTTGGTGTCGCAATCATTATAATGAAAGCGCGTTCGGACACGTGTCTGACAGGGGTCGGTAATGCGGGGGGCGCGCCAATCATCACTCATAGTTAGCGGACACCAAGCTACTATGGACAGGAAAAGCGCAATTTTTATCGCGGCCCCACAAAAGAGTTGTCGTTGTGAATTTGTCACCGGATTATTCGACGGAGGGAAAACCGCGAGATCGTAATATTCTGTTCTACAACGATAGATATTAATGATGTTCATGGAAAAACTGTAGAGGGTCCATTTTTCAACAATGCTCCAAACACAAGCCAAGTAGCATCCAACTTTTGCCTATTTATATTTATTAAATGCCAACTTTCCACTTTAAGAATTAGAATAAAACGCAATAAATAAGGCGTAAACGAAAATACATGAAAATGTTGAGCAATTTGGTACTCTTCGTCGACGTCGGGTTATACCTAAAAGTGATGTTCGAAATGGCTTAGGTATAATTTAACACCTATCTTCTAGTCACTAACGTATCGTAGAAACTTAAGTGCTTTTTAATGCACACGTCATTGAAATTTAAGTAGAGCCTTAAATTATTTTGTTAGAATAACGCAATTGTTTTCGGGCGTTTAAAGCATCATTACGGTTATATCAATTTTAAATCACTGAACAAGCCGTGTTTTACGTCTACAATACACAACATAATCACTTACTACGTAAACATTTTAATAACGCGAACCAAGTAACTTGCACGTAACGATAGAAAAATCACTGCTACAATAGACTCACGGCATTTTCTCTTGGTTTAAAAGCAAGGGGAGGACAAATAGGGCCGACACCTCTATTCAGTTATCGTGTTGCCTCACAACCAGTGCTCCATATGTATCATAATGCATTTCGTTTTATTATCAGAAGACTGTGCGAGACGCGTCGGGGGAGAGAAACAAGGGTCGCTATCCTGCTATCCCGAGGCGCGGAATCATTCACACTTTTAATTTAGTTGCTCCTAATGTATGCGAATAACTTAGTAAAGAGGGTCGGTTCGCCCTCTCTCCCTCCCGCACTCACTAGCTCACAGTTAAACAACTATCACGCATCGGGGCCCCGTAGGCCTTAATAGTTTTCCCCTCTGTACCCATACATTATGCAAATGCTCCAGTGATATGTCAGCCAGTACACTTGGGACTTTTATTGTTGTTCGTGTGTTTATTCCCTTTTATTAAGTCGGCTTTAATTAAATTTAAGCCAGCGTATTTGTTAGGCCGATTGACTGAAAGGAATTATACGTTGTGATTTATATCCACTTTGGATCATGCTTTGTTAAACGTTGTACTTGAACTGTCTGAGCGTTGATTAAACTTCAGTTGTATTTGAGTTATTTAAGGATCATAATTATGATTTAAAAACTTTACATCCTGGTATTGTGTCGACCTCAAGCCTCTTATATGTATCTGTACAGTCTGAGTGGCGATCTAGGATTTGTTTCTGTTGATATTTAATGCGACAATATCTCCAATTTTGTAGCCTTAAAATTAATATAGAGGGTGGTCATTGAATTGTTGTATTGTAAATATTGATATTTTAAATCAGCAACAACAATAACACTTATATTTATACAAAATTTGAATATTCCATGTACTTTATTAAAGAAATACTTCCCCAGTATTTGTATCCATAACAAGTTGATATCATAAATCTTGTAACTAAATGGACTGCATAAATAAATAAATGAAATAAGTGTAACAATATTTGGTACTCATTCTCCGGTGTTGTGTTTCAGAGTAACCCGTACGCGTTAAAAGAGAGCGGTGGAGAGATGTCGGCTTGGACGTCTGCGGGTCTGCAACCCTCGGGTGGCTACTACCCTTACGACCCCACGCTAGCTGCCTACGGGTAAGTCCCATGGGTCCACGACCAGCTCGCGCCACTTTAGATAAAGCCAGCGACGTACACGGATTAACATAACACCGTCCTATCGGGACTTATCTCACTGTAATAGATGGCTGTGCGAAAGGCTCGTGTTTGTTTCGCAATTCGCATTGACTTTAATGGCTAATCTATGTTGTGCATATGTGTCCTTTGAATGTAATTGTTTATATGCACCCTAACATAGCCACGGTTTTTGAGGAGACTTCTAATGACATAATTTATTGTCATTTTTAATTTTTTATCTATACTTTTTGGTACAATTAATATTTTAAATAAAGTCCTATTAATATAAAGATTTAAGAGTCACGCTTTAACATTTAGTTCTTAACTAGATATAATGATGACCATTAGTTAAGTTTTAATACTTAAAGTAACAGATGTAGGGTTTTTAGGTGTGCTGGAAATAATCCGTTTCGTTATTGTGAGCAAGACGTTAACAATCGAACAAAGAAAGTTTGAAAAAATTCCAGTGGGGAGTATTAATTTAAATTAGTAGGATAATTTTAGTTGAGGCAAAGATCTATACGAATAAATTCTGCTAACAAAACATACTTAATTAATCACTAAAAAACTCTTAAATAAGATAATGTAATATCAGTAAAGTAAATTATTGGCTAGTTCATGAAAACTTGACAAATTATCATAGTTACGACTAAAACAATTATATATTTTTAGTACCATAAATCAAGAGAATTCACAAAGTAAATATAAACGTGACAAGAAAAGAACGTTGTTATGTACGTACTCCGTGTATTTTCAATTAGGTGCGTGGCTAGTAAGTTATTTATACAATATGTCAAAAAGCCTTAATGAGGCATTTATAATACTTTTCAAATTAACACCGTGCCTTAGGTCGGGGGAAAGCACGCAACTAACTGACCCTATGTTTAGAAGTACATACTTACCGCGAAGGACAAATGTCCACGGCACCACACCCGGTTTTTCTTCGCCCTTCTTTCTCACTCGCACTGCTTCTACTACGCCCTAAGTGTGAGAGGAATGGAAAATCACTAACACCCGCTACCATTTTCGAGCGGCGCTTTATCAATTCACAGTTTTTCATCGAAAACTCGATCACCAAAACCCGATGCGTTGATGTTTTCAATGCACGTCAAATGGCCTTTCGACGCCGTATTTTATTCAACGAATCGTATCCACAAACTATAATTGTCATATATAACAGAAGCGATCATGGCGCTGCCATAATAGCGTATAATGTGGGCGCATCAATTAAATGCAAGTTTCACGGCGCACTCGAAAATTTATCCGATTCATGAATCAAGTTGGGAGTGGCTGGAAATAAAAACAAATCATGATACATCAAAGCGGAGCTATGCTGACAATTCGGCTCCGTTGGACGTAATATATAGCAAGCGGTGCGTTATAATCTAAAAATAATTAGAGGCGACATTAGTTTTTATGCGTAAAAAAGACGGAGAGATAGCATCGGTTCGGGAGGCGTACGGAAATACACCGTGATATATTGCGTCTCCAATACGCGCATACAATTGTTCACTACGCGTCCTACACATAGGATGCCGTACCGTTACCTGAGCTATAATTTATTACTCGACACAACTTACACAAACAACTTAACAGGCGATACTGTCATAAATTATAATAAGCAAAAACAAGCGTTCGCCCGCGAAACGACAAATTCATGTTGCAAGTATAAAATACGATCGCGAACAAAATTGTTGTATATTCATTTGAAAAGAAAAACTTCATACAAGGCTCATAAAACGTAACGGCAGCCGCAGTAAGTTATCCGGATGGAAAAAAAATAATGAAACAAAGAAACAAGTACGAAAAGCTTGCAGAAACAACAAAAGTTGTGCGCGACGCGACGTAGGCGCACTTGAGTTGAGGTACCGTTGGAGTATTATTTGGAACGGTCTGTAATCCGCCACGCCCGCCGCACACCGAAATGAAAAATTACTCAGCTATTTTCAACACAAGTCTCGAGCACAGAAAAAAGTACAAAAATTAGAGAAAAGAGAGGAGGGTGCACTTGTAACGTACCATTGAGATCAAAATACGCAGGAAATTACGGCGCCCCGAGCGCCAGCCGCCGTTCCCGCATTATTTTTGTGCCAACGATTTGGGCCGTTACGTTTTAAATCAACCAAATAAGAACTTCTGTTAACGATACGTAACATTTAAACGGCTCCATCTTTTAGATTTACGATCGACTTGATTTTCTTTGATAAATTAACACATTATTTGGTTTAACTAACAAGAGGTATGTAATAAATCTATCGCGGTGATTAACTGTACTGAGACACGGTATTAACTCGGACTTCGCAACGCTTGAGCGGTGCCTAAACGATCTACGTAATTAATGTCAGTGCATGATTATGGATTAGTTGACATCACTCAAGCTCAGTTGTATATTATGTCAAGTGTACTCATCTCGTAACAATTATGTATGTGAAATGGTTACTCGCCTCTCGCTTCTAATTCGAAACGACCCGAGGCTCCCTCGGCGTGGGGAGGTTGTACTTATGTACGGAAATCGGGTACATAGAGGTAGGTTCGTTGTACGGGGGAGGGTGCGGAGAAGCCACAATTCCCCCAAGCGGCCAGATCGTAAACCTCTGATACCGCGAATCGAACGCATGCTCTCTCAAATATGTAGCGTAGCCTTCGCCGCCCGCCCAACCGCACTTTTCCCTACTTCCATTCTCGACTATTCCATTACTCTGCTCTGTCTATAAAAATAGCGTTATATAAATAGGTTTAATTAAAATTAATGGTTTAAATCGTGTTTTGTTTTCCATTAATGACATTTTTAATAATAAGTAGGTATGTACTTACAATTTTTGTAAACGTAATTTTTTCATAGTGTATCAAACGTAGACGTATTTAGTGTCCAGGTTTGGCCTTTTATGTATAAAACGGAAGAGTTAGTCGAATTTACCGGTATTTTTTTTGTTTTGATTTCTCATCCATGTTTTGTGGATCCTTGAATATTATTAAGTAACTAAAATTCATTAATTCCCAAGAATTCCACTGTGTCATAAACATTTTGTTAAATTTCATATAGCTTCATGAGATGAATGACATGAAAACTACTAAGAAATACCGTAGTTATTAATCAAAAGAAAGTTAAGATAAAATCAGTTTCATTCTCCCATATTTCATAACAAATTCCCGACTAATTTATTTCTATTTTCATATAACATCTCTCTAATATAAACTCGAACAGTAAGTCATAATTTCAGTGCCTAAAAGGGAATCTGTGTAAGTTCTTTATAAAGGAGCTATTTAAATAACGCATATGTTTAAAAGTCATGAAAGTTTTTTAAATTTGGAATTATCGTATGCAGGAAATGTCAAAACGAATTAATCCGTCCATTTGTCTGACACACATGCGCGTGCGCACACACACATCGCTGTGTCGTATACGTTTCATTTTCGTTCCCAAATTAACAAGCACAGAGTATATCCGTTGTTGGGAGATAATTTTATACACTACTTTTTTAAAGTAGGGTGCAATAATCATTTTCATAAGAACTCTCTAAATAAGATCAGTTATGATACCTAAAGTTCATTTATGAGGTCTTAAACGATATTTTAATAATATTATTATTATTAAAATATTATTATTAAAATATTATTATTAATAATATATTATTTCAAATTCGTTGAATTAGAAAAATTATTTAATTATTTTTTTAAACGAAGTATTTAATAAAAAAAATATTATATAATATTTTTAATTAGCAATATCATAAAACACTAAAATATAAAAATAACGAAATTCAACGCAAATACGCAATAAATTTCAGTATTAAAACAGTGACTGGAATTTTCAATTTCAATATAGAATAGGATTATTTGCGTAAAGAAAAAGCTTTTATTTTTCATAGTAATTGCTTAGAAATATTAATATAAAATGAATAGCATATTTGTCTAAATGACGCAAATGCTTCGACCACACGATTTAAAAGCGGGCTTTAAGTGGCCTGTCTAAATTAATTAGGATGCCTACAAAAACATCACTTGTAGCAGCTTCAGCGCTGAATTCCTTTGAATTTTTTTTTAACTTCGTAAAGCGATATGAGCTTTAAAGCGCTAAGTTTTTAGTTTCCAGCCGTCTTTGTTAACCGCAGAGGATTTTCAAGAGCTTATTCGTGTATAAATAATACGGTTTGGTTTCAAACGCTCTCTCTGAATATATTTTTCAGACAGATTCAGATATAACCTTTTTATTTATACGAATGTCACATAGTAATTTAAGAAATATGAACTTCAATCTGAACGAAATGTGTTTATACTTTTCGTTATAGTGTTTAAACTGTTCTGTTTTATTTTATTTATTTCTTAAAAATATAAAAAGTATACTTTACTTTTTAATTTAATTAATTTAGTAATATATTTTGACTATGGTTAAAATAGAGTTCAGTTAAATCGATATTTTTATAAGAGCTTGACATAACTGGCTTTAGAATAAATGATTAAAAATAGAATATGCGTATTTTGTAACTATATTTGCTTGATATGGTTGAAACATTTTTGAATTAATAATGTACAGTTTGGGTTTAAAAAATGCTTATAAATATTGAAAATAAAAATTGAATAGGACATATTTGAACGTAGCCATAGTGAAGTTAAATATTTATATTTGTTTTACTCATCGTAGTGTTATTAAAATCATTTATTTAAATGTAAAGTAGTCTCAAAAAGTCTCCGTCTCACTGGAGATGTATCGAGTAGTCACAATGAAACACTGGTTATATCGAGTCAACTTTAAATAAATGCGATCGGCAAGTCGATGAATATACTAAATAAATTTATACCGCGATCTAAACAGTATGTTCCGCCATCTATTGATATAATATTATAAACTAAATTGTCATAGCATTTGACAATAAGTGAATTAGATGACTAAACTAAAATCAAATAGTCGAATTGCTTTCGTATACCGTCAGCCAGTAATTTTTTATAGTATGCAGAGTATGAAACATGCAGAGGAATTGAGATTTTTGTTAAATAGATTATTAAATACACGGATGTTGAAATCTAATTTGAGAGGAAGCAACTACTAATTTACATTTAAAAACCAAAATGAAAATAAGCCATACTGATATACTATCTACAACATCGATTTATATAACGAAATAACTTGCATCTATGTTACATATTTACTACAAAAAAATTAAACGTATAAATAGAGAAAATTGTACGTAATTCAGGCAAATAAACTTGAGTCGAGCCGTCCATATAATCCGAGATCCGAAGTAAAACCGCAAAATCGGCGTACGAAGCCGCCGCGGCCGCCGGCCGTCCGACTTGTAATACCGGTGTTGTCCGGCAAGATGGCGTCTCGCAATCGATAGCACCACAACGCCCACGTTAACACGCCTGCGCTGCGCCGCCCTGTGCAATTGCAACCGGTGTGCATCGACACCGGACCGCCCTCTGACGGTGACAATCTTAACCGATTCACCATCGCGACTAACTCGTACTACTATTTTTTATCGCGCGATTTTTTTTTGTCGTGGAAATTCAATTCACGTTTTTCAGGACTGTGAAAGATTACAAATTATCGCGACTTTTCCTACAGTTCTGATTTTAAAATCGCGCTGAAAAAACCGTCATATACGCTTATGCTTACTTTACAACTTTAACCTATACCTCATCAACTTAATATTTTATGAGTGAGTGAAGCTTATTAAAATCGCTGACAGCTTGATAACAAAATATTCTAAGTAAAAAACAATTAATATAAAATATTTTATTATTACTCATTAATGAAACCATCGCACCTCTTTGCTCTTCTAATTTTGCAGGACACAATCCTATCAATGGCTTAACAAAATATCATATTTTATTTATTATGGAGACTTATATATTGATAAAGTACATAAGTACTTCATATAGTTTTAGGAAATAATATAAAATTTAGATTTGAGCTTGTAACTTGTAAAAAATTAATACTAGAATCTTTATAAAAATGCCGATAGACGCTACTGTTGTTACAGGTTTTTGTCAAAACTTAACTAAGTAATTAAATTATAAAATACCTAATCTTTCTTTTTAGTTAAAAAATAAAAAATATATCAAAGAGTATCCGTTATCTATTACTTTACGATGTAGTAGAAATGTATTTGCTGAATTCCTGCGACAATAAACTTTAAAAAGCGCCGAGAGTGCCGCAATTTGCGTGAACGTGCCCTGAAGTGGGACGTTTTTTAACTATTCCTATGCGAGAAATCTATTTATTGGGCCCCTTAGACCGCGCCTTTGTCATGTTGTCGAAATCGAAGTCAGGTAAGCTAAGGAGGGGAAAGGAACGTTCCGCCACAATTACTCTCAAAATGAGCATTCAAATGGGATGGCGGGCCCTAAAAACTGTACCGAACAGCGCTCGGTGCCACGATGGCTTTATTTTTGCTGCCATTACGAGAAATCTATTGCCTCAAATAAAACGCCTATCTGTTGCGAGTTCAAAAGCCAGTTTATTGTTCGCTAGTAACCGCTTGACGCATGACATCCAGATTTCATGTTTCAATGCAATAATAATAATTTACGGCAATTGATTATTATTTTATACTTCTAGACGACAACTTAGTAATATTATTTGCATTAACATAAATATTATTTATAAACATTTATACGTTTAAATTATAAATGAAGTCTCCTTGAAATAAGTGGCTCTGTTAGAAACGTAATATTTTTATTGCGTTGCATAAAGGCCGGAAGCGTTATACATTTTTATACCATTAGGTATATGTATAAAAGTGTGTTTGTTGACAGATATGGAGCTGGGTACGATTTGGCAGCCAGGAGGAAGAATGCAACGCGGGAGTCCACCGCGACTCTGAAAGCCTGGTTGAACGAGCACAAGAAGAATCCATACCCCACCAAGGGCGAGAAGATAATGCTGGCGATCATAACAAAGATGACGCTCACACAAGTGTCCACGTGGTTTGCGAACGCGCGCCGTCGCCTTAAGAAAGAAAACAAAATGACCTGGGAGCCGAAGAACAAAACTGACGAAGACGACGACACTATGCTGTCAGATGAGGAGAAAGAAAAAGACGATCAGGAAGATAAAATCAAACCCCACAAAGGTTCGTTGAGTTGATTATTATAACAACCTCCGGTAGTCAATGGAAAGTTTTCAGGCACAGTTAACGAGTTGACTGCCGGTTGTTGGAATAATGTTTAATCCAATTTTGCGCCCTCTGTTGTGATATCACCCTGCGAATTGTATTTTCATGTAGTGTTATGTGCAATGTATGATTTTATCTGCAACAGCGAATGCGAATTGCTTTTTCGGTTAATATACTTTTAGTAGATGCGTGTTATTTTCATGTCCGAATTGAGCCGGCGTTGTTAAACGTTTTAAATTGCTTTAATTTTGTCGGTGTATAAATCGTCGAGTGAATTGGCATAACCCGGCTGAGCCGGAGGGTGTGCGGCAACCGGCGAGGAGACGGGAGGAGGGAGGAGGCGCGCGGGGGACGTGGTAAGGGGGGCAGGCTCAGGGCTCGGGGAGGAGGGGGGGTGGTCTCAGGCGTGTAACTGTGCGTAACCGCTCCTCGCTCCCGGATTTCCTATTCGTAGTAAAGTGGGCGGCGCCCGGGACCAAATTTCATATAACGCTTCTTCCGTTCGTTGCTACAAGGGGCTTGGAGGTAGCAGCGAGCTTGTCTGACGATCTGCCCTACTTCATGTTCTTGCCAAAGGATTTGTCGAGTTCGTGGATCGTTTCTTTTATGAGGATATTCCGGCGAAACATTAAGTACGTACGATTTTGGGGATTTATAACATTCCGATGTAGTATCGAGCGATGCGCTCAGAGTTTGCTGAAGCTCGATCATTATATAAATTCTCAGGGCGGGCGCAACGTGAAATAGATTTATGGACGTCACAAAAATCGGACTGCAATAAAATGCAGTCGCGGCGTGGGAGGCCGCTCGTGAGGGCTTTAGTCGTGGTTGTCAACGACGTATAAATTATAAGTAGGTATTGTTACAATAAATATGGTTTGGAGCGAGAGTGTTTTCATTGCAAACTTCACGGGCCTAATGGAAGTGCGAGGGCGTCACGCCTAACGCGCGGCGCACGTCGTCTAATGAAGCCGACTATTGTCGAGATAGGAGTGTACTTAATTCGTGGTCTCGAGTAGCGGCAGCGGGGGTCATAAAACGGCAACAATAAAGTGGCGAGATGCATGGGAGCGCTTTGCCTCGCCAAATATAAAACACTGGAAGTGTCTCTCAAAAAAAGGTAACAAGTATTCACCATTGGGTACTTCACACGTTCGATGAACAGGTTTATGTAGGTATTATATTGTATAGAAACCGTGTCGATAACATTGATAAAATATCCTTACGTGGGTTATAGGTACGATTGTAAATTAAATAAAGTGTTATTTTCATTATTCAATTTCATTTGATATATATATATATATATATATATATATATATCATTAAAAATATATGTAAAACCATTCTGAATCGTGTTTAAAGGCAACAGATAATTATTAATTTTATTTCAATTGATTGAACTCATCTTTACGTCTACGTTTATTTTTTTACAAACATCATCAATGCCTTAGTTTGCCCACTGCTGGACATGGGCCTTCCTCATGCTTTCCACACTTTGTGTCCTCCGTTGTCCGCGTACGATGGGCCATCTGTCGAAAAATTCTTCAAAGAAGGCGATCGAAAGGAACCAGGAGCATGGGGCGCCCTTCATCCAGGTGGTTAGATGATTTATTTTCTTACATAAAAATAAAATATAATTACTTCTAGTTATTATAAGTCTTTGAACTCCAAACAACCCTCTTCATTTGCGACAAAAATGTCGCAAACTGCCCCTAAACATTGAAAACAGGATTATATAGAGGCGTATTCCTGCAATTCCGCTGTCTACACTTACTTATTGGGCGTTTCATGCGCGCGCTTTTTAATGCTCGTTGTAAGAACCATTCAGAACGATTCCGCATACATTTGTAAACGCTCATCGAATGCGTGCGTTTGAAACTGTCAAAATGCGCAAAATAAAACAACTAGTATACTTACCTTCAACCCTGTGTTAGTTGTTAATATGAGAGAAGAAAAGTTTCCTAATGTATTATATATTTTTTTACCAAATATTTAAAAAAATATAAACAGTAAAATGATACGAGAGTCAGTGTAAGTTTAAACGCGTTAAAATCTTTTTAACTGCGGAATACTACGATTATATTTTTCATACATTTGTATAATGTCAACAAGATGTTAGTTTCCGTGTTATCCTAAATCTATGTCACTCAAATACAATAAACCTTCCAAACCGTATATTAAAGTTAAATTTAATTTTGAAATAAGAATTATTGACAATGGTAAATTTGACTTTTATTATAGCATTATAAGTAATAGTACTGAAACAAGCAAGGTTTAAGATCTTTACTACTAACATCAAGATTGTTATTAATCCCTAATAAACAAAACATAAAATTCCTCGCGCACTGCGAAACTAACTGCCAAACTAAAATGTCAATGTAAGCGACGTGTAATATATCATTTTAAGTCACGGCAAACAAAGCCAATATAAAAGCTTTCTCACGCGATCCCCGCCGTCGTCGACAAACAATCATACAGAACTATCCCGCGCTAAGCCGCTCATGAATAAAAGCATATATTCGGACCCCACCAATAAATGTTAATTTCAGTCGTAAGCGCGCGTCGCAAACAAAATATTAATCCCGTGCGCGTTAATGGAAAACGAGTGCAGAAGTAACACAAACAAGTGTGTTTCGGAGAAGTAATAAATTGAAGTGAGCTACTATGAAGTGCACGCTGCGTCGGAGTGCGACAGAGAGGGTCTTAGAGGGCTCAGGGGCGCCCCTCGAGGCCGAGACGCATTTTATTATGCGCCACTTCGCCCCCGGCTTTGGTGACTAAAGGGGAAAACCGCTCGGCGCGAAGCTGAGTGCACGGCCTGTTACAATTTCCACGACCTCGCGATGTCGCCTGCAGACGAGATAAATCAATTGCGCTCATACCAATGACGATACTCACACTTTCCCTACGTCCCTTCTCTGTTTCACTCACTTTGTGATAAAAATAAAAAGATCCGTTCAAATAAAAAGAATACAGAAAAAGTCATAGTAAAATAAATGGAAAAGTAAGAAATAATAGCTATTATTAAATAACTTGGTTAAAAGTATACATTAATTGACAGACTAGAAATTAACGCAAAGAAAATATCGTTAAGGTATTAAGGCATCGTTGAACTGCCTCTTATCTGCGTCGTTGTGGCCTTTTATTACATTAATACAATGAAAATTAAAACAATTTGCTGGATAAATATCTTCGCGCCGAGTATCAGTGGCATCCCTATTTATCCCTAGTGAAGGGCAACGCGGATAACCCCTCTTAAAAGCTATGAGCAGTCAGCATTAAATGGAATAAAGAGAATGAAGTCGACCGCTCGCACCTCCCGCCCGCGCGCGCCTCTGAATTTCATTACGTACGCCGACGCGCCGCGCCGACCCCTTCGAAACCCACTTTACAACACAAAATGGCATTGTGATAATACTTAAAGACTTATAAAATTTTACTGAATAAACATTTTTTTTTGGTAATTGCACAATAACAATGTTTTTTATAATCGACCGTCAGCTTAACTTTATTCATGTAATTTTTTTTAAATTTCATCTTTCCAAAGAATTTCCTCAATGTTACCAATAAGTTTGCAACTTAATTTACGTACACGACGTAATTTAATTTTATACGTTTACTTATAGTAAGAGATGCTTTTGAGACGATATATTCTACTTTTCGCAAAGTTTTTAATAAGCAGGTATAGTTCTTAATCATCGTATTTAAATAGATGGTTTACCTATATTCTATTTGTTTAAATATGAATATAGGAAAAACAGCGTGAAGAGGTTGACCATTAATTGTGTGGGTCGCACATTCCTCGGCGAGAAGTGCGGTGCCGCAGGCGCGCCGGGAAATGCGAAATAAATGCTCGGCTTAAATGCGAAAGGGATCGCCGTGCCCGGGGGGAGCCGCGCCCCAAAGTGGTATTTTCACTTCGCTAATCGGATAACCACTTAACGAATGGGTCACTGCACGACAAACGTATTTTCACACGACTTTCCCGAAGGGAGCCCGAGATTTCGCTTCGCTACAACTAAAAACTTACGTCTCCGGTGTAACGGTCATGCCGACATGCGTATCGATCGCGAAATAAACGATTTAAGCTTCTTTATTGTCGTTACGATAGTTGCTCTGCAGCGGTAATCTGCTGTCATGCGTGTCGAACATTAAATATGATCAATGAATGCGTAATCTTTACAGATGAGGAGCGGAAGAGCGATGAGCTGCTGCAGGGTATGCATCATCAGCTGCTCGGCTACGGGATCAAAGAGGAATCGAAACGTGGGCCTTCAGATTGCGGAGTGCCAATACCTGCATCAAAGCCGAAGATATGGTCGCTGGCCGACACGGCCGCGTGCAAGACTCCTCCGCCAGCCGCCCAACCATGGCCGCAACACGCGTACGGACCGGTGCCCGAGCGCGCCGCCCCCGTCGACGGAAGTGCTAACGGATTCGCACTGCCAGCAACGGCCGCCAGCCCGGCCGGCGGGGCTTACGGCCGGTACGGAGGCTTTCCCACCGGGCAGTACGGCCAGCATCCGTGTGTACACCCCGCGGCATTCCCCGATGTACAAACCGATACGCCGCCGCAGACACCGCCTAACATGAAAGTGCCCAGCGTGGCGAACCCTCTCGGTAGCGGCGGTTCCGGCTACTGCTTCCCGAGGCACCAGCAGTCGCCGCAGCGCGATCCCTACCACAACCCCCACCACGCTAATAACCATCAGCCCAACCAGCCGCATCATAACGAAGGCTCGGCCGCATTTAAGCCGTTTTATAAAAGGTTATTATCACTTTTTTATATCCGTATTTAATTCTGTATAAGGTCTCCACGCGTTCAAATTCAAACTTTAGTCAATAGGAGTTTCTAAAAAACGTAAAAAAAGCAACAACACGTGAAAAGAGTGAATGTTTCCTATTCCAGCTCGCACTACTCCAACGGTTTCGTGTCAGCCGTCTGAACGCGGACCGCGCGCCACTTGCGGTGAGTTACTGATTGATTCAAATTGATGATGCTGAGCGCCCGATCCCAGAGTCCCATGTAAATGAGAGACGCGGCCGTAAATGGATGATCGTAGTAAAGATATCGATGAAGCCATATAGTTACAAGATGGCGGCGTAGGCTCGCGTTGGGGTGTCATGTCGGTAATTGAAAACAATGGAAGCGAGTCGGAAGGGCGAGCTTGGCGAGATTGCAATCTTACGTCATTTGTCATTGTCACCGAGACGCGCCGTACACCTACATACGTAACCGCGCTGACCTACCCAAATTAGAACCTAATACGAAACGGACGCTTCCTTAAAATAAAAAAAATAAAAAACTAATCAAGTTAGCAGTTATACCGGACATAAATATTTAGTTTAATCTAAAATAACTGTACAAAATATGAAATCTAAAAACTTTTACTAGTTGACTAAAGTTTGATAGTGTGAGTTAATTTATTTGGGTCAATTTAATTACTTTGGTTTATCTTTAGCTGAGTTATAAAGTTTAGGCATAAATTAAGCTCGACTTTTACTTAAACGAATTAGACCCTTTTCGACAGTTTATTGTGAAGTGATGTGCCATGTTATCGTTTAAGATAAATTATTATTAATTTTAAAAAGATGATTTAATTGATTCGTATAGATAAATATGTAAATTAATAGAAACATTGTAATAGATTGCTAGATTATTCAGCACCGTGTGAAGACAAATTCTATTCATCTTCACTTGGGATCATTTAGGAGCATTTTTCTAAGAGTCCTCGAGGGATTTCTAAGAAGGGGCAGAGGCATCCACGTCTCATTACAATAAATCGCGAGTTGGCGGCCACCGCACAGGGCGGTTGCGCCAAGAATTCTGTTTTAGCCAAACGCTCACAAATTCACATCTATAACCTTTTGTATTATTTTCGTTTTCACGCCTTTTTATCCCTCGGATTCCTTGACGCGAATATAATTCCTTATCGCGGCATTCCTTTAAAGGAGTGAAAAAAGAACGAATCGAATCGACTGTTCTTGTTTTCTGCTTAAGTAACATACCTGTGTCGTTTTTATTTGCCCAAATAATATCGCTACTAAATCGGAGCGACATTCTTTAATATAATTTATTTCCAGTTAACTTCGTTCATTATTCGTTGCTTATTTGGAATATTTATAAAGTAAAATATAATTAAATTAAAAATTTCAACATTTTTTTTAAAGTCTCCGTTAAAAATCACGATTGGTTAAAGATATAAAAGAAAAAAGGAAACGGTATAAATAAAAAGATTTAAGTATGATATAATTATCCGCCTAGCAGGAGAACAGGTAATTTTATTGTTATTCGGGGCACACCTATTCCTAATTCTGTTGTTCACTATATCTAATTTGAATAATACGGAGCCAGAATTCCGAGTCCATAAGACAAAAAACTTTAATTTATGAATGCACAATGAGTATTGTTCACGGAGTGGCTAAAGTGAGGAGAGGAGAAGCGGCTCGGCAGCGCTTGGTCCTTCGAGCCAGATAACGCACGGCGAACGTGCGTGGGCGCGATCTCAATGGAGTCTCTTCATTCACAACACTACCTCGGCATTAAAGCCGCTTTACTTTTTTCAACAGCCTAATCTTTTTTCTTATCTGTTGATCCTCGGGTCCTTCCCTGTTTCATTCAGTCGCAAGTTACCCGGCTAACCTGTTCGACTTCTTTTTTCATTGACGCCGTACAAAGCTAAGATGACCGCGGGCGAGGTCGAATTTTTATTTCTTTCACATTTCGGTTTTCCGGTCCGAGCGATTCGTTAATAAATTCTCAGATAATGAGACTGAACGTTTCGTCACCTCATCTCGATTGGCTTGGATTTTTTCTTTTTCGGCCGTTATGTGTGAACGCCGCGGAGGGCTGACCGGCGACGGCGAGATAGAATCGAAACAGCTATCGATTCGGACCGTCTTTTTTTCGATAATTTAAATACCGCTATTCTTTATAGAGGAGACCTTTATCTTAAAATACGTTGACTTCGTAAATAGACAGGATATTGTGGATTCATTTAATGTTTTTGTGTTGAGAAATCATGTTTTTTTTCTATTGTTTCAGGTAAAGCACGTGCAATTTGGGATGCAGCTTTGTCCACAAACCCTTAGGGACTATCGAATTTTCACTGTGGCAAAACGTGTTTCCTTTACATGATCTATAAAGTAAATTTGTTTTCGAGATATGTTTGTCAAATTATCTTTCTGGCAATTACAAAAAAATCTGTAAATTCGGTTTTCATATTTAATAATGATTTTGATAGACATATTTCGATATAGTTATATCTGTATTGTAAAAATATTTCGTTAAATTCTGTTTATTGAGGTTCAAACATCGACAGTTGTCCTATGTACTTAAAAATCATTGTACGAAATCAACGTTGCTCAGTATTTTTTATAGATTTAAGAATATTATGGAGTTATTATCCAAATTATTTATAAAAAAAAATAGGTACACGGAATGCGCAATTAAAATTAAGTGGAAACGAAATTAGTTATTGGACTTAGTAAATTATAGTAAATATCTGATTCCGAAAAGGAATATTTTAAGTTAAGTTAATATTTTATGATTTCCCTTAATTTCGTTCTTCCAACTTTGTTTTGTTTGTAAAAGTTTCTTGGCACATTATTCAATAGTTAACGAGTATAATAATTTTGATAGAAGTAAGTGTATTTTACGTAGAAAGAATCACGAGGTTTCATACACACAATACACAAGTAGAATGGTTTATAATATAATTAAGATTGACACCAGCCATGTGTTTATTTTTGTTAATATCTAGATCGATGAATCGATTAACTGAATATCGATTTTTAATAATTGTTGTTGCCCCTGTACATATGATAAAAAGTTTTGTAGATTTTCTATTTTTAGTTTCACAAAATGTGTACAAAGTAATGACTATTTTTTTTGCAATTTCCAAGTTGTTTTAAAGAATATCGGATGAAAATTATAAATATTGTTTTTAATAGTATTATTAGAATATCTGTAAATAAAATATATTCTGATTAATACATTATTTTCAAATCTTACGCAATCTATTTTTAATTGTAATACGAATTAAAAAAAAATTAAATATAACAATTTTTTAGTAGTAAAAATTGTATTTTGAAAATGCATTTTAATCCTAAATATGTTTGTATGTGGTCATTATTTTTCAAAGGAAACCCTAAGCATTATTTGGTTGATTTGTTTTTATATTACGTTGTTCCCATCCGACTTCCATATATACGGATTGTAAGCGACAAAACAAACCTGTTTTACATTGAAACAAGATGAAAGATTGACCCTCCTTAGACCTCTTAGCTTGGAACTCTAAGTAGTGTTAATATTGAATTTAACTCAATTGAATTTCACAGATGCTTTGTGTTGTTTAGAGAAAAAAAAAGATGCACATATGTACATCATTTGATAATAGATTTTATAAGATTATTTATCATTATCGTTAAGATATCTTCGTAGCGTTAAATATCTGGTTTAAAACTGTAGTTGTGCATGTTCTGTTTAGTTTTCATTTATCCCATTGCAATTGTAGGTCAATATACAATTTAATGAATCATAAAAGCAATATATCAGAGGCTGGTCATAAACAGGTAATATGATAACGACTCGTTTAAATGATGTGACCAAATCGAATACATTCGCTTAATAATAAATGTTCTATATAGATATTTATAGAATATGCAACTATTAATAATAATTATGAGTAAAATTATGTAACGATTGTAATTAAATCTTTATTTCAAAACAATTTATTTTTATTTCAACTCCTAACAACACATAACCTCTAAACTTAATTATTATTATCATCCTTTTAACACGTTGAGCGCCACGTCAGCCATCGGTGGCTGACACTAGATTTTCTGTTTAGGTCGCGTCAACCGTTGATGGCTGACAGCATATAACATGAGAACTATGAAATTTTACACTATTTTAAGTTAGAAATTTAAACTATTTTGTACTGAGATCGGAAACACCGGCCCTCTAATACCAGTGGGTATAAGCGGTGCTCGTGGCCTGAACGAGATCGTCTTAGAAATATGTGTGGCGCTCAACGTGTTAATGCATAAAATTTTTGTATTTTTATAAGTAATAATAATATTCTCCTTAAAAACAAAATACAACCATTATCCTAATATTTAAAAGTGAATAACCAACTGAATGTAGAAAAAGTCGATAATGATTCGGTAAAACGGGAATATTAAAAAAGGGTCCCACCCTTCAGCTCTTAACTCTTAAACAATGCTTAAAGGCTAATAAAAGAACCACTTTTTTTGAATTTTAAGAGCTACGTCAGATACAGAACCCCAGCATACGGAGAGTCGTAATTTAAATTAATTAAAAGGGAAGTTTAATTAATGGACCGGTGGAAATATCTTGAAGATAAACAGAGCTTTTGAAACTTAATCTAAGCGATTGACAGTAACTAAACGTAGACTTGCTACTGTGACTACACATACTTTTATAAAATCAATCTTTGTCAAAACTAGACAAATGGATAGGATAGTACCTATAGTATACAGATTCAAATATAAACCTATCCATTAGGATAATAATCCTAGCAATTGGATACTTTAAAATATGCAACAGATATGCTATCCGATATAAAAGTCAAGAACTATTAGAGAAAGATTAATAGTTGTTACTATTTAAAATGATCAGAGGTTAATTATATTATTGTAATAAATCAATCAACTATTTGTTATAAATGGATTTCATAACATTAAGTGATATGTTATTGTTTGGATGGAAACTAATTCATTATACTAATGTGACTATGGCTACAAAGGAAGACCAAAGAAAGTATAGATGGATTGTGTGAAAGAAAGGGGTAGATTCATATATGACGGTTGTTTGTGATGTATGGAGAAGTTATACTGTACCGACCCTCCTTAGGGATAAGGGCAGGTTAATGATGGATACTAAATGATTATAGAAAGTAATAAAACAATCAAAAAGAGAATAATAATATATTTGATTACTTATAAATTTTATCTTTGTTAAAATCTTGAACAAAATCTGAATAATAAAAATCTTATCAGCGATAGACAGGTAATGGAGTTATGTTGATGTAAACAGTTAGATATTATATTTGTAATCATCATCAGCTCACTATACGTCCCCACCGAGGGGCTCGGAGCCTACCCTAAATCAAGGGTGACTAGGCCATAGTCAACCACGCTGGCCAAATGCGTGTTGGTCATCATTTAAAAAATAAACATCTAATAAACTGATATTTTCATCCTAATATTATAAATGCGAATGTTTGGATATATAGATATGTATTTATTAGACGGTATCTCCAGAATGGCTGCATGGATTTCGCTGAAATATGACACAGATGTAGAACATAATCTGTAAGTTATTTTAAACCCACGCGGACGGAGTCACAGGCGACAGTTATTATGTAAGTAAATATAATTGTCTTCATAAACATTCGGAAATCGAAAACGATGAAATCAAATAAAAAATAAACCACGATGACAAACAAAACGTAAGTACGGCTTTACTTAATCAAATCCGTCACTATAGCAATTGAATGAGTAATAAAACCGCTAGTACACATAAAACAGCAATAAACATTGACAATACAAATAGAGGCTAATAACCCGAAACCAATCAAACGGACCGGCCGAGCGGGACCAATGCTCGAATACATTTTATAGTTATGTGCCCACCTTTATACAGATTAGAGTTTGCAGATGATTGCCGCAATAAAATTGTTTGCCGGAGTCACGGCTTCTAATTAGTTGACACTATACAATAAAGTTCATAAGTTTACGGCATTATATACGACCTAGTACTTGGATGGACAAATTAACTTTGTTATTGCAGAGATTTTGGTAAGTAACAAGAACTTAAATTATTAATATAAGAATTAAATAAATTACTGTTAAAAAAATTGAAGTTTTTTTTTATATCATAAGGTGGGAAACGAGTGGCCACCTATAATCGCTGAAATAGCGATGTTACCGTTGCCTATAGTCATACGCAATTGCATATGCGTTGCCTACCTTTATCGACGGAGAAATTTATTAGAAATCTGAGTTGAAATTTGTTATTTGTAATCATAATTTTAATAACAAGAAATTACATATAGATTGATATAAGCATTAAGAAACATTACGTTCAAGTGAGACAAAAGATACGACTCAAAAGTTAGGTCTAGCTTCACAAGTTGTCGACGTTTAACGACAGATGGCACACCTGGTATTGTTTCAGTTTGATAACGTAAGGTTATTAAATTACTTTAACTCAACAATGGCTTAAAACCTTTTAAGAATTAAGATAATAATATTGATATTTAATCAAAATAAACATAACATAAAAAAAATGAAAAGAAATATTGACCAAATTATACAAGCAATATTTACTAAAGGATAACAAAATAATTATTATAGAAAATGCATATTTTTATAAACTAAAATTATTGTTTATTATTTTTGTTTTTACTAAAGTAAAATAAAATAAATAAAATTTAATAATAAAATTAAATTTAATATAATTGAAATTTCACATTTAACCAATGTTCCAAGAATGATATGAAGGGTTGTTAATTGTTTCGGGACTTATTTGAGACCTAATTCTTTATACAAAACATATCGTCACCCCTATCTATCGGGGATTTTGGTCTCAGAAACCCACGGTAAGATAACCAGCTAATTACACATTTCTATTACAATTCAGTGGCGTTTGAATTGATGTTTGACCCCTATCATACCTTTCAGAAAAACTTTAAGAATATACACCAATCTATAATAATTTTTGTACTATTAATAATAATAATTTCCTAAGCAATGCTAATCAAAACTTTTCTTTTATAAGTAACTAGCTGTTGCCCTCGACTCTGCCGCGCGAATTTAAAAAAGTACTTAATGAGTAGTTTATATGTTCTTCCAGACTATGTTCTACATCTGTGCATAATTTCATCAAGATCCGTTGAGTCGTTCCAGAGATACCTTCAAATAAACATTCAATCATTTAAACATTCGCATTTATAATATTAGTAATATAATAAGTAAGATTAATTTAATTAATTTGTACTAAAAGTAGGCTTGTGTCAATTCTCTGTTGATTCATAAAATGTCTTCATAAACTTGTAACTAAATAAATTGTTATAAGCTGTTATAATTACAATATCATATGTCGATCTAAACAAATAATTTTATGTTTAATGTATAGATAAATGTTGTAACTTAAGTATAAAAAAATTATATTTAATATCGGCCGTCAAGTATAATTTATGATGTAACAAGTTATAAGTGCTTAAGTACAAAGGTGCGAGCAACTAAGTCAAGCCCACCTGCTCCGGCCAAGGTATCTAACCTAATCACTTCAGATTTCTGCGCAACCGGCCAAATTTATTCATACCTTCCCTCACATTTATCACCGCCGGCCTATCTCGGTAGTTTTTCGCATATATGAAAAGACTAGTGCTTGTTCACTACTTCGTGTACTGATATTTTAAATATTTTATCACATTCACTTGTATTTTATTTTACATTTTTTAGTTTTAATATTTTTTTTTGCTATTACTAATAAGTGTTAGATTGATGAATTATGAAAGAATATTTTTTTAACAATTAATGTGTGAATTATTCTTAATTTAATAATAAAAATGTTTTTTATTTGTTAAATTATTAAAAATAATGTAATATATAATAGTTGATAGTTTTATATAAGCATGGATACAGATGTACAGACAGGATTTATTGACAATACCGTAGAGAATTTGCCATCCAAATTCTATCACGCCTCGGAGGGTGAGCCGTTAGAATTTCGTGCACCTTGCCGAAACTAATAAATCAAACTATTGCGTAATGCCGCCGCTATATGCATAGAGATCACCGGGGCCTTCGAATTTATTTATTATCTGTTTCGTATAAAACAGATTTCGAGCGATTTACGAGATACGAAGCGGCCGCCGGTCATATTTATCTTGATTCAAAGCATTCCACGCGTGTTAGATTTTACAAACGGACATTTTTAACAAACCGCATATTAAAATTAGGCATTAACGACTTTTAAAACAGTTCGTTTTACTTATTTGTTGTTAATTATGAATATTTTATAGCATGTGTTTAAAATTTACTATCAAAATATATATCATTATTAAAATGTTTATAAAGAAATAACATTTATCACGTATTATTTTTAGCTACTAAATACTAGTTTTTTGAAATTTATCTCGTTGGAATATGCTAATGTATTGTCAATTTTTATTTTGTAGCTTGTAATCGGCATTGTAAGAAATGGTAGGTAACATATTAAATTCGTAATTAAATGATGTTTTTCTAAGTATAGTTTATTTATAGTCATGTTTGTTGTCTTTAGTTCATTTTCTTTTCGAAGTAAAAACAAGTGAAGGTTTTCTTCTATTAAAAAAAATTAAAGCTAGTATATTACCATAAAAGCATCAAGATTTTGTCCCATTATTATTTGTAATGGAATCAAATATAGAAGTTGGGAATACTTGCACGCCGTCGACGACACGGGCCGTGCAAATCAATGAGAGAAATTCCAACACGGCCACGGCTTCAGGATTACGTCGGAGTTTGAACTTCTCTAAATGAATTCTTCGTTTGAAGCCGTGATTGCTTTCCGATATCGGAGTTTTCAACTCGAAAAGTATTTAGCGTGGCGCCGTTCTCTCATGGAATTAATCGTTAGAAATTCACACATGTGAAATGATTTTACATTAATAAAAGTATTTAACTTGATGATAGCTTAAGGTTATACTATCACGTTTACTTAAAATTATTTTTGTTTTAAATATGTTTGTGCGATGGAAGGTAATGTAACGCAAACCCGAAGTCTATGTAACACGCGTATAGTTTGAATGTAAAAGAAGCGAGAGAAGGTCTGGACAGCAACAAATGGAAATCTTTAATCTCTGCCTACCCCAATGGGTTACGGGCGTCAATGTGTTGTTGAATTAATAACAACAGAAATATATCCTATCTTTTTATTCGATTATAAAAGAGGTAGAACATCCGTTGCTTACACATTATCGAGATTCGATTCCAACCCTCGAGTTTTAGAGTCGAATCAACTGGTCACTCTGTTATCACGACTGATGATAAACGAATTCATAAAAAACCTCTTTGGTTCGTCCGCGATTTGATTCAAAATCTCTGTATTTATAATCGGGCCACCCATCTTACTGGCAACTTGCATTGTTTATCTAAACCATTAAAAACTTAATAATTCCATATAATAGAAAAGAAATATTACTAGAAACAGAATTATACCCTTTTTATAACGAATAAAACAGTCTGATTCATAATCATTGCCTACTTAAATGTTAGCTCAATTCAAACAAGCTCTGTCTACGTAAATTAGCTTTGTTTCTTCGACTTTCATTGGTAATAATTATAAACCGTAGTTAGAATCTTTTCAGGGAATTCTTTTTTTAAAAAATCAATGTTTATTTCAATTTGTATAGAAAAATATGTGCTATAAGAAAAATTAAAAGTGAATAATATCAATGTGAGTGTATAAATATTTTATTAAGTAAGCATCACTCGTAAACAGTATATGTGGATGTTCTTGTATTGATGTAAAAGAATTGAAAGAGATGTTTTGAGTTCGCGCTAAGTGGAAATATCCTTTCCATTGGATTGTGGGTGTGAATTTATATTTGTTTTTTTTATTTCATGTATCGCTTATTAAATTATAATCTTAACATCAATGAGCTACCGTTATTAAAAATATCTGTAAAAGCGTTTCATTCGTTGAACATACATTATAATTTTAAATTTAACGGTTTAACTTGTAATTTCAATAACTGCTTAATTTTTATTTAACAAAAGTTTTTATTAAATATTATTTTTTGTATAACGGTAATTGATATACACGTAACTGCATCAAAAATCAACAATTGTCGGATTTTGGCGCAATTTTAATCTGGGTCCGAATTAATATGTACCTTTGCAAATACAAGAGCTGGTCGAAATTAAGATACAAAAAATATGCAAATATGTTGCGTCAGTTCGTTCCTGTGCAGTGTTCACGGGCCGTATAAAGTGCAGCAGCGATGCTATCTCCGAATATATGCAGCATGAACATTACCAAAAAGTACTCCACGAGCTTGATTGCCGGTTGCAAGCCGAGAACATTAAAATTGTGCGGCGCCCGTGTTCTTTCTTTTAATAAAACAAACACACCAGCTCTGATTTAATTTACACATTAACAAAAACGGACAAGCTCATATAAAAGAACATAAATCGAAACCCGCCGTGCGGTGAACCCTCGCGCCGCTAACACGGACGTAAGTGTATTTTATTGCGCGCATCGCAACACGGTCGGGAACACGTACCGATGAGGCATGGTGTTACGTAGCTGTCAATTTCGCGGTATAAAATTCAAGTTGGGACGCGAGCAAAAGCAGCTGTCATCGTGGCCGGGGGTGACCGCATCCCCCGGGCTAAGCTGCCGCCGGCCATGGCAGACACGCACGCCGTCCCGCGCCACCTAATCCGAATCTACTCCACACATAAACCTATCTAATTGATAATAAAAGAAGGTATTCGGAAGCGTGCGGTTACATAACATCAGGCCGACTAATTGATTTTTATGACCCCTAGAACTTGACGCGACTTTATTGGACACGTCTACTGTAAATATTACTTAATCCAAATTCGCACTTGTCTTTGTGCCATTCCTTCATTAGCTTTTCTTGAATAGACTCCAAACAAAACCTAATCAACAGAAACACTAGACAGGACATCAGAAAATACAACAGTTCAACAACAAAGTTTACGAGTACGACAGGGACTCCGAAACGTAAAGTTGATAGGGGTTCGAATTCGCTTTTCAATTTACATCATTTTCTATCTAACTTAATTGAAATTTGAATAAGTTTGATATGGAAATAGACATTTTTTTATTTTATTATTAAAAAAATTAAAAACACCAAAAGAAATTGTTTCTCTCCGGAATCCGAAAAGTTAAAGATAGCATTAAAAAACTTTCTTATTTCTGCAGTATTTATGAATTAAAAATGATTCGTTTTTAACATTTTATGTTTAGTTTTATTGCTTACTAAAACAGAAAATATATTCACTTTTGTTTCTATTTTACTATAATGATACAAATTATAAGGTAATAAAGTTTAAAATGTAGTCGTCAAGGTACGAATTAATAATATCTTTGTTGTAACTTAATCCAAATTCATGTGACATTAGTCATGTAAACAGACACAAAAGGCATACGTTGACCAACAGCGGGACATTAGAATTCCAAATTTTATTCTATTTCTGACTCATCTTAATAACTCGGACAATATTTTTTTGTGGAACGTCTTATTTTCTAGTGAATGAGAATTTGTTGGGACTCCTTGAACGTGTACAACATAATGTTATTATAATTTATGTCATACTAAGCAGGTGAAGATATACGAGCAAGTCATTCGTTTTATTAAACATGTTTGCTAAGACGATTTTGTTATTTTTTTGTCGCTTGCCCGTGGGGCATCTATCACGCAGCGTGCGGGCGCTTTCTACCTCAGCTCTTTATTACTCCAAAGATTTCCGGACAACGGCGAGCTTCTCTCACGCTTGTCCGTACATACAATAATCCACTAACATCTCACTTACTACATACACGGCAAATATCAAAACAATATCGTTTAATAAAGTATTAATATCTCTTATATTTTGGTACCCATAGTTTTAGTTTTAATCGTCAATGTTTGGTTTAAATATTTAAACTATTTGCATACTATCTCTCAATATGAAGAACTCAATACAACTAGTTTACTTTGTGGTTTCTAAATGTAGTTCTGACTTCTTACTACACATATGAGAACTTAGGAGAATAGAGCAAATTGAAAGCTCAGGACATGATACCCATAAATCATCATTATGAATAGGCCAGAGACGTAATTCAATTGGAATAAATATAATTTTACATATGCTGCAAAAAAATAATTGCACAAAATATAAAATTTTTATCAATAAAATAATATAAACATTAATTACGAAGGATTTTTGTATTGTATTTGAATTTAGTATCGAAGTGAGAGGTCTGTGGATGCGGTCTCGGCACCTATGAGGTGTCGAAGCTCTTCGCAATGTTTTGTTTTTGTTCGAACACTGTCCGCCCATAAATAAGTGGCAGCGTGAACTAGTTGCCTTCCAATACTCCACGGTATTCAATATTGATTCTATCATTTTTGTATTGTAGATTATATTCTCAGCGAATGGATTTATCGCGGATGTCTGAATATTAATAGCTCTACGATACATTTTTAAAAAGATTATAAATACAACAATAACGCGAATGATTTTGAAATTATTATATGTTGTGTTTTATATTCATGCTTTATCAGGACTGGAGGCAAATTATAAATAATTTTAAAACTAAATAAAATAAATAATTGTTCAATTCCAAGATGCAGTTGATAAAGCTTGCAGATAACATAAGTGACACTTTAAAGTAGCTAACTTCGATCGAAGTATCGCAGACAATATAAATATAGAGATAACAATCTTTAGACAACTGAAATTAAAGACTTTGGTTAACTTTTGATACTTTTTAGTGTTGATTTACAACATCAACCTGCCCTTATCCCTATTGAGGGTCGGCACAGTATGAACTACTCCTCCATACATCTCTATCAGCCGTCATATCCGAAACTACTTTGTTTGGTCTTCCTCTACCTTTGCAGCCATCCAACATTCAATCTCATTAGTTTTTTGCTTATATCATCATCATCCCTCCGCATAACATGTCCAAACAATGCTAATCTTTTACTCCTCAATTTCTCGATCACTGGCGCTACTTTCAAACTTCCTTTAATATACACATTTTTAGCTTTATCTTTTCTTGTCACACCACACATCTATCTTAGCATACGCATTTCAGCTACATGCAATCTTCTCTCATTCGAAACCTTGGTGGCCCAACATTCAGATCCGTACAATACGACAGGTCTTACAAGTGTTGTAAATAATAATAACCAAATAAAGATGAATAAACAGTTCGTTTAAATATATTCTGAAATCTTATCCAATTGCGACAGTTTCATCAGATAATAACAATGTTCATAAGCCCCGTTTAATAAAGCCGGATCAAAGTTACGCCAAAGTTTTGTTATCGACTACGCATCTCTGAGGTTTGCTTCCAAGTATATATAATTCGTAGTATATTTTATGTCTGTACAAAAGGAAGGTTTCAACCTTTAATTTTATTTGACAGAAATATGAATTAAAACTGTATTTGACATAAATCATGATCATTATTCTCTTCAGCAAAACTTTTTTTTTTATAATAAAAGGGGACAAACGAGCAGCGGGAACACCAAGGTGTTCAACGACTCCCATGGACATCAGCAATACCAGAGGAACCGCAGATGCGTTGCCCGCCTTTGGGATGGTGATACGCTGGCTTCTTGAAGGACCTTAAGTCGTAGCGGTTTGGAAATACCGCCGAGGACAGACCATTCCACAACACTGCTGTGCGAGGCGGGAAGTTTCGCGCAAACAGCAGGGTTGTGGATTGCCAGCATTTTATTTAGAAAACTTCGGATTTTTTCTAAATACTATGAAAAGGTTTTATTCTAATGTAAAGAAAAAACACGATGAAATATAAATTAAAGATAAATATAAAAAAAATATCTTCAACATCCAGTTGAAATTAATTCCATAAAACAAGTTTACAAAGTACAAAGTTATGATCCATGAAAAATTCATACATTTATTATAGAAAAAAGTGTTGCACGGACAACACTCGTTCCTTGTAAAATTATTCACGAATGACTCTCATACCCTGTACAATGAAAACAAGACTTATGAAGCATGGGTTAATTCTGAGCCCTATAATAACCCAATAAAGACAATGCAAAGCATGATACTGGAAGATAATAAATTTTACGTTCTCTAAATATGAGAAACATTTGTGCAAAATGCGAATGTCTGGCTATCCATTATACGATGTCGCCGACAGAAAGGCCACCTCACGTAAAAGCACTTTGTATTAAGTCAACAAATCCAAAAACCATTCAAAGGACATTTGTTTCCATGAATAATAATATGTAAATACATTATTATGTACGCAAGTGGAGTGCCCTTGTACCAGAGACGAGTTTATTCGTTTGTAGTGCGCTTTACAAAGAATAATTAAAGCAAATATCTCTCAGTTTTATGTTCGCGTCTTAAATTTGTTTAGTTTACGAACAAATCTTGCACTTTTTAATAACTTGAATTGTATTAGCTTTATTGTATTACCATTAAAATTATTTGTTTACGTAGATATGAGAGGTTATCATTAAATAAAAATAAATGCTGAAATCATTTTGCAAGTTGAAATCGTCTATAATTTTTTCAGTACTGTTGACACATACACGAATTTCGCATTTCTAGCATTATTTTTTTATGAAAATCGAAGAGAAAGTACGCTTAGAAGTTACTGACTTTGCTGTTAGCGAATCGTATTTTAACAAAACAATTTTTTTGCTTAGCAGTGATACAACGCATTAAGTGAGCACTCTAATTTGGCATCAGCAACGTTCGTGTCTCCATTTCGTACGAGCAATATGTTCATAAGAGCGCGCAGCTCGTCCCAAGAGTTTTACAGATTTTAATTTTCCTTTTGTCTTTATGGATCACGAAATGTTTTGTGTACGCAAACCCCATGGGGCTAGGACCGCCCGCGGCGTCTTCCTTCCTACATCGACTCTCCACAAAAACTCTTGTTATAAAAATGCAAGACAAACAAAAAGCCCTTACGTCGGGTGACAAGTGGCTTTTGTTTACAGTATTTTGTTGATTTGTTCAAGTTGTTTATGAATGTTTCTGACACCCGATGACTCTGCACTATTACAACTAGGTAACTGTTGTTAGTATCTCGATGTGTGACTGTGTTAACGTATTGTAAACACATATTAACTATCCTTTTACATATTAAGCGCTTAGATAGTCTTGATGGTTATTATTCCATATATTTGTTACGCTTAATCAATTGACGAATTGTAATTGGTCATTTTTTATATTGTAGTTTTTTTAATTCAGTTGAAAATTTTCTGAAAGTATGATATGCAACAGCCGATTAACTAAAGTCGATTATAAAATATTTTGGAGAATTTAACTGAAGAACAATATGAGCAATGTACAACTTAATGACACAACGAGTGAGTAGCAAATATACTAATGTTGATTATTTACTAAAACTTAATTTACTAAAACTGTGTGTAAACTTGAATTATACATAATTATGAATTTAATTATAATATCCATAACAATATATTAGGCGAAGAGTAGACAGTAAACTGTGATAGCTATTTGCTATAGCAATGTCAAATGTTGAAAAAACATAAAAAAAATTCTCTAGCGTTATAAAAAGCATGTTAAACGCTAAGAACACCCGCCGTTGGACTTAATAACCGACACCTTCAAAACGCGCGATTATCAAGATACCATACTAATGTTGTTAAGTAAAAATTTATCAAACATATACGCCGTATTCGGATGAAAATGTACAAGTTGACAACACGTGTAGCCGCTATCTACGCGAATGTATCGGACGCCCCGGGGCGCGGACGGCCCGACATCGCTGCATTACTCACCGTGACCTAATGGGCGGGGATAAATCAAGAGTATACGTACAAAAAAGATAGAAAAAAAACCAAACAAACAAACACACGCACACACAAACTGGCCTTATGCTGTTGAATAAACAAAATTCATGGAAATGGGAACAAATCTTACAATGCTGAATGCCGGTGGTCCGAGAAACGTCGCGGAGGCCGGTATAACGTCGCCGGACTACCGCCCGATGCACGCGTCTGCTACTATCCAACGAAGCGGATATATACAGATTGGAAATGACGGTAATATGCATAGTAAGATTACTATTTAAGTAACTAAGATAATGTAGAAGCCTAAAAGTTAACTATAACTATTTTCTTATTAATTTGATTCGAGATGTACTCTTCCTTGTGTCAAATTAAGTTATAGAAATAAATAAAGTAGATGTCTGATTAATTTAAATTAGAACACATTATTTTTTTCCATTGAAAATCGTATCCAAAATCTACAACTTTATAACGGTACCTTGACCTTAAACTCATCGAGTAAAATAAACAGAAACTGATATAATAAAGAACACATACAAGAAATAACCCAACATTCAAATAAAGGAAAAGACGACACACCAAAAAAGAGAATGTAATAAATTGTAACAACAAACTGAGAACAATCAATTTAAAAACATGAGACCGAATCAAACAAACGGCCATGCAAACCAACGATAAGAGAGAGGGCGAACGCGAGAAAGAAAAAAAAGATATGAATTTCGCTTAATGCGATTAAAAGTAAAGTGCAACAAATTAAATTCTCCCACGCAGCACGTCAAATAAAGAAAGACATTACGCCGCGCCCCAGACCCGAGCAATTCATGAAACTGTGGCCCTTTGATATGAAAATGTTTCTAATCCACGGCACGCGCTTCCTTCCCCAGTTGCCCTTGTTTGTTTGTTTGCTTTACTCTGTGTCATGTATTTATTATAACTTATAAACATTTCACTGTCTAAATTTATTAATGCACGTAGCCCACCACTAAATAAATTATGTTATATCCAATGATTAATGAACTTAAGTATAATATAATTAACTTTGAATATTTCGAAGTATGTGCCTTTGAATTTGTGGAATGCTTGTATTACGCTATATTGCTTGTCTTTCAATGATTTATCATTACTCCGTGTACTCGGGTAGTTATCCAGCTGAGTGGGACCTCGTCCGATTAGTCCTCATATTAATTTTATTGTTTTTTTTTTAATTTTCATTTAAATTGAATACATTCTTTTAAAATACATTATAGATGATTAAGTGTTATCTATTAAGTTTTATGATTTACTTTTAACACAACATTATTAAATTTAATCTATACAATTAAAATAACATTTATAATTATTGACATTTAACATTTCATGGTGGTGATAAAGGGATTAGCTTCCAGTTTGAAGAAGTTAAAGATTCGATCTCCGCTCCAATTGTTTAACAATTTTTTTTTTATTTTACAACTTGACCATGGCAATTCTATTGAACAGACTCTCACTCTATCATTCTACACTTATTTATATGTTAGATTCTAATTTATAATTAAGTTAACAATTCGCTCATTTCTCACACACTTAAACTACAAATTAGATGGACTATTGAAGAACATACTTACGGTATTAAAATGATATATATATACATAATAATTTATTGGTATTTAAAGTGTCAGCACATAGAAGCAACACGACTAAATGTAATCGCGCTACACCTATGTATGACAATTAAATGACACATTCTAACTTGATCAAGCCGTTTTATACATAGGTCTTATTGAAACGGACACAAGCATATGTGATATGATCTGGTTGAATGACCGTCATACAAGTTTCTTAGTGTCTGAGATCGAAAGAAACCATTTAGTATTTACACCAAAAAGGTTAAAATCAATTCCCTTGTTTATTACTGTTACTCGTTTAAATGAGTTTTAATAACCCCTTTAAAAGAATAACCAGACCCTTTCTCTGTTATCATAACGTCCATAACGATGTGTCTAACGAAGGGTATAAACTTGGTTTGGTGATTATTAATTGAATGTTATACGATTTTAACGCTTATTTCTAGAGCAATAAAGCTGTTATACGTCTGATAGGAATACGATGTGTATATATACAAACGTGTTGAATGTATTTCTGAATGAAGCTATTACGATTTGGTTGATTCGATTGTTAGCTTTTTATTAAATGGATAAATTAATAAATATTTTATTTTGTATATTTTTAGTAACGTTTTCCAATAATGGAATATCTATACATCGTGAACGCGTTTCACGAATGTTCTTATTAATAATTTACCATAATTGGAGGCGTTTAATATTCTAGGACACTTCTGCGATACCGAACAGGAAGCATGCGTTACATTTTCTGACACGTACCAAGGTGCGAATACAAGGAAGTTCATACGAATTGAATTACATTAAACTCTTCTGAATCAATTTTCTTGCTTAACCTAAGATAACCAACAAGATTTCAGTAGTCTCATGACATACAGGAAAAAAACATTGAAAATCTAAAATTTATCCTCTAGTATATATGAATTTTAAAGAGATATTAAGCTAAAAATATGTTTGATAACCGAATGAGGACGTAGAAAAGTAAAATGTAATTATAAAACTCGTTACAAAAATTGCAAATAACATTTTCAGTTCGCAGTCTATAATCGGTAATATTTTATGCTTCGATTTGTTGTCTAACGATGAATTAGAGACAGATGGAAACGTCCCCGTTAATTCCATTAATGAGAGATGAACAACATGGGGTGTTCATGTCTGGTCTAGTCAACATGACGCTAGCTGAATATCGCGCCACGATCAATGATGTATCGAGATGTGTGTCTTACATTGAACACAGATATACAATGCACTGGAAGTGACGAATAAAATAGAAAATATAATGATCTGAATACAATATTCATTGTGTATTTGTTTTTGATTAATTCAAGAAATAAAGCTTTTTTAAATTGTTTTAAATATATAATAATTAATAGCCTTCCAGACTATGTTCTATATGTATGCCATATTACATCGAAATCCGTTCACCTGTTCTGGATATATATTCAAACAAACATCCATCCAAACATTCGCTTTTATAATAGTGTTAAGATGTATGCATGTAAGTTGTGCTTACTCTATTAAAAAGTACCATTTGTTCTTATACAGTTTTGAAGTGTTGTTATAATTTGACGTGTAAATAATGAGCACAAGTATAACCGCATGTTGAAACAAGTGTTATTAAATTATCATAATTAAAAATCAAGTTAAATTCAAGGTTTCGTAATAAGACAGACATTTGGTCGTTTGTTCCGAACGCGTAAACATAAGTAATGTAAACAATTTAATTGGCCCCGCTTTCAACACTTTCTAAAAATATTACATATATATTTAAATATGGCTCACATTCATGAGTTTTTAAGTTCCATAATTCGTATAATTTGTCTATAAATATCGTGAGCGACACAGGTGATAACTGTCTTAACATAAGGAAACAGTTTATTTTGTGTTATTTTTTTTACGCAACAATTGTACTAAAATTTCAAGAGAACATAACCGTATATTGTCATTCCTTTCGTTTACTTTGAAAAAATGGAGACAACAATATGTAAATAAGTACTACGGCACAAATCCTACAGTTATGAGGACTTTGTTTTAATCTTATATATAAAATTATCGTGTCACAATGCTAGTTACCATACTCCTGTACAACGACTTGACTGATTCTGTCTGTCTGAGAATCGACTATCTATTTTTTTAATCCCGCGCGGACAGAGTCGCGAGCGACAGTTAGTGTTTTCATCCAAAATAAAGTTTAAATTTAAAGCGTTATTTTACAAGTATTAAATATTATATTGACATTTAGGATTGATAATTTTTTGTTGCCTATTCCAGTACATAATAGATCCATTAACGAATTCATGTGGGTGTCCTTGCCTATGCCAGTCATCGATCATTACCAAGTCGTGCTTACTATCGATACTTAGTAGAACACCACTAAAATCCTCTTTGCCCAACCCATTTATGGATATTAGAAGTTATAATTGACGTCATACGGCTTACTTTACCATGACGCTGCAAAGATTTAACATATTCAACTTGCATTGTAAGTTGATTCTTTAAGAGATATGAAAAACTTTGGATTCCAAAACTGTAAATTAGAGATAATATTGTTGAGAACATTGCAAATATATTTTTAATCATATTATACATAACTGTAACGCGATTATTGTATATTATTAGTTGCTAAAAACGTAAGAAACATAATTCTTCGGAAATTACAAGAGAAATTTAATTTTGTAAATAATATTTTCGTAAGTCCAATTGGTGCTAATAAGCATACAAACGTACACTATAAATCTAATTGGAGATATAGATTATTAGACTAGTTAGATTCCTAGATATAAAGCATTTTATTTTAAGGACTAACTTATACATTCTATGTCTTAATTGTTTCTTTATCTTATCATTCTACAATAGATTTTACAATTTGAAAGATGAAGTTCTCCGCCACTAGTGGTTAAGTATTTTAAACCTTATTGCAATAATAGCAGTGTCAATTTTTCATTGCCATAAAATCAATATCTTGCGAGGCGCCTGCGCATGCTTTCACCGCAACAGTATAACGACACACGCGCCTCCTTTCTCTTTTCACTAGGCGCTGCGAGAGCAGAGTCACTGTACCGTGTCATGCCGATACGTAAGCCCCAAAAATAATAACGCTAAACACAAAATTTATTCTAATTCCGTACATTTGTATCGGTTCGTTGGTTTATCGCTTAATCAATTTAAACTGTTTTAAAATACCATTCAAATTTGTGTTTTTTTTTGTTTGGTTAATAATTTCCTTCTTTTCTATGGTTATATGAGTAAAGTATTACTTCCTTTTAGCTTACACGGGTTCATGCGATGACGTCATCGTCTGTCTTGTTTTATATTCAAAGAAACAGGTATGCGAAACAATCGAATAAAAAAACAGAAGATCTTCGATGATTGTCGTTCACACGGTTGTTTATATTTTGATTATTTGTAACATTTTTAACATGGCTTGTTAACAAAGACTTATTGTTTTTTTAATATGAAATCATAAATACGACATGTTTTTATCAAATGAATTAATCTTAGCATCAATGTATTATATTTATATCGAAACTAGACATTTTGCATTTGTACTGACCCTAGTTGAATTGAATGTTAATAAAAATTATTTAAGAAAAATATAACATACTAGCTGCCGCTTGCGACTTCGTCTTCGCGGTATTCAATAAAACTTAATTTATGCCTACATGTTCTTCCAGACTACGATCTATATCTATGCCAAATTTCAGCGATATCCATACAACCGTCCGAGATACCTTCAAACATCCATCCATCCATATATTTGCATTTATATTATTAGTAAGGGAGTTTTTAGACCTTGTGGTTTTATCCTACTGGTAAGATACCTCATGTGAAGATTGATCTAATTTGAATAAATTTAAGAAAAAATGTATATGTAATAATGCATATAATATTAAATAAAATGTATTACCATTGTATTCAGATCTATAAAAACACAATAACCACGATAAATACAACACGACTTTAAGTATCGAATGAGATAAAAACATAATTTATGACATGGCGACGAAAAAAGGTACATTTTTCGTCCAAACCCAATTCCCGAATTGATATCTTACTTTCTGTCAGTCTCTGGTCAGACATGAATCATTTATTGTTAGAGTATTTGGCAATAGAACGGCTGAGTTGCATTAAAATGCGTTCTCACCTCAGTGGCCGTTGCCTCCCGCGTCGTCACAACCTAACCATGGATATATAATTGCCAAATACTCCGTTGTAATGAAAGAAGAGATGCTCGTTTCACGGAATTCAAACAGACAACAGGCGGACATGTAAGCAAACATCTTAATGTTTACTAATGAAACATTTCGAGGTACATTGATTGATGATGCTGACATCGCACGGGTTTTGTGTACGCTCGCATTATTCTATTCATAAATCGCACTGCGGGGTTCTGGAGCGACGGCGTTGGTGGCTTCGCTATTGTTCATGTTAGACACATTTCGGCAAACATTTCTGGGTGCGACATATTTTTTTTACTCAAAACGGTTACGTTTCGAGTGGTCAAATATAGTGAATTCCTTTTGTTTATAAACTCAAAATTTGCGTGGAAACCTTGTAATAATCTATTACAACTGAAAGTATTCTTTGAAACTTTATATTTTTTATCTATTTATTGATTTTAACTGGTTCCTTAAAGTTAGTCTAATAAACATAGCCACAGTAAACACCCCGTACATTTTTCTAAAATATACGGGGTGTTCATCATGATTCGGTTAGAACTTAGAAGCTAGAACTAAGTAAAATAAGACCAACTTAATATCCTTAACCTGTTCCTAACCTTATAATTATATAAACTTTATCACTCTGGTCATGCACAATATTTACCTCTAGATGTAATTATCAATTAATTTAGACGATGCTCAACTTTATTCTACAGCTATCAATACTTTGAACAAAACCACACCATAGCTTATTCTTAATCTTGTGTCGGTTTAAAAGCAAGATACATTTCACGCGTCAGTAGATGCGGCAGCCGGCGGACGTCTCCCCATTAGAAGTAAATGATTAAGAGCTACGTTGTTGAGATGGGGAAGGATTCCTCGGGGAGTGCGTCGCTTCCCTACCGCTTGAACGGTGCACGGTACGCAATTAACTCCTCTGTTGGAGAATTATCTCGGCATTAGACAGTCGTCTAGGTGACGCGACCCTCCGCAGACATATGTATGTTGTTTGTTACATCATACCACATGTTGTTCAGTCCTTTGTATATAAGTAAACTAGTCATCAAACACAGAAACGATTCATTAAAAGAGAAGCTTTCATCGCTTTAAGATATGACATTTAAAAAAAAAACGGAATCATAAATTTTAAATGAAAACATTATGGTTTACAATTATAATATTGAATTTAAAAAAAAAAGTTTTAACGTCAGTAGCCATTATTGGTAATATAAAAGTTAATCATGTTAGTACGTCGGGGTGGGCCGGCTGCTGAACCCATTGTCCCAGGTTCGAGTCGGCCGCCCCCCCGCAACGATTCGTTGCTTATTTAATGCAACGATGCACACGTAAACATCTAAATAACTTTTGTGTGACACTTCTCCCCTACCCTCTAATTTTACTAAGTAACTGTATCTTAACAAATATATATTAGATAAGGGAGGGTATATCTGCGGATGTCAGCAGAGATTTGAATAATTTTAATTTGTGGTGATTTGTTTCGATTCTATTACATTTTCATAAGTAACTTGAGATGCTAGACTAATATTTTATTGACTACGTTAGTGGCATATCTGAAAAAACACCTCGGTGAATATTAATCCATTTCAACATTGTTCTCCTTTCTAAAATTGGCGATTATTGGGCATTCTTGAAACCGCTACTAAACCGAATCATTGAAAAACACTAAACATATGAACTCTCTGAAAGTTGATTTATTTTATTTATAT
Source organism: Papilio xuthus (assembly GCF_000836235.2). Classification (NCBI taxonomy): domain Eukaryota; kingdom Metazoa; phylum Arthropoda; class Insecta; order Lepidoptera; family Papilionidae; genus Papilio; species Papilio xuthus. Next base: position 3,393,376 of record NW_013533632.1, read on the forward strand.
AGTTTATTGAGATTTTCTTTATTATGATTTAGAATTTGATAGAAAAAACTTTAAGAAATAATTACGAAAATTTATCAGTCCGCTACCATTATATAAATAGTTACCCGTAATTTTTCTGTTAAGCTTTAAAGTTAAGTTAAAGTAGGTACATCATTCGATTCAATTAAGTTGAATTTACACGTTTTTCTTTTTAAAATAATTATGTTAATTTTCAATCTTTTAAATACACTAAATCCATTAGCTTATTCTGTTATGTTCTTTCAGTTTATAAAACAAATAAAAATGTAATTTCCTTAAAATTAGACAAAATATTACTAAGCATGTTGAAATTAATTACCGTACCTAAATATCGTGTCTTTGTTAGCAGATACAGTGGGTTACCACTGCAGTAACGCTAATACGAAAACTATTTGTGTTCTCACTAATTCTCTTTGAAAAGACAGAGATAACAACAATAATTCCATACAAGTTTATACAATAGAAACTCGAGAGAAACTCAGTTCGCAATTGAGATATGGTAATATAATTAACTATATTTTATTTAATTAATTATAATTCATGTATGTTGAAAGTTTAAATCTAGAAATCCGTCTGTTCATGGAACCTGAGAATACAAATATTCTCGTTATCTTTTATGTAAAAACTTAATTACAACGTTTTATAACAATTCAAATAGACATACAATGCAAATATGTAATTCAAAATGGTGTATAATATATTAAGGTCATTAGAACGGTAATTTAATTTTGAATTACATTATGTTATTATTCGTCTAGACTGTTATAGGAAATAAAGTTAGAAACATACTGTTAACTTATGTTGTCAAGTTAAAATATTATTTTTTCTTTTATCAGGAAGATATACATGCGTTAATTTTAAACATGTTTAAAATTCTTAAGAACTTCTTTGAATCCCTCTCTAGGGATATCTTTTTGTGACTTCATATTCTTTATTTAGTTCTAAATACTTAAACTCAATGACTGATATTTTTATCAAAAAAAATTACGATGAAACATAACGTACAAATGTAATTCATTATACGTAAGTCCCATACCAATACCCTCGAGCTTTTCATGTTATTGACATGTTAAGCGGTGGTGGCAACAAAGTACGAGATGAGTTGTCGTCCTCTAAGCGGGTTAGAGACAATGCAACGGCAGAAATTGTTTGAGATGACACAATCTGCACAATCCACGCATGGCCGAGTCAAACTAGCTGCCCCGAATTCGCACCCTCGGGCCTGCCACTCTCCTGTCACGGCTTACGCAAACCGGTTGACAGCCTCCAATAATTCGTCACGAAAATGTGTTAATCGCGCGCCGTACACTTTTACGCTCGACAACACTAAATTAGATTAGGCTGATGACAATGGAGACATCTGTAGCTGAACGCGAGACGTCATATTTTGACAGGTAAAAGTCACACCAGACAGACAGAGGGTACCCTCGTCTGCCCACATACACGTGTTAGTCGTATCCCACGCCAACGAACGGCCGAAGCCCAATGCTATGATGCCACTAGTGAGCCTTTTTTGTAACAAAAGATCTGATTTCACGCGGCGCGAACATTCATACGATTGTCGCGAATTTCGTTATCTCGTATTAGCTAGCGCGCGGTGATATTGAAAAAATAATACGTTTGGGATTTGACGGCCCCCATGTGCGCTCAGCAGCTTCCTTTTCACTGCGACTTTATCCTACAAACGAAACAGGGATGATAAATTTATTTAATGTATACAAATGTTTGGACATTTTTATTTTGCTGTCGTTTAGACGTAGGTAACATAATTTAGTTCGCCATATGTTTTGACGATACAACGCTCCTAATAGGAAGTAGAAAAAAATGTTTTACGAGTTGTTAGAGAGTATGACGAACCGGTCGCTTTCCGTGTGTCATTCTCGCTGCTTCGATAAATAGCGTTTTTTTTAATGCGCGCAAAAAGTTATTGATAAATGTGACTGGCGAATGAATACGACAACGGAATCATTTCAATTACTCGACAAATATATTATCGCGCTCATAATGCATTATTATTTTACAAGACAAAAATTTATAACACATGATTGTTGAAAAAGCTTTAAGCTTTTATTAGAGAGACAATATATTTTCAATCTTATGGGTAACGATGATCAACATAAGTTACATCTGCTATAATGATTATTTCTTCTTGTCTTGAATCAATATTCAATTGCACATTCAGCAGATAAAAGATCGATTATGATGGCATCGAATGCTAATAAAAATTTGCCGGCTCATTAAGCTGGGGTTGTGATTCCGGGTCGCATTCTAATTGATCTGGCCGAGGGTAATTATTCACAGGGGGTACGTAACGTAATTATTGCTTGGGTAGCCCTTTTTCCTTGTCGCTTCCCCCCGCCCGTTTCGTCGCTAATCACCGCTGACGCCCGGTGCCGATGACGTGCCGCAACTGTGTCTTGGATGCGATGACAGTATTTTAATATATTTTCCTGTCGTATGTTAATTCCGCGGCAGATGGCGCTGCAGTACAGCGGCGGTAAGCTTCGCGATGTCTAACGTATCAAACATGTTGTATTCGATTCTGAACTTTTTAATTAATTGTGTCTGTAATATATGAAGCAGAATATTGTTGATGTATTGTTTTTAATCTGGTGAAAGAAGTAAACAAATAAACAATTGTGATTCAAATACCTTGATATTACAACCTGACGGAATATTGTATGTTTATTTTTTAAGATCGGTTTTCATTGTTCGATAAACTAATCATTAATAGTGCAACGCATTTAATATTACAATTATTTGGTGGTTAATTGCTTTTCTCTATGATACTTATTTCATTTGTTACAGAGTTAAAATATCTTAAAATAAATAGACTAAGAGGGAATACCCATAAAAGCTATGCAGCACAACAGCACAACTACATTGACAAAACGCTCACCATAAATAACCTTTACCCTAGACTGCCTTAAAAAACCTACGCTGGATGAAAAGTAGATTTATATTTGTTAAGAAGTTGTTCGTCTTCATAAGGCTTGACGTTTCATTTCTGTCTAGGCAGGCCGACAAGTGCTAACCCTCCCGCACCCCTACCTACACCCCTTGGAAGGGGGCCCCCTCGTTATGCATAAAATTTTGTCTTATTACTTTCAACTTCGCGATTATATTCGACGGGACAAAGTTACCAAGTTATTTTGTTATTAAAATTTTTGGTTGCCACCGACGGGTGGATCTTGGTTCGGGTGTAAATGCGAATTAAATTATAAAGCAAAGAAGTTATTTGATTGAACAAACCTTGGAATCCAGGGATTAGTGTCGCGAATTCGCCGGCAACTGGATGTCGTGATTCGCGCTTTGTACGCTCAACTGTCGGGAACAAAAGGGACGGAGCGACGAGATAGAACAGGCTTACTTCATAAGTACCTCCTGGCGTTATAGGCGGCGCTTAAAACTTATCGTCTTCGGTTTCGTTCAAATTGCGAAGTCGGTGAAATAAAACTGGCGATTTCGAGTAGGAAAAGTAAATTGTTGTCAAGTTTTCATGCGAATGAATGTGCACTTCGCTAGCGAAGGGCGATGAAATGTATTCAGAAATTTTCCTTTTTATATTCCTTTGTCATGAAAGCGATAACTTAATTTTTTATACTTAACGGTAATTTTCCACGATACGCTGTTATAAGACGATTTTTATAATGTCATGGCATGTTTGAAGAAAAAAAACTTTTATCACAGACCGATGATTATAGATTTTAATTCTAGTTCAAATTTAAAAAAAGAACACTTTTGTTAGTTAGGTTTTACCTTCGCGAGCCTCCTTAGAACATTAATTGTAATGGATTCCAAAATTTCTATTTAATTAATGTACAGTATACTAAAGCATCTCAGTTTGGTTTTATCGCATTAGCCTAATATTACTAAAAGTAGAAATATCTTACCGTTACAGTATTCTTGTTCGTTAAAGAAGAATTATTTAATGTAGTACGAGGAATTAAAATTATAGTCTTTTGACAAAAGCTAGTTTTAAAATAATAATTAATATTATTTAAAGTCTATGCCTTTATCTTTTCTTATATTATTTATGAATGATGTGTTCTCTATGCAAATGTAATGGTAATTAAATATTAAATCTTTTAATAGTTTGGCTAATGGCTTCCGAGGTAAAAGAAGTTCACACAATCGGCTACATCGAAAGATAAAGACATTTTAAAACGTTACTATTATGATATATATTAATTAAATTAAAATGAAACTCAACTGAGTTAAAGTTAAATTGAGAGAAAAGGAAATACTTGATTTAATTAATGTTAAAATCTTTCAACTGTGTAGGTTTCCAATAACTACGAATATAAAAAGGCATGGATATGTTGAGGAAAACAATTACCGATTACAGATAAATAAGGAAAATAATAATACAAATTTAGTTCTATAACTAAATAAAGAAACGATACGGACTAATCCTTAGCATAGCTTGTTTAAACTGATTCATAGTGTATAGGTTAACCTCGAGTTAACGAAACTAATTAAATGGCTTTGAAATTTAAAGCCTACAGCTTTGATAGAGAGCAAGAAGCGAAGAGACTGTGGAGGCGGCGGCAGAGGCGGACGAACATCTGTTCCCGGCGTCGCGACAAATTAACACGATTCGAGCAAAGTGCGGCTCGCAAGCATTGCCGGCGCGAAACGGCCCTAACGCCCGTACCACACTGAATTGCGAAAGCGGAATACAAGGTAATGCGAATTCCGCCCTACAATCGCATAGTTAGCCTGTGTGAACGGTTTGGCATAACGAAATAATCTAAAGCCAATTTCATGTCAAACAACTAATGATTTTTACTGTGGATAGTACACATTGTTGTCTCTGTGTTTTTCAATGAGAATGAAAGTGATGACAATATAGACAAATGTCATGTCAGTCGAATTCTGCGGTTAGTATATTGCCAATGCAGAACTTGTCGCAAAGCAAAAGCCGATTCGCTTTAGGTTTGCATGCGATCCGTTTTGTGTGTGAATGTCAACAACCATTCTCGTACTAGAGAACAATTTACCTACTAGTAGTTAGTAGTGTTTTGTTAAACTTAATTACCGCTTCGAATTCGCGTCAGTGTGCTAGGGGCGTAAAGACGCCCTTAAACGAAACGCCAGATGCTTGCCGCACTAAATTCACGTAACAACGGTTTGTTTTAAAATTTGTAATCATTCTCACATTTTACGACGGCCTACGGTCCGTTTCGGAAAATTTGATACCACCGTAAAGCCTGTTATTGTGTTAGAATTCGAGTTAATTAAAAGTTATGAATTTTGAGGCGCACGACTTTATTGCGCCTTTCGCCCGACGCGGCTGAAACGCTCGTTTAGCCTGGTCGTTTTATTAGTTGTATGAAGTTAAGATAGCGCATGTTCACCATTAATAAGCGAGTCTTACGCTATAAATACTAAAGTACATTCGTATATCGCCAACTTCACAGTGAACGATTTAGTTAACAAAGTTGTGTTACTTTCAAATCCACTCGTCAGTAATAAAGATAACAAAGTTCTAGCATGTTAATTTTTAAAAATAATGCGTTATTACATTTTAAAAACGTTTGAGTCATTTGAATTTTAATTCGATATAACGAGTAGTTGAATGTGTCTGTGTTATTTTTTTAAAATATTATTAGATTTTTTTTGTAAATTTACGAATATTTCTTTTGCCATTCCAACTAAGCTCTTTGCTTGTGCTAGGATATGGTTCACGACAATAGTCGAATGTCGAGATTCGAACCCCCAGCCTCGTGATCGGAAATCCGTATCCTTAACCATTAAGCTATTGACACTTAACAACGTTTCAAAAGTCTATAGTTATTTATAGTTAACCCAACTTCATAAAGAAATATCACACAAAGACCCTAGTTGTAAAACTAAAAGTTCTGTTTCAACTTTGTACCAAAAAGTTTGCATTGAATTTTAGAATAGTACTAATTAAAAACAAAAATCAGTTAAATGTGTCATTTATGCTACAGATAATATAACTTCATATTTTATTTGCAAAGAAAAATAACAAATTACTTGTAAAAAAGAAAAGAAAGTATGAATGTAATAAAGGTGTGTGCACATTTGGCAATGCACCAACTAAACAAGTATAGGAGTTATTATTTAAAGTAATTATTTAATTAACAGCGTGTAGCAGTGTTACCCTCTTAAGCGAGTTTGGGACAACAAGGAATTAAGTACGGGGTTAATGTTAACAAGAGCATACGTACTGGTTATTGTCTCGACACTCGGGGACCCCCCGTCGAGGTATTTATGGCTGCTATACCCAACTTTTGGCACACACAACCGTGGCCTGTACCACGATAATTCTAAATATTAAACAACTATCGATACGATCGCAATTGTATAGATCCATTGCCATTTCCCAATGATAAGTATTGGATAAGTGAAGTAGCAAGCGAGTAATGGATTGCGTGCTATAAAAATTATAACATTAGTAAGCGTATTATGTCATAGACGAACTATGATTGTTAACAATGTTACTCTTACCCTACGCTTTTAACATCATTAGTTGTGCGAGATTTCGTACGAAAGCATAAATGTGTATTTGTTTTCCTAGCTCTGTGTGCCATTTCCACTCGGCTATTATACTGCGACGTCGCTTAATCGTTGTGGGAAAATATTTTGACTTGTTCTTCTTGTAATTTATAGCATTCCGAACTGGCTTTCAACAAATATGTAATTTTTAACCAATATCATCTTTAGATAACCAATGATAGGATTGAAATTGATAATGTTTATACTATTCAATGAAAAACGTAACAAAACATATTGAGTTACACAGAAATTTGTCAGATTATTAACAATTTTTTTTTATGTGTATGAAAACAAATCACCACTGACATTATTTTTCAACTAGTAACAACTGTATACATAATCTTCCGAAAAAAGGAGCATACTCTTTTTAACTCTATGTCGGTGAAAACACTATCCCCTTTTTACGAGATTTATTACTTTCTCTTTACGTATATGATAAATATAACTGTGCACAGTTATAAGATACAAATAGCAAAAGATTTATTCCAAAACTGATAATTTAATATTATATAATACATTAAAGTAAATCAAAGACTCTGTGAGTGATACTAACTAAGGATGGGAAGTGGAAGTGGACTTTCCGGATGAGAGGATGCATCCTCACCTCCGTTGATCAAAGGTAGGCAACGCATATGCAATTGCGTATGTCTATGCGCAACGGCCACTTCGCTATTTCAGCGATTTCAGGTGGCCGCTCGCTCGTTTGCCACCTTATGAAAACTGTAAAAAAAGAATTATGGAGAAAACTATGGATTTGATGTTTTTTATGAATGTTTCGGCAGTGTAAACAAGAATAAACTATGTAGTGTGAAGACTATTCTCCGCGTCTTAATATGACTGATGACACGTGGTACTCAAACTAGTCCAATACTAAGCCCTCATGCGCACGGGAGCTTCTTTATCGCGCGTTGAAAAACCGTTCAAATGCATTATCATGTATCAATTAAAACGCGATGATTTTCATCGTGATCTCTTGCATTTTGAGCGCTCTACGAACTGAGCAAGAGTTATTTTTGAGCGTTTGTCTTTGAGAGCCACAAAAGCCAATTTTTAACGCGGCGTTAAAATAACGCCCCGTGCAAAATGGGTACTAAACTAACTCATGTGGTTGCAGTTGAAGATTTCTTGATCAGTAAATCATATAGGCTACTATTTTTTTGTTATTTTAATAAACAAAATGACGTTGGTAAATGCAGGGCACAGAACAAGCGACAACATAACGAGACACGCCAGCTACAATACCTAGAACAGGGGCCATAATGTCAGAGAAAAAAGTCAAAGTGTAATTTTAATGAGCATCCAGAGGGTTGCCCTCCGGCCGCTTCGGAAGCTCGTCTACGTACACAAAGAGCCGGGGCTCACTTCAAGTGACTCTTAGGAATCTAAAATGTTTCCACAGATAGCTCCAGGCGAATTGTACCGTTATATAAATGTTTTCTTTTGTCAATTTATACATAAAGAGTGATCCCGGCGTCAGTCATACGGTTAGAGAGAAAACTTTTTATTTCTTCCTTTTTGTATCTGTGTCGGCGACAATTCTTTAAGATGTCGCGTTAGTCACATGCCTTTGTAGGGAATTCCAATTGTTACGAATATGCCGACGGCGGTATCTAGTCAGTAAGCAACACATTGTTAATTTCGTAAGACTAATTAAAACTTAAATAGCTTAGTGCATTTAATATTAAATATTTATTTGATACCATCCATTTACGTAGTTTGAAACATACTCCCAAATGTTTGACCGTTTCTAAAAGGACCTTCTAAGAGCTATCAAGAGCTAAGTTATTAACTTGTTGGTACGTTGATAGCTCTTGTCAGATATATCAGGTCCTTTTAAGGCATAAATTTCGCAGTATTGCAAAAGATTTTCAAACAGCGATTAAAAATTAGTTTAAGAAATTGTCAATAAGGTAATAGTTAAAAATCTAACTTATACAAGATTTTACTCAATTTTTGCAAAGAACAACGTGAATTAAGAATAATAAAATGTTTCATTTTCATTTTAATTAAATTTAAATATAACTTCGTAAAATAAAACAATAAAATGTGTTCATAAATATTAGGCGAGCAGAACTCTTAAGTATTGTATTATGAATGTTCCTAATTATATTACAAATTAAAATGAAACGGGCATTGAAGGAGCATAGCGCAGGCGCCTACTACAAAGACAAGGCAAAGCCGGGGAGGGTTTCAGGAGTGACACTGTAAACAAAAGTATCATATAAGTTTATTAATTACACGGCCCCTCCGTCGCGAGCCTTCATGAATATTAATTACTGAATACCGAAAGCTTTAGAACGCTCAAGAAGGGAAAGTTTTACAAAGAGCCTTTATTATTTAAGAAGTAACGTCGATGCGTTGAAACGAATTATGCTCACTTGTACTTGTCAAACAAATAACAGCTGTATTATTAATGTTGTAGTGTCGAAATTCCTTTGTTATTTGATTCATTTATCATAACTCCGTAAGAAAGTGGCGGAAGAAAGTCAATAGAGTAGGTAGGAGTTACTTGAGGGTAGACTTTTCGTTTCGTTAGCGCTCCGCCCTAATCATCCCTTCGTATGCGTTTTAGTTATTTAAAACAAAGGCATTTCAATCGATGGATACTAGATCTTTTACAGAATATTTTACGAAACTTTTTTACACTGCACGTAATATTTTATAATATTCTATATGCTATAGGTGTTTTTAGTTAGCCAACGGAAACATGGCTTAAAGAAAATAACACTTTTGTATATACTATTACTAATTATGTGTACAGTCATTTACATAAATGTTAATATCGTATTATCAATAGATATTCTATTGACTAAAAGCGACATGCGGCCACCTGTCAAACGTTGCTTATGTCGGCGTACAGAAATATTATCTTATCTAGTATTATAATTATAATACATCAACGTAAGCATTTCATGAACTTAACATTCGATACTAAGACGCGGTGTCCATTAAATGAGGGGCATTATTCAATTTTATTCAATGAAAAGAATTTTTTACTTTTTAATATACAATTACATATTGATATAGATAATGTAATCTTATATTACTAATAACGAATAGATATTACAACATATGCTTAGTATTATTGATTATTTTAACGTACTATTTTTACCTGTGAATTATTAAAACATATAGACAATTAGCATGAGAAAGTTTCAAGTTTTTTAATGTGTAAAATCTTATCTAATTGTTTAATTTCTTTTGATTATGTAATTCGATGTCGAATTTGAATTTATCTAGCAAATAGTTCAAGAGGAGTTATTTTATTATGTATGTGATTGGTGTTTCTTCTTTCAATGAATGTCATAATTCACATCGAAATGAGATTTTTAAAAGAATCAAGGAAAAGATAATTAGAGATGCTTAATTTTTCACAATAAATTCAACCAGGTAAAAATATGAATATGTCATTAATAACAAAATATTTTGAAATATGACAGTCGTTATCGATCCAGACGCGATGATTTGGTTTGAAAACAATAAGGACGTTGAAACATTAACGGATGTCCAAAGCGTTACAACCAAAGCGACAGGACCATATAAATTAATTCCTCATATCAACTACGGACAAGTATCGTTTAATTTAATTTGAAGGCTCGAGCAATTTGACAAAACTTCTGTAATAAAATTATCGAACATTGACCGTGGTCTGATAAAGAGCGCCGAGTGGGCGTGGACCGGGTATCGAACGCGCGACCGGACACAGCTCCGCATGTTAATACACGTAAAACGAAGATTATCCATAAAACCCACAAAAGGTGCCGAGTTGTCTTCTCGATCCGCCCTGGCCCGGTTACACATTTTAGTTAACTTTAGTTTTACACTACATCTTTTGTGTAAGATTATTAACCAAATTTTATAAAATGTAAACTGGAACTTATTTACAATTTTGTCAACACTAAGAAATTACGACAAGAAAATTGCCAATCTTTTTATACCTGTTTTATAAGTTTTAGATCTCGATAGCAGACAAATTTGGATTGCTTATTCATTCATCAGTGAAACGTGATCCCCAGCAAGCACTTAAGCACTTAGCGCAAACATATCGATTCTCAATACACGCAGCGCCCTGGGGACGAGACGACAATGTAAAAACGCGCCGATGCCTAACGCCGCGCGATTCACTTATTTGTTCTCTTGTGCGGTGAACGCGAGTTAAACTGGGGTTAAACTCGCGGAGGGCCGGCCCCGGCTTTATAATATTATAACGCGTAAGGAGTAAAAGAGTCGACGTTATCTCCTACACGAGGCCGATTCCTGACCGCTTTAATGGGAAAAGCATGTTAGAATTAAACTAAACAAAGACGACGCATCAATTAGGGGCGCTCCTTTTTTTCCTCTTCGAAAAGGGCTTAACTTTTTAAAGATTGTACGTTGACCAAGTTGCGCCCACCGTTCGTTATTTTTTACTGCCCACTTTGATTAAATCGATCTGAATGACTCTTGTATGGATTTCAATAAACTTGATAAAATGATAAGTCCGTACAAACCTTTTACTTACTTGTTTAGGGAAAGACTATTATAGAGGGAGAAAAAAATAAACGCATCCCTACTCTAAAATCCTTTTCTCCCTGTTTAATTTAAGTACTCTAGAAATATTCACATTTATCGTCTCTACTCTTAACTTATTCCAGAGATAAGATATAAAGATAATCTTTAAGACCGAATCGGACTTTTGAATGTTTTATTGAACTTGCTTTAATTACTCCAACATATCTCTTCACCATCGGCCGATGTTAACGCAATTAACTACGGCGATTTCGCTTTGTTAATAGGTAAATAATGGACGCCGATTGGTTTGTCACTAAAACTAAAACCCAGCATCGCCGCAGCGGAAACACAAACATGCAATACAGTAATTGCACAATCGAGTTTATGACATTGAGTTAACATCGTACCCTCGCATCCTCAGATATACCTTATCGAGAATGTCGCAATACCTAGACTGCACTTTGATCATACGAAAAAATGAAACGCAATAAAGTACGACGACGGCGTCGATAAAGTCGGTGTAATTAAGACGAAGTAAATATATGGAACGTATTGACGGATCGTAAAGTTAAAGGATTCAAAACAACACAAACTGCAAGGTACGGTTTACGACGGCGACCAAACGGCTTTTATTGTTGTTGTAAAATTCACGATCCATTATTAATTATTACAGACATCATTAATCTACTAATCTATTTAGGGACGCACGATAAGAATCTCATTTAAAGTATTGAATGAAGAGTGTCCGTAGTGGACTCGAGATAGCCTTAAATTAGCTTCTTTAGAGTTGTCATAAAATCAAATTGTGTACTTTTTAAAATATACTTTATGCCCGGAAACGTAAGGTTGTGTTTGTGTTTATTTATGTTGTAACGTACGGCATAAGGTTATGAGAAGAGTGCCGTCTGATTTATTACAGGTTGGTGTTTAAACGACAAATGCATCGAAACAGATAGGAGCGACATGTCCGACATCGGTGGACCGATGTCGACCACTATAAGCGTCGCATACATTGCATTTCTAACCATAGACATGACAGAAGATATTTCATATCTGTTGTGCTAATTTTATAGACTACATACATTTTTTACTTGTTACAATTTTAAAATACTATACTTAAATTAATTCTAACAAATGCCTGTAGTATAAATGTTAGTTGTTGGATAAAAATAATATTCGGTTTGAAAATGTAGAAAGTATGTATATGTAAGAAGTAAAGTGAAATAAAAAGTACATTTACAGCAAAAATTCATTAAGCTGTCTACGACTCGTTTTGGCTTATCATCGATTTTATTAAGGCATACCAATGAATTTTAATATTGTGCATTAAAAAAATATTATCATTCAACTTAGTTACAATAAACTTAAATCATCTTGTTTGTCCTTAACTTTCATTGAAAATTTGATGAAAGATATTAACAGAAAAGTTAAAAATGTCACTGCGAACAATCGTAAGATCGATATAGTGTTTGTATCTCGTGTGCACCGTAATCTTCCAAAGACCGGATGGGGGTTTCTTTAGGACATAATCTTTACAACAAAACTGTGATCCGATCGCGCACTAACGAAGCAACAGGAACATGTAGATAGATTTAAGTAGCGTAGACATAAAAGAAATCTGGACATCGCCCATCAATATTCTGCCATGAATTCAACTGCCTACAAAAGATTGAATATTTCAAAGAAGATTTAAAATGCGTAATTTATTGCTTTGAAATTGTATGTAATAAGTGGACAGTATCTGATTATTACTAATAGAATGTAGTCATTATTTCATACGCATTCAAATATTCTTTATCCCACAGGTTTGAAATATGCACAACCCTAGCTTCTCTTCTCCTCCTCCTTCCTCCCAATCTTCTATTTATACATCAAACTTTACCACCACAATCCCTGGTTCACCATTCTTTATAGACAGTTTCTTATTTTATATAGTTAACTGCAATAAGTTGATATGAAATATATAGGGGCACAAACACGGGAAGAAGACAAGCATCGTGGTTGAAAAATCAGCGCCAGTTATTCGACACAAACCTACTATTCTGATATCCTGAGATGAACATTCAACAGCTCTAAAACACGATGATAACACCATTTAGAGAAGACATCAGAAAATAAGAATTGTATCTATTATACTATGTGAGAAGAAAATACTAAGGACTATCATAAGTCTCAAAGTCGATCGATAATTTCAGAGGATAGTCAGCATGTGTAGGTTTGCGTCTGATATGCCTCCACCGGCTCATGTGCATCGTGTCTCTTACAACGATGCAATTTTAAGTAAAAAACTATATTATTAAATCCAAAAAAGTATTTCAAACCTAATCAGAGCTAGGTATCATAAAGGGTAGCCGGTACGAATGCGTGCTTTTAACTGCGTACGCTAAGAGATTGTATTGTATCTGAATTGCAACTATACGGGTGAGATTGCTGTTCGCCTTTGTACATACCTGGTCGAGACCTGTGGGGGGAAGGGGTATAGGGAGGGGAGGTTTAGTGCACCGCTTGCTGCGCTATTCCCCGCCACCACATAGTTTTGTTCGCAACCTCTCCGCGTCCCCGCAGTTCCTTGTTTAAGGCCTAGTTATCGCTAATTGGATATTTTCGAGTTATTGTTGTATGGTACTTAAAATTTAACAATGGGATACTGTACCCTTCGTACGAGTATTGCCGAATTAGCGTGAAGTATAATGTTAATTGTACATCGAGTACCCTATTATCTGACATTAGAGAAAAGGAAATATTTAATGAGTTAACATACGAAGTACAAGTACACTTTTGTTAATTAAGTTTGAAAGATACGTCAACCATATCGTATAGACTTGTTAGTTGTTTTATGGCTAATAAAATCGAGCAAAGAGAGTTCTATACTATCCTACGATATTTAAAGTTTTTTAAAGTTTTGTAGTAAAATTCATTAAGAAACTATTTTCTCTTTCATATTTGGGTTCGGGACAGCAATTTCCATTTACTTCTAGATAACATCTGTCGTAAGTAATCCTAATTTTTACAAAAAAAAAAACATAGCATTTCGATCGCCACCTGTTAAAAAATTATGAAACCACAAAGATATGTACAACATCCCACACTAATATTCTATAAATTATGACAAGGTTCATGTATTTTACGTGAGTCCCGTTTGCTAGTTTTTACCAACCTTTAACAGACATAGAATAGAATGTAAAGAAGAAGGGTAATATTTCCTATACATTCTCTCTCTTATCAAATCACATGTTACATACTTTTATTACTGGTATAATACGTATTACGAGTATACGCAAATGACGGCCGATAGAGATGTATGGATGGATGTACATACTGTGCCGACCATCCGTAGGGAAAAGAGTAGCTTGATGATGGTTACGATTATACGCAAATACTTCCACTTGATGCCTATCTTTTGGTCGTGGTATTGCACCACTGCAGCAGGTGATTGGTGCAACAGTGACGTGCTATGAACTTTACTATTAAAATTATGAGAGAGAGTTGATGTTTACAATAGAAATTATTATTATGAGTTTAAAGTCGCTTGGCCTTAAGAGAGTGTGGCGGAACTGCATCCGCGCACGTTCTTGTTAACCGACGCCGCCCTGAAGCTTAAAGCAATTTGCAAGAGTTCATACCATCGGCGAGCTGTTTGTTCCATAGTTTTATTAAACGCACCTAGCGAATGCAAATTGCTTGTGATATTAAAATTGTTTCGTTTCGAATATTTCACTGATTGTTTTGGTATTTAGATAATAAATCAAAACAAGATAAATAAGCTTAAATAAAACAAAGAACGATGGTATCTGATTTTATTTGGATAAAGATTTGAAAAGAGAATGTTATGAATAGTCCAAAATCTTCAAAGCATCAAATAATAAAAATGTAGAGTTTGATGGTTGATAAAATTATCCAAAAATATAGAGAATAGTTTTTGCTAATCTTTTTCATTTTAAATTTATTTTTATTAATATAACTTAAATGAAAAGCGTGGTAATAAACTCTTAGCCTAACAAGAGAAGTAGATAAATAAATTAAGCGTGAATGTTAATGATCCTATATAGGACCTACAAGTATTTACTTAATAGCGTACGTTTGACATTTAATCCATTTCAAATACATTACATTAACATACTACTATTGCAAAATTGCAAAGAATTATAATAGTTTAGCTGTCCAAAGGGGGAACGCCGCCTGTATCTTCGGGACCTTGCCTAAAGGGACTCCTTTTAATAATATATTTTAGTAACTTATTCTTTTTTTAATATTTTATTTTATATCATAGATTTAAGACTATTCATTAGATTCTTTGTTAGTTTATTGTTAAAAATTGCATTAGTTATTGCAAAATTATATATCTAGTTAAGTTGAAAGAGTATTAATGGGTTATCTCTTGGTTTGCAATTTTGAGTCACAGTTGTTTTTTCAAAGCAACATCTAAAAATATTTCATTATAAAATTAATCCCTTAAGATTTTTTTTCAACTTATATCTCAATGTAGATTTTATAATCTAGATTAATAACAAATAAACCACGCAAACCTAACAATCTGGTCCGTTACACTTAACAACTAATCCCCATTTCGTGTAAACCTGTAGACAAGACTACGAAACCAATAGTTTACTCCAAGTTTGACAGACAGCAAAGAAAAACAAGCCTTATCTTTAACACTTAAAGTTCGATTTCATCTGTCTGTGTATTGTTTCCGTGTTCGGGGGAAGAACAAGCCCCGACAAGAACTTTTCAGATTCGCAATCAAGCCGCGCTAAAGTTTGGAGTGAACGTAAAGTTTAACGTTGCAAGGTGGTAAGAGTTTCCCTTCCAAAGGAACGTGCTGAATCGCGCCGAGCAACTGTAAGGCTAAATGTTACAAATAAGTATTTTAGCTTTCTGTATTTGTTGAAGTCTTTTGTATAAAATATTGCAATTTCATGTTTGATAAAAATTAGACTTTTAATATAATATTAGCTGTCGCCCGCGACTCCGTTCGCATGGATATATAAAACAACTTAATATATAGATAAGTTAAATGAAAAGCAGCTCTTCAAGGCATAAATTCGAAAAAAAGAATAAATAGTATCTTATGTCCGTCTCCTGGCTCTTAGATACCTTCTCACCAATTTTCAGGCATATCGGTAAAGCAGTTCTTGGGTTATAAATAGTGTAACTAACATATAATATATAGATATGACAGGAGAATTTTCATTTCTACCTAAGTATGTCTTTATCCAAAATCGACAAATGATCTTATATTTTTCTTCTCATTAAAAATTATTTAGAAATAAAGATGATATTCCTTTTACTTAACTTTTGCGTAAAAAATCTTCTTTTCTGCGTACAAGATCTTTGATTAGACTTTTGCTGGTGTTAAATGGTGGGTTTAGCTTGTACTAGTTTTGACAATGCCTATAACCTATTTACGGTTATATAACTTTATCAAACAGGTGACATACACATGTCGACTTATCTTAGTAACAAGTTTAGGCAGGTGATATAGAGCGATTACATTAATTAGTCATTAGCAACGAGAGTGTCGCTGTTAGGTCGATTAAATAATTTTAATACTTTAACTCATACGAAAACTTTTATATTAAATATATAATCTCATAATATGCTAAATTATACTTAACCACATTTAAAAGATTGTAAACAAACGTTTAATATGGAGAAAATATTACAGTATTCTATCTATTTATATTAATAATCTTTTATTGTCTATAGTTCGTAATTGGAAAACTAAATTAAAAACATTTATACTAACTGTCACCCGCCATTCCGTCCGCGCGGAATTAAAAAAAAAACTTAATTAAAGCATATGTGTTCTTGCAGACTATGTTCTACATCTATGTCAAATTTCAGCAAGATAATAATAATAGACAATAATTCTGGAAACACCTTCTAACAAACAGACCCTTGCGTCCCGGAGGCCTAATTTAGTCCTCTTTCCCTTTCCACCCTTTTTCTTATAAGGTAAGGATGGGAAGCGGAAGTGGACTTTCCGGATGAGAGGATGCATGGGAAGGGAAAATATTTTCTTTCTGTGCATCCTCTCCTCCGTCAATTAAAGCTAGTCAACGCATATGCAATTGCGTATGTATATGGGCAACGATCACTTCCCTATTTCAGCGATTTCAGGTATCCGCTCGCTCGTTTGCCACCTTATGATATAAAAAAAACATCCATTCATCCATCCAAACACTACCATTAATAAACATATTTATTTATTACTTATATTGTTAATATAATAAATTTCAAATATATTAAAAAACATATTAGTAAGGTCACCAGATATTCAAGTTATAACTAGACATCTAAAAGTAGGTTCGATAGTCACAGAATAATAAGACAGCTTCATAGTAACTTCACAAAAGAGTCTAAAGTAAAGTTTCGCAGAGTTACGGATGCCGAGGGGCCCGATTAACTTGGGGTTTGTAGACGGAGGCTTGTCCGTGGAAACTAGCCGGCTCACAACTGTAGAAGCCGTGCCTTATTACATTTCAACCCGCTTTTCAGTTTGCTCTTTATTGCAAGTTTTACAGCTGCTAAATATATTTAACGGTATTTAAGTTAAAGAATTTTATTTCAAATTTTAGTCGAGTTTAATAATAATTTAAATAAAATATAATAATATATTTTAATTAAAAGCAAAGAAATTAACATGATTATGACTATTTAATTTTGTCCATTAATACTTTTATTACTTAACAAGACTTTTCAGCACCACTACAAAAATCAATTGGTTAAAATTATATAACACTTATTCTACAAAACAATAGTTAAAGTTTAAAAAAATAATAGTCAATTCAATTTCTTTTAATTATTAGAAAATTCTCCATCATGGATATGTAGAACATTTCTATCGTACACGTGAATATATTAAATTGGTATATCTCTTATAGTCCGTAAATCGAATAAGGCTTAGCAAATGTCCCTTCATTATTAATGAAAGCAATTAATCGATCGACCAGTGTCCTGTTACAGAAAACCGTATGGAAATATTTATGAGCCCACTGTATTATACGTTGCGTTAGCAATTATGCTATTAGGAACGATGCGAATACCAAGTCAGAAGTAGCACATGGTTAAATGGAGGTTGTATATCAAGTACCGAAGACATTTGGTCTGTTATTAAGTGCATTTATAAGGAAGATACCTTTCACTGATTAAGCTACCCTCAAATATAGTTGCAAACGACTATTGATGAGGAAATTGTTCGGTTACCCTCATTGTTTACCACGCATGGCTGATTATTTATGATATCCGAACCTTTTAATACGTCACAGCAAATATATCGACAAATCATTATTATTACTAATTTATTTATTATTCATATTTTATATATACACTAGCTGTCGCCCGCGACTCCGTCCGCGCGGTATTGAAAAACCATAATTAGTAACCTATGTGTTCTTCCAGACAATGTTTTATATGTATGCCTAACTTCATCCAGATCCGTTCAGCCATTCTGGAGATACCTTCAAACAAACATCCATCCATCCATCCGTCCAAACATTCGCATTTATAAAACAAAAAATATTATAAAACTGTTTATATTAAAAATACAGTACCACCAGCTGCGGATTGACTGAAGCAACCAGCGGCCAGGGCTGCAGAGACAGGAGCCTTCTCACTATGCACGTGGTTATTATTCATATTAAATAATCTGTACTTGAAATACTGTGTATGAGTTCATTTATTAATCAGTGTTTAAAACGGTAGAGTTAACAACGAGTCTTTAAATAGATTAACCTAACGGATGCATAACAGGCACTTTTGATTACGTTTCAAAGCGCAATAAAAATCCAATTTTAAAAAATTAAAGTTCCATTTGACGGCGTGTGTGTGACGAATGAAAATCGAGCAAAAGGGGGTCGTCAACCCCTTCTTTTAAAGCCGACGCATTAGTGCAACAATCTGTGTTCAAAATTATGGTGACAGAAACTTTTTATGGCAGCACTGTAATATTATATTATGGAAGTAAATTAATTTATTACCACATTAATAAATGACGTCTATATTTCTAAATTCATAATAGATATAGGATTATTAGTTATTGCTGTTAAGGGGTTTTGTATCACTTGGCATCTGCCATCGAATCAATCAATCATCAAACTTAATGGTGAGCTATGGACACTTACTATTTAAAATTTAAAAAAAAGCAGTCACTAACCTTTTTACACTTAGCTCAATAGACCACAAATCTTATAGGTGAAAATCTTTGCATTATTAAATAATGTGCGTCACAAGTCTAAGTAACTTAATAGGAAATTAATTAAACTACATGGCTGTATAAAACTGTATTTAATTATTTTATATCATCTCTGCTTACCCCCCTAGTTTGCGGGCGTAAGTGTTATATTTAAGCTACTAAGCTTTATCGCTTTTTTAAAAAGCATGTTTTTAATAATAAAATGAAAACTTGTCTTATCTACGTATGTATTTTTTTAAATTGAAGTTGAAACCTGGACTCAAAATAACTATTCGGTTCTTAAAGTAAGTGTTAAATAAGATTACATCGATAGATATTTTTGGGCGAGGAAAAATCTGCAACACGTGAATTTCCCGTTGAAAATGTTAGCGTTACTCCTAGCCGCGCCTATTCCACGTATACAAATAAAAACAAAGTGGGCTCGAGCGAGTCTGCCGCAGCCCCTCGCAATCGCAATAAACAACCGCACTGCAAATAAAACTTCTCTCCTAATTCTCACACGAGCGTAAACCAATTGGATCGTTGTAATTTACGAGTTAAATCTAAAAATATGTCTTTTCGATGGCCTCCCGTTCGTCGTCACAGATGGCTACACAATAATATCGGCCCTAAGACCCCTTACGAGGGGAACGACGCTTATTTTATAAAGTTTAAATAAGATTTTAAAAAGCCGAGTGAGTCTTAAAGCGAGAGTGGCTTTTGTACGCGGATTTGATCGCGTGGATAATGTGAAAAAGTGTTCTTTTTATATTGCTGTAATGGTCTGAAATATAACGCGTACATAAACATACATACATCAACGCAGTAGGTAGCTTCGTCTCCAAATGGTTTGATATCTTTTCTTCAAGCATTTTATAATATAGTTTATAGTCCTGGTTTAAAACAATACAAAACACATTTCTGGCATAGTAAAAGGTCAATAAATAGCAATCTGAGAAACATTAAGATCTTTATTTCAATAAGGTAAAGCTGTGGTTACTATAACGACCTTTTGATGTGATGTTAAATTTGCTTAAAGAAAACTAGAAACGAAAAAAGAAATATCCAATAAAAATACAGTCCACATCGTTTTGTTTTTAAATTAGCATTTCCAGAATGTCCTGTAAATACTTTTAGGTATTCGTAACAGCACTAGCTGGATTCTACAACCATTGCAGGGTCAGTAAATTTAACTAAGTAACAAAAAGCGACAGTTAAATAAATTTTAATTCCTTCTGCGTGTTTAAGGATTTAAATCCGTTTAACATCACGATAAAAGGCATTAAATTAATCGGCGTTTGAATACGCCTTAAACGGATAATGGCGTAATAAATATATTTTTGTTCGGCACTGAGAATTATTATTCCATGCTTAGTATTCAACAGACCACTCCTAATAAAATGACGTAACGGGTCTATGATTCATTACACGCTTACCTTTGTCCACTGTGATAGGAATCTAATGTTTTTAAAAACTGAAATAACGGCACTGGGAGTTTTCCAAGTCTCCGTTTTCTTTAGTATCTAAATAAGTAAAAAGACTTATAATTTATTTAAATACTAGCTGTTACCCGCGACTCCGTCCGCGCGGTATAATAAAACATAGTAAGTAGCTTATGTGTTCTTCATACTATGTTCTATTTGTATGCAAAAATTCATCAAGATCCGTTCAGCCGTTCTGGAGATACATTCAAACAAACATCCATCCATCAAAATATTCGCATTTATAATATTAGTATGATTGAAATATTTATTCAATAGTGTAGTGATTCGTTTATAAGCTTATAGTACTGAAATCTTCTTACGTGTTTTCAAGTTATTTACTTATAAGCGATCTTAGAATACGCATAAGTGACGAGTTTTAATATATATTTAGAAATATGGACTCTATTATTTCTTTAATAAATAAGAGAAGTGTGGAAAGAACTGGCTAAGTATTAGTAATATTAGAAAAGTGTATTTTTGTTTTAAAAAATATTATAATGAGGGATTTGTGTGTACTTTCTTAGGCATATTAGCAAAGCAAAATCTCTATTAGATTAACAACATGCGACAAATACGAAAAACATAATTTTTTACTTTTATTAATACTTCTCAGTACAATGAAAAATTCAATGTCCAGTTTGGGGTGCACCACAATTCACGTAGTGACGCAGTAAAATTTTATTTTTGCGGAATACCCTTATTTTATCTCCCCGCCGGAGCATATTTCCCTGGGCACAATAAGGATCAGTTTGCGCAAACGGGTAATTCGGTATAGTAACGCTACGTGACCCCGAAGCGATGTTCGCGACGTGTATCTACTATTGCCCTCTGTCCCCACCGCTTTCCTCTCCCCGCCGAGCCACTGACTAAGTATCACTACGATTTTATATTATTATCAGAACGACTTAACAATATTTAGAACTGTACATGTGCTTAGTATGGTACTCAAACTCCGTAAAATAAATGTAGGTAAAATACAGGTAAAATTTCACATTGCATATTTAAAATAATATAGCACAACTCTTTAAACCATTTTAGTAGCTAGACATTAAAACTCAAAATCTCTATAAACTCATGGTCGCGCCAGACGCATTGCTGAACGTTATATTGCGGCAATAATTAAACGTTCGCAAATAAAGCTGTTCAATTTAATAATGTTTTTAACTACTTAATGAAATATTTTTATTTGGGGTCAGATCAGAAGCTTCGACCTATAGATCCATTTCGAAGATTTATTTATTGATTTTCGTAAAATGGTATCAAAAATCATTAATTTTATGTTCGTTTTCTTAATTATACTATATTAATTACGTACTTATAATAATGATGTTACGTAGATTTTAATTTGTCATGTCTAAAAGTTGTTACATCTACGTAGAGTCTGTTCGTTATTCGACACGCGTTCGGTAGCGAGGCCGCTTCCCGCGCCCTTTGCGCCGATGGACTTTGTCATTATCATCGCTTTTTGCGACACATAACCGGCCAGAGCCACGAGAGATCGCCGCATAAACCCACTGACAACGATTACAAACACCAATGAGAAATGCTTTCATGGAATTACGGAAATCCACTTTATAAACTTTCCGTCTACATTTTTCATTTCATATGGTAAGACGTTTCGGAAGGCTTGACTTTATGGTATAAATTAATTTACACTATTCATTAAAAGTTTATTATAATAATTCATTGATAGATATATTAAATTTAAATAGAGCAATATGTGGATGGTAAAGTGAGGTTTTTATAACAATTATTTGTTTAAATTTGATTTTTTTTTTGATTTACATTTTCTTATGAAGAGCTAACGATTGAAATAACAAGAGAGACTTAACTGACAGAGGGTACATTTCAGATGATTTACTTAACCACCTTCATTTTCCTCAATAGACTAGTACAGAAATCAACGAACAACTCACCACCGATCAGAGTTTACGTAATCATGATAATCCTTTACTAATGTATTGTTGGAGGGAATTAAAAGATAAAAATATAATTTAATTGATTATTAGGCTATCGAAAAATTGGGTTAAATCTGTGTGTAGTTAATTAGTAGGAAATTTAAATACAAATTAATATATTTAAATGGTATTTTGACTTGAAATTGCGTTAAGTAAATAGCCACAAAATTACATCATCAAATTGCCTTATGATTAAAATTTCGCAATTTCACTATCACATTAACAATGGATTTCCACTGAGAAATAATATATTAATCTGTTTTAAGGTTTCAATACAGGCTATACGTACGCTTTGTACAAATGTCTCAGTAGTGGGAACCCACGTTAAAACACAATGTAAACAAGCAACAAAATGTATGCAAACCCAACGGTTCTTTACAGCGATCAATTGCGGTATACGTAGCACTAACATGCTGCCATTTTGTGTATAGTTAATTAATTAAATGCCACATTACAGTACTGCCCTTTAAATTCTGCACTAGCCCAGTCTCAAGGTGCACTTTCTTGGATAAACAAACACAAGTTAACTTTCTTGAACAAACAATTCAACTTTTATACATTTAACTAGACTGGACAAAAAGCACTATGTTTAATTAGTAATTGAATTATTTACAATAACAGTTATGTCACTGTAAAAATAAATAGAAGTTTCCCTTTTTACCTTTCACACACTAACCTGGCTTGTGGGTTCTCGAGTCTAAAGTCTATGTATAAAACACATTGATATCCCAATGTTGTCAAAGATAATAACATGGATGATGGTATGTTTTATACAGAGATTTTTGGACTCAGAAACCCGAGATTACCTGCCAATTAATAATACAATTATGTGTTTAATGAAACTATTACACTATTGCTTTTTATAAATATTTCCTTGTATGTAACTAAAATAATATTGTATTCCTAATGTTTTTCTCCTGAAACTTATTCAAATCAAAACTATAGGTATTTAATGATATTATGTCGTTTGTGATAGAATCATAAAGTTGTCCAATCCGAATACACTAGGACCCGTATTGGACAGCACGTTGTCGTTACAGATCTGGTTGGTAAACAACATATTATGTTAATTAAACACTTAGGTCCCTTTTTACTCTTCTCTCAGTCATCTGAATTGGACCGGTTTTTATTTTTCACAAACGACAATCAATATATTTAATTTTATTAAATACTAACCGTCGCCAGCGACTCCGTATGCGCGGAATTAGAAATGAAACGTAATTAGTAGCCTTTGTGTTTTTCCAGACTATGTTCTACATCTAAGTCAAATTTCAACGAGTTCCATGCAGTTGTTACGAAGATAAATTCAAACGAACATCCATCCATACATTCTCATATTAGTAAGAAGTAAGAAGACAGTCGTTAATTAAATGAAAATTAATTGACTTGATTAAAGCGAAAGATACGCGCAGATATAGTCGCGAGAATATTTGTCATAATGGTAATGTTATATATTATTTTTTAAATATGGTTTTGCTGCCCAAAAAGGTTTCCATAAAAATGTCGTTGCATCTGTTTTTTTATTGAGATAGAGGTGTTACTACTGTAGAAATTAATTGTGAAAAACATATGACGATCGCATGCGCTTGATTTACTATCTGGATATAACAATCGATAAAATATTAGACTTCCTATTAGTCACAAAATTGACAATATTTAGTGGCCAATAAACAAAAGAGTCGATCTCGTACACGTGAAAAGATAATATAATTTTAATGCCTTCCTCTATTCGTAACTCCGTACTTTTTTTATTATCAACGTTAACAATAAATTATGCTACTGATTTATTATTTGAATACGTATTAAATTAGTTTAAAAGTATTCAGATAGATTTGTGAACGGTTGATAGTCATTTGAGCGTCGGTGGCTCAGGGGTCTAGCACTCGACTTGCAATCTGCAGGTCCTGGGTTCGAATCCCGCCATGTACCAATGTGTTTATAGATTTCCGATTTACATATGTACATTTATCCGACGTTCTTACGGTGAAGGAAAACATCGTGATGCCGCACATATCTGAGAAGAAATTCAAAGATATGTGTGAAGTCAACCAACCCGCACTTGGCCAGCGTGGTTGACTATGGCCTAATCACCCTTAACTTAGGGTAGGCTCCGAGCCCCTCAGTGGGGGTATAGTGAGCTGATAATGATGATGATAGTCATTTTAGTTTTTAATTATAGACGTTGACTAATAATAACTTAGGATCAATTCTGCAAGTTCTAAACAATCTTTTCTAAGATGAAAACCAAAGGTTTATTTTATAATTCAGTTTCTAGGAGTTTTAAACATGTATATTTATTCACGTCAGTTATATATTTGCTGCTATTTAGAGCTGATTTAGAGCTAAAATTCTATCTCAATATGATGTAAATTTTCCAATTTATTTTCAGAGTTTGAAGACAGTCATTGCCAGAAACAAACATATGATTTAAATTTAATAGGTGTAGGTAAATATAAATTAATCGGCTATCTAATGGAAAATCCTTCTCAAACCGATCGGGAAATGCTTATAATTAATATTAAATTGAACCATTAGTCCCTGTCAGAAATGGAAGCAGCAAATAAAGCAGATATGAGGTGTTTATAGAGACAAGGAACCGCGGTTCGTGTAGCTTCAAGTCCCAGCGGCCCGACAACTTTGCCTCCGCTGTCCTGAAAGCTTTACCTGCGAAAGGAGTGAAATGAAAAGTAGACACGGGTCCGATAAATAATTGACGGTATCGATAGAGCGTCGGGTATCCCCGGCCGAAGCTCGGCTGGTCCTTGAGGGAGCAATACCTCACGCCACCCTCCTACGATACTGAATTATTCTGCAATAACATACTTGTTATAGACATTTCTCCTCGAGTGATACTTTTATGATTTACTTCAACTTTTATTGGCACTTAAAGGAAGTATACGATTTATTTCCCGTTCAATATAAGGCGTGGAGTATATCATTTTTTCAGTCGATACGAAATCTCTTAGGGTTTTTGAACGTTTGGGCGTCACAGGCCATTTGTTCTTGAACAGGAGTGTACGATCGCTTTTTACAAATATGATTTATGTGACACCATTAAATGGAATTATCACACATTTTTGATATATGTTTCAATATTGAAAAAAATATATAAATATAACATGAAGTATGAATGTTAGTCTGTCTTTTACTTAATAATTCTAAATTTTTACTTTTAAACTTTCACGACATCGTGTATGAATAAAAAAATGTTACAAATAGTAACCACTCACACACAAGAAGTCATATGCTCACATGCATTCGTAAAAAAGATATAAAAAATTAAATACATCGTAAAAATAGAGTCATTAAAAGTAGGGGCTACCGGAGCGTTTAGTGGGGACGTCAGCTTGCCAAATGTTCAACTGTTTTATAATAGTTTGTTGTACTACATTTCGTGCCACGTTATGCATGTCGTGGAATGATCCGATCGGAAATTATACGAGTCGAACAATAAACTTCTGTACACAGTGCTTTATTGACGTCACTTCCGTAGCAATAAAATCGACTTGTCTCCAAAATGCATAATTTGTAAGAGAGTCACGCGCTTTACGCTACTAAACGGTGTCTCTGTGAACACATTTCACACTAAACTCTCCGGGGGCTGCCTTCCGATCGTAGATAAAGCTTTGTTTTATGCCTTTGAATTATCATCGTCAACTGCTTGTTTATTACCAACAGTATATTAATATCGGCTTATATCCAACTCGCACGCACTAATTTCGTCTCTTTCAAAAAAGTCAACTATTTTCATTACATGGCGAAGTAATAGGCTTTCGGCTATCGAATGTGAAAAAATGAAATTCTCAAGCGGCGTCCTTTGTGGCCGAAACGTGTCTAGCGAAACCATTAATTAGGGAGATATACGACTAAGCCACAGCTTCGGCGTTTCGTTGCAGGCAGCCCTTTGACGCTTGATTAATTCCGGCACCAAACTGACCTATTAGATTAGTCTTATCGTGCCATCTAATCGATTGAAAGCGCCGACTCCCGTATGTCGGTTCAGTTATCTCTCCGGCATTCCCGAAATGCCGTCCGGAGAAAACAATAACCGAGGTGGCGTAAGACGGCCGGGGACAATGTCACGTAATAGGTCTAGCTTCCGGTGCGTTTATCAAAAAATTTATTTGGACATTCCGGGCGAGGCCGCCGCGCTTGTCTCGCAGGGGTATGCTGGCATTTAATTTATCTATCGCGCTCAAAATGCCGGGAGACGCAACCGTTATTGCGGCCTCACCAGTGCGGCCACGCACTTCCGCTATGCCAATGATTTACGAGCGCTCACGGCATTTGCGGCGTTTACTGTGTGTTGTCCGAACCATTGTCCGAGTATCGCCGATATGGATACGGCGAGGATCACTTGAGTTATGACCCGGGGGAAACTGCGACTATCATTTTTGATTTCGTGTCTTAATGCATGGGGTAGACGAATAGTCGCGCTGTCAACGAACGTTTCGTCATCACTTTGCTTTTGATTTCTCTCATCCGTATTGTTTTGGTTTTATGAATGACAAACAAAACTTCTTTAAATTAAATATCCACCTTGTAGGGACTGTATAACTATATCTAGGGAATTATTTGTAGTGTGAGATAAAATAGTTTCCAAAAAAGTATTATTTTATATGAAGAAATGAAATTGAGACTTTTTGAGATGTGGGCATATTGTTTGAGTGTTAAGGTCATGATTAAATCGTTACAAACACTTGTTATTTGTAACATAACACAGAGTCAAATGGCTAATATTTAACTTTTGTTTGTCGACAGAGCGACGGGCGTGATGACAAGTTAAGGGCGTGAGAATGGGAAGAGGACGACGCTTGTTCATACTCGAAACTCATGTGTGGAATACAACTTAGAATTATTAGTACTTTACATTTTGATACAAACCAAGGCAATACACTTTAATTAGACTGCATAATATTTGCTTATTCATTTGTATAAGAAGCGAAAACTTTTGGATGAACGAAAAAATGGTATTAATATGGTAATAAAGAATAAAAATATATTTCGTTCATAAGGTGGCAAACCAGGGAGCGGTCACCTGAAATCGCTGAAATAGCGAAATTACCGTTGCCCATAGACATACGCAATTGCATATGCGTTGCCTACCTTTAATCGACGGAGGAGAGGATGCACAGAAAGAAAATATTTTCCCTTTCCATGCATCCTCTCGTCCGGAAAGTTCACTTCCACTTCCCATCCTTTCCTTATAAGAAAAAGGGTGGGAAGAGAAAGAGGACTAATTTTGGCCTCCGGGACGTACACTCATCAGACGAAACGCGGAATTGCTTCCACTTCACGCCTGTCTTCTGAGTCTACTAGTTTTCATAAATAACTATCAATTATAATTGAAACAATTTAAATAATGTCAATTAAAATATGAAAGCTATTGTACAAAGTGCATTTTTAAGTAGTTTAATGTACTAGTGAATTGTTCATTTAGATTACAATATTTATTAAGTACGTAATAAACCTTGGAAGTTCAGTAGCCACGATTCAAATTGCATTTATGCATGCAATCGGATTTAGTCTATAATTTGGTTGGTAGACTTTGATGTCACACTCAGTCTGGTTTAACAGTTATTTATACAGTGCATATTTGCTGAACTAAATCTTCACTTAGGATATCCCTCAGTGACCACTTAAAGACAGTAGGCAGTAGTACCACGACATAACACTATTTACCTAAGTATCTGTCTTTAGTTCATTAAAAAAAAGAAATAAATCAATGGTCGATGGGATTGAATGTGAGAAGTTCAAAGAATAATTAAAATAATGCTATATTAAAAATTATAGCTAAATTAGTTGCAAAGTCTCAGCATATCAAAGTATAATGTTGTAAAGTACGATAAAAATTAACTGACTCTTAAGTCAATATTGTATGGGCGGTCGTGTGTCAGATATAAAGTAGCATAAAGAATAGAAGTAGCGACTCGTAGCTACATAGTTTATATTACTTCAACAACTGTCAAAAGAGACGCTCGAAAAGAGAGTACATATGGCTGAAATGCAAATTTCAAGATGGATGTGGATGGTAACACGAACGGATAAGAAGCTAAATAAGTATATTGGAATAAGTCTGAAAGTAGCACAAATAATAAACAAATTTAGAAGTAAAAATTTAGCGTAGTATGGACATGTTATGAAGAGGAAAGAATGCCATGTGGTTAGGAGAACTTTGTAGTCTAGGAAGAGATGGAGGGATTGCGAAAGGTGACATGATCAAGAAGGGAATGACGACTGAAACGACGGAAGATTCGATATCGATAAGCTGGTATCGAAATCGATATCGAAAAGCTGGTACACCAACCCTACGTGAGTGGGATAAAGTCAAGGAGATGATGAACGTAAATCTGCATAAAACATTCAATGTCATTGTGATTTCGGTCTTATATAGTTTTCTTAGGCATCCAATTCTGTTTTTTTATTCGTGTTTTGCAATTAGTTCATTCTTTGTTACTTGAAATTTCATTAACAAATTTTAAGTATATCGAATAAAGTCAAAAACTTACTAAATAATATTTTTGTTAATTTCAAAAATGACTTCGTAAACTAAATGTTGTAAACTAAAGAAATATCGGTAGAATAACCTATAGTATGGTAACCTAAATCGAGTGCAATTTTGAACATTGACTGTTGTATGTCGCTTTTACTTACCTTAACTATTATATAGTCTTTACTAACCAGGGTTTGCTTGTGAATAAAAGCAAAGAAAAGAATTGTGTTCTAATCCGATCTTCGCTGCAAAAACTATACCGAGAGACGGTACGGTAACAAAAATGTATGTACGCTCTTCTGTGACCACTAATAAAAAGTCAGACGCAAAAACCCTTGGAGCATCTCCAGTGCCA
Organism: Papilio xuthus; assembly: GCF_000836235.2. Classification (NCBI taxonomy): domain Eukaryota; kingdom Metazoa; phylum Arthropoda; class Insecta; order Lepidoptera; family Papilionidae; genus Papilio; species Papilio xuthus. The sequence continues at coordinate 3,422,873 of NW_013533632.1, forward strand.
ATTAAATCGCCACAAACATCCTGTAAGCCGAGATTATCGTATCGTAACAAGAATCAGAAACCTGCCCACTTCTCTCACGCTGAATAAATTAAATAAAAACCGAATATAAAATAAATTAGACATTGTTACATCGACGCCTGAGCTCTGACTTGCCTCATTAAGTTCTGACTTATGCGGAACCCCTTCAAAGATAGTATGGGCCTTTGTTGTTTCATTCCTTAAACCGCTCCATCGAGATAATTACGCACGCAATTCCTAATTATTGTTACCGCGATGTAGCCAACAAGGAATCACATTAAATTTAGTCATGAAACAGCAGCTGGCTTTAATTAAAAGAAATAAGGAACGTCAACGAGCGCCCACTGCCACTAGTTTCTCACTACACATTGTGCTGAACATAGGACTCTATAAAACAAGCTAGTAATTGTTGAGAGCTTTCACATATTTTATTAATTGTTGAGTGCACAGTTTCGCTTAATCACCGCCTTGTTTTTTTATTTTCATTTCAATTCTTGAATAAATGATGAAACGTATGATGCATGTGTAATAAACATTATTGCAAATGATTGGATTGACTTTTAAGCAGAATTTAATGTTAGTAAAGCTCAGGCAAATGGTCCCAAACCAGAAGTAGATCAGAATCATACGCTAGCCATATGATACAGCACAAATGCAAATTTTGATATTTAAGATCCGCGATCAAATAGTTTTGAAGGTTTCAATAACTTGCAGTTTGATAATCTAAAAATACCTTAGGTCTAGATTAAGATTTGACACAGTACTGGAAGTAAATGCGAACTTGTTCGCTTGTTTGTGTGTGTTCCCGTTTGTTTGATGGTGCAAGGATGTGGGGTAAGACAATGATCGAACAAATAGAGGTTTGTCACGCGAACGCTCTAATCAGCCATCGCTTGTACCTGAGCGCTACTCGACAATATTTATGCCTTGTTGATATCTGAAGACGAATTTTACTGCACGCCGCAATCCTCTGCTGTAACTCATATAAAGAGATATAAATGTTTCAAAATACAGTGGACGTAACAAGCATTTTCTTTTTTTATATCAGAAGGTGGCAAACGAGCGAGCGGCCAGCTGAAATAGCGAGGTGACCGTTGCTCATAGACATATGCAATTGCATATTCGTTGCCTACCTTTAATCGACGGAGGAGAGGATGGACAGAAAGAAAATAGTTTCCCTTTCCATGCATCCTCTCATTCGGAAACTCCACGTCCATTTCCCATCTTTTCATATATTTTAATTATATTAAGTGTCTGTACCACATACGTTAAATAATCGAATCTACGCGGTTAGACAAAGTGCATTCGCTACGAAGCGACACCATAGCGGACTTCATAATTGTATAGAACTGACAATAACTTTAGTTAAGTCACGTGATTGTCGCGCGTCAAATCCATACAATTTAGAATTACGCTATGGAATCTAACTAACCCTGGTCTCCCACTTGTACCGCTGGTAGTTCTTTATGGTAGTACGGGTGGGTATTGAAATGATAAATAACGATTTTCTTGGATGCAGGACACTTATTATTCCAGTTCACCCGCTCGTATATTATAGCTTCCTTGTTTCGCGCTGATTATTAATTTGTTCCTGTTTTTTATTCATCTGTTTTAAAACGATTAGTATGTGAAAAGTTTGATTGATTTTTAGTATTATAACTTTTTATGTAAAACCACATAAGGTTGCGTTCTAAAAGCTCTTAAAAACAAATTAAAAAGTAATGAAAAACTTAATATTCAATGACAACATAAATTAAACAAAGAAAAAGTTGATTTTCATTAAATAGACATAATTAAAGGTGCAAACAAAACTAGAACTAAAAGCAAGGCTTGATAATGGGATAATCGAATGAGATAAATAAGATGATAAGAAAAAGAAAATATCCCTTAAAGACAAAAATCATTACAACCTTACGACAACTGTCGTTTGATAGAAAGATTTTATCAGTAGAATCGATCGTAACACCAAACGCCGTCCGCTCTTAGCTTTGTAGGTAGACAAGGACCAGGGTAAAATACAGCTCGTTTTACACAAGAAAGGTAACCGATAGTTAATGAAACGGGAACATTTTTTTATTTTTATTTTAGTTTAAATTGATATCGGTCCATTCATAAAGAACAACTACTATGACCGCTCCGACTTTATTTTTTATTTTTTAACACATTATCATCAGATACCTGAATGAAATAAGGCAAACAACAATCACCCTTAGTGGGACAATAATGAAAGCTTACATACCTTCCGGTGTCTATTGCCAAACTCAATTTTTTTTTCTTTTCAGTAAGCACTTAATTGAAAGCTGTGAGTACACATGGGACAACATCATCAACATACAACTGCATATGAAATTATACTTAATTGGTATGTCAATAAAGATTAATATAGAATACAGCTATAATAGGCGGTATTTCCAAACCAATACGACTTAGGGACCTTCAAGAAGCGAGCATACCATTTCCTTAAAGGCCGGCAACGCATCTGCAGTTCCTCTGGTGTTGCAGATGTCCATGGGTGTCGTTGATCACCGCGGTGTTCCCGCCGCTCGTTTGCCCCCTTCTCTAATAAAAAAAAAATAGTCATCAAAGAAAGTTGGATTCAAATTATAATTCACCGTCCTCCTCAATATAATTGCGCATTTTATAATTTCGATGAAGTGTTAATCGTTGTCATTGACACGGTGAGTTTTAATAATGACACGAAATCTTCGTACAACTCTCTTAATTTTAAGGCCAAAAGAACTTATTGTGAATTAAGCTTTAATTTTAAGTTAAAAATAAATGAGTTGTAACATTTATAATGAATGGTGTGGTGCCACTGAGTGGAATCTTCACAACGTTTCGCTGGCTCTTAATGTATGATTACTGGATCCTCCCACTGTGTCCGGTGCTACCATTGGCTCCCCCCAGTGGGACGCCGCCTCCGCTACTGCACACCGTCTACTTCAAAACAACTCCATCGATTCAATAAACAAGTCTTGATGTCCATTGTCTCCGCACTATTATACTGACACATCGACATGTTCAATAGCCGTCATAGATCTGTTAGGAATAAACCACAAAAAACAAATCAGACGATTACGACTTATGAATCCCGCTCCTCAAGTCAACTTCACCATTCTTTTCTCGATGGATATCTTTACGAAGATAACCCCATTCAATTATGACGCGGTTTAGACCGAAGTACCAATATCGTAACGATTTCGAAGAAGCTTACGAGGCATGTTGTATACTATTGGATGTAGAATCGGTCGCGGCGTTTGAGGCTCGTTATAACTGACAATGATTGCATGAAGGTTGCCCGGCCGGTCGGCGTGGAGGCGCGAGCGTGAAACGAGGCGCCGGCGGCAGAGAGGGCGCGGCGGGGCCCGGGGAGGACGGAGGCGGCGGGGCACAGCGCCTCCGCGGGAATAAAACCACCGCACTGCCAACGCCCGCGCTTCTCCCGATAGCAAAAAGTCGAAGACGGAACGAAGCGACAACCACAGAGGCTCTCCTCTACGCTGCATCGGATAAAATCGACATAGAAATAAAGAAAAATACAAAAATCACTCATTGTTCTCATAAAATGAATGTGCCGGGAGTTGAATGTGAGGCTTTTTGTGAAAATATTCTCATACTTTTAAATGGGGTCTCGTGTGGCGCCTCCTAATGATTCGTCCTTTTTGCGTCGGCGCGCGGCGCGCGGCGCTTGACCACTCTAGCCTTTCGGTGTGTCCGCGCATGTCACTTCCAACTTTTTCTTCAACTGTTTCGGATGTAAATTAAACAGTTTAGACGGCATTGTTCGACGGCGCGGCATCCACGCTAAAAGGAAAATTTTCATCATCTTGTTTTTCATTTTTGCTTGGTGTGTATTTAACCACCCTTATATATAATATATAGAAAAATCTCATTAAACATAGTTTATGAAGAGTTTTCATTAGCCAGTAAGAAAATTAATCCGCCTAAATTTTCACTTTGTTCGGATCAAAATAATATTTCAACGCAAAATATATAACAAAGTCGCCATTTTAAATCTACTGACCTAACATGACTGTTGAAAAGCAATTATCGACTGACACGAGCAGCGGGGTTATTGGACAGGAATTCATTTAGTTTACACAGTCCTGTAGTCTATTTAACCTAGTTGCACGTATCTATAGATAAAATGCCATCTATATTTGATCACAGTTTCTATTTTCCCTTTCTTTATTTTACAACTAGCTGTTGCCCGCGACTCCGTTCTTGCGGAATTAAAAAAAAACTTTAGCAGTAGCCTATGTTTTCTTCCATACTACGTTCTACAAGTGTGCCAAATTTCATGAAGATCTTTGTAGCCGTCCTTGAGATACCTTCTAGCAAACATCCATCCATCCATCCATTCTGGCATCCATCAATACGCCCATACATTCACATTTCCCATTCGCATAAAGAAAATAAGTAGCGATTTATCTACATAATCTTCATAATTTTTAAAATATACGATTCAAGGGATTTCTTTAGTGAAAGAATTAAAGCACAATTTAAATTCGTATCTTCGTATCTTAGCAACAATGATATAAATTTATCAATTTATAATACGTTCAACGTATTTTAGTCAATTAACTAAAATCCAAACTGTGTATTTTATCCGCGTCAGCTAAAAGCATTTATTTATTTTAACTTAGGTCACCAAGATCCACTTTAGCCCAGTCAAATTAAGCCAATTTAAGTTATTACAGCTTAAATAATTCAGAGTGAGATGAAAATTAGTATGAATTTTCTGAACACAAGTCACTGCTCAAACCACTGGACTTAGAGACTTTAAATTTTGCATACATATGTATGTGTCTACATAGCCAAATATTAAGACAGAATTTTACATAGCTCATTCCCCAAAGGTTTAAAATAAGGGGTTAACGTTATTACAGGAAGACATCCTTCATGTAGAGTAGACTATTCTTTTTTGGGTTTTTATTTAAAGTTTCCGTTTTGGCCCTTGTTTAATATATAGGACAGTGGTGTTCCGAACATTCTTACAAATTTTGAGCTCTATGCTATATTGAAGCTTTAGTATCATAATTAAACCGGACTACTTGTAGTGTTTGAATTTTCTCAGACAATCTTAAAAGTGAAAATCAGAGTACAGCGTACAAAGAGTAAAAATTATGAGGAAATTGGTAGGGTTGCCACATGTTACATTGTTATTTTTTTTATAATTTTCACTGACCGATGGAAATTTCAATTACAAAAAGGAACATTGGGGAATGGGAATCCTCCACATTAAACATATGAGAGTGAATATAAAATTGAAAGATACTTTTTTCAATCTTTTGTCATACACTGATATTAAACGTAGAATTTTTTTATTTAAGAAGAGGCTAACAAACTGAGGGAATACCATCAGGGTGGTGATCATCGAGGCTCGACTATGTTACAATTCAATTTGATAATTTGTACATACTTCATTAATTTCGTCTACAAAAAAATATTTCTTCTTTTCCAAATCGTCATCATCAGCTCACTATACGCTGGACCAGTACGGATTGGTTACCTTCACACATGTCTTACAATTTCTTCGCAGACATGTACAGGTTGCATTACGTTATTTTCCTGTACCGTAAGAACATCGGATAAATGTACATATGTAAAACGAAAATAACTTTGAGCCATGGCGGTATTCGAACCCAATTCTTTTCCAATTGATATTGAAAATCAATTAAGAGATACATCCAAAAGTGACAACCCTGAAAACTGGCGAGTAGCGACATCAAATCAAATAGGTGTCGCGGTCACAAACTCTCGCTTGACTATTTATTCTGAGTGCATAAACGTTCATTTGTTTGTGCTCGGAGCGATGGCAGTGCGGTGCCTAAAGTCGGAATAAATAATAAAGGCAATACGAGCTCGTGAATCGTGACACCTACTCTTTCACTAATGGAGCGGCAGGCCAACGTTTGTACTGCGCACTCTAATCAAGATCCTCGTCGTTTCTACCTTTTTGCTGGTCACACGGACTAACATATCTCATTTATGGAAAGTCACCCCCTACTTTCGAAGCGACGATCGAGTCTACGAAGCAATTCGTATTGACTCCTGGTAAACGTTTTGAAACCAATTACTTTATGAAGAGTAGTGGCAGCGTTTGGTAAAAAGTTTGTTAATTTGACGCCGGAACGATACTCTGTTTGGAGAGGAGAAACTCATCAAATTATCAATTTCTTCTTTGAACGAACACATTTTCGATATTCAGTACTAAACATGTGGTCTTTTTGAACTATCAATTTAAAACAATATTCGTAAACAAGTAACAAAATGTGTTGCAGTAAATCCAGCAGTTTGTATTTAGCTTGGATACAAAAATGTAGATAAATCTGCAAAACGATAATATAATAGATAAATCTGATAACGAATAAAATAGCTTATTTTTTTATTGTTAATAGACGATGTAATTCCCTATCTATAGTTTAGTTCCCATTATTTCGGGTAGCCACAAAGAGCAACAGTAGGAGCATTGTTTTATCTCAAATTGATTGAGTTAATCTTAAAGCGGTGCTTTGTCGTATGTCATTAGGATGCATGCCTTTGTTTGAGGTAGCAGATAGTGGTCAAGGATGTTGATGACTTTGTGCTTCCATTTTTAAGATAAGCGATTTCTACGGAAGTTGCTTAGTTCTCTCTTCTTACTAATATTATAAATGCGAATGTTTAGTTTGTTGGATGAATGGATGTTTGTTTGTAGGTGTCTTCAGAACGGCGGAACGGATCGGAACACATAGGCTACTAAATATGTTTTTTTTTCATTCCGCGTGGACGGACTCGCGGGCGACAGCTAGTCATCCATAACTTGCAATGTGTAGTCATTTATTTTTGTCTAGAAAGATCTGTACGAAGCAATTTTAACTTTTCATCCTCATAGCGATAAATGTCTTCGTACTTTTAGCTTTGTCTTTTTAAAATAAAGATTCTCAATATTTACAAACAAGAAACCAATGTATACTTTTATACAGATTTTTTTCTACTAAAACATTTCGAAAACTCAGAATAAAAATTGTAATTCTTCGAAACGTCAAAACTTGCGAATAACAGACTTCGTTCCACAAACGATGCGATAATTTACATTTCTATTCATAACTACCCTCATTTTCCACTGACATTATATTCGGGTGTCGTTTCCTTCGCGTGACAAGAAAAAGTAAGTCAGCGCTGAAGTTTGACTTGTTTCTCTAATTTCATTCCAGTGTTTTTTGATACACATTTCAAGTAAATTGTCATATTGATTTGTTTTAGGCTCGTTTGCCTAGGTAGATTAATTAGAAATACCTTCAAAAGATGGCAAACAATATTCTAATATCTGGAAATTAATTCTTGGTATTGTATCGTGCGAAGATCATCGCTCCACCGAGTCTGAGGCCGTCCTACGCTACATTTGCCGACCCGTGGGCTCCACAAGAACACGCCTACTCCAACGGTTATCGGTTCTTCGGGTTGGTTGGAGAGTGGCCGAGGATCGTGATCAGTAGCGTGCCATGGGAGAGACGTATGTCCAGCAGTGGACTAGTATAGGCTGATGATGATGATGATTGTATCATGAGGTAAAGTTGTACTAAAAAAAACAAATGTGCAAAAATGACAAAAGTATTATAAATTAGGCTACTTGTGGTTAAAACTTTTTTGGTTACGCTTTTCAGGCTGTCTGTTTTTGCTTTCATTTGTTATCAACATTTAAATATTTTTCTGACTTCAGTTTGGAAAGTTTATTTTACTAAAAAAGTCCCGCGTTTACATACAGTTAAGTTAAAAATGTAAATACGGCTAGATAAGAGATGGTGGGTTAAAAGCAGCATCACCATCTCGTCTAATTTAAATCTATATATGTATGTCTAATTAAATAGATATCAGTGGAGATATATTCTATGTAAGATATCGATAGTGAGATAAGACCTTAAGATAAGAGGTTTTATCTTAGTATCGATAGAAAAGAGTTCAGACTACCTTTTAAGAGAGTTCTTTTGTTATCAATGTATCTGTCGGAATGATTACCTAGGTTTTGGATGGCAGGGAAACAAGAAGGATTGGAACAAGATATTAGAATCCGTGTTTCCCTACAAGTACGACACAGATTAAGTGAAAAATTAATAACCACAATCGAAATCAATTGAATTTTATAAGTTATATTTTGTAACAGTACTTTTTGTTGGTAAATAATTTAAAAAAAATAGATTTCGTTCCATTGTATACAATTTGAATTTGAATAGGAGGATATTTTAAAAGTTAATTTTTAGTCATGGCTTAAAATCTAATTTTTATAGCAGCTAGCTTAGTTAGAATGAAAAATACAAATCGACAACTTTAAATTGAGAATGTGCTCGAATATTCCCACGTACTCGGCCATTATAATGTCGAAGATTCTCGCCGAAAGTGGCTGTTAAATTTCTTACTGTTGCCATTTTATTACTGCCAACTCGGTTTAATATGTGGGTAAAAAATATTAACAAAAAATAGGCGCCACCGCCGTGGACGTCGGCGTAGTTCGGCTACTACTTTCAAATGGAACTTTGTAGGTAGAAAAAAGTGTTTTACTGCATTGTGACAAGGTCCACGAATCACTAACGCCACTGGCCATCCCAGTCGGCCTTACATTACGGTGTAGCGTATTTTTTACCCAAACCTTTTGTAGGTTTGGGTTTTGTGTTAAAATACACACCTAAGTATCATTAGCTATAAACACACTTCTTTGTGTCTACCATTGGAAGAAATAAGAGCAATAAAGTGTGAAGATTGAAGAGCAGAGCGGATATCGCCGAAGTATGGAATCGGCTTCTGTTTCAAGATAGTTAAACATTTTAAATAAATATTTTATATTTTACCGGTTGGTATGAGAAACAATAAAATCTGTAAATTGTTTTTATTTCACCAGATCATCGATCACAATCTTAATGTACCATATCATTAAAAAACTTAAAATTGAATTCTAACTATTATAATATACTATAATTAAAATAACTGAATTAATTAAACGTATAATTAAAACCAATTATTACGATTCGGCAATTTTCATATACAAAGTGAGCCACTTCAAATGCATTAAAAAAATAAGGTAGCCGATTCTTTATGGTATTGGCATTTGAATCCTTTGAGCGACGCAGGCAGCGCCTACGCAATATTGCCTTACCGCCCCTCCCCCACGTCCCTGCCCCATGTACCTCACTTCTGCCGCCTTATGCCTTGGCGCCTTATTGTGATACCTTTGTTTTCAAATTTAATTGGCCTCTTAAAGATAACTTATCTTGATAACAAACGACGACCAATAAACCAGAGGTTGGGAACAACTGACTGTATTCCGAGATAAGATTGTGAAGTCGGATGACGTTTAATAGTCGGATGCGCGCACTCTACTAGAGATGGTGCTTACAGTGAATTTCCATTGTGTACACATGTAATGCAACAATGTTGGCCTCTCTCTTATTCCTTTTGAAAAGACAAGGATAACCATAATGTACCCATAATTGTTGGTGAGGTTGTATGTTTAAGGCCGACATTATATCAGAAACAAAGATAAATTTAAATTATTAAAACCCAGAAGGAATTTTGGTCAAAAAAGTGTCGCTTTTGAGGCAGTACATTTATAAAATAATTTGCTTAAATACATCCGTGACATAAACACCATGTCATCATATAAAAATAAATTAAAGAATTTTGAAAATAAAATGTAAATTGTATAAACCTAAGATGTAATCTCTGACTACTGGTGAAATGTCGAGTTGTATGTTGGAGTAAAATTGTTTCTCATACACTGACGTTTGCAAATTCTTAGAGAAACAAAGATCTTAAACCACATCTCTTAAAAATCACATTTCTTTTATTAATTTATCCTTTTTATTTTGCATAAAACATATTATAAATTAACTTTAGTTGAAAACAAGATAATGTAAAACATTTACCTACTTCTACAACAATCAGTTTGTAGTATAGAAAAGCGTATCACGCTGTACGTAGCACTAGTTTTGCGAACTAACGAGGTAAGTTAGAAGCTTGTTAAAACACAGTTTGTTTGCGAGAAGTAACTCTCATATATACATGCTTTATTTAAAAACAAACTTCTTTCATTTCCCTCTAAGTGAAGTTTACTGCTTTAGAAATACTGGCATCTGCACTCGGTCCCTTTTCAATAATTTTGAAATTAACTATTATTTATTCCAGAATTTTCCGAGTAGACCAACGCGATACTTTATTAAGAATAAGTAAAAAAATATAACACATTAATGTGTTCAAATCTAACTTATAATTGAAGTGAAGAAATCACATACAAACGACACCTTTCCGGATGTAAGACTGAACAACCAAGTATACCGAAAGTTATTTTTTAAATCTTATTCCAACCACATGGCCACTATAGTTCCAAATGCGCCGCTAAATTGACTTGTTTTAGACATTATTATTTAAAGGCGTGAATGACGCGCTTTCGTTACAAAGTCCAATGTCAGAATTATTAGTGAGGAGACGTTAACGTCGACATTTTAGTTAACCTAGTGTTGAGCCAGTACACCGGCACAGTGTCGGATTTTCTTCCTAAAAGTTGATATTTTTGACTCTGTTACAAGCAACGTATCCAATGAGATAGCTACAGTTGCTGCAAAACCAGTGACGCATCTATCATACACAATAATAAGTACAAGTGCCTTGTATTATAGTTCCGAAATCGAGCAGCTACAGATTGTTTCCATCAAGTACAACTCTGAGTAGTTCGTATGCATCATTGTTTACCTAACCTAATATTGGTATTCCAAGCAAAAGTTAACCGAAGTTAGGAGAGCTCGGCATAACGAAGTATAAGATATTGGTACTTTATCGCAGGATAATTTGGCAGTTTAAAGCTAAAACTTATTTTGTTGGCAATTCATAACTGAAACCCTAAATACCGGAGTCTTTAATTTAAGTTGTATTCAACAAAGTTCCAGATGTACCCGTTATTTACTTATTCGTTGATTTTAATTATCTACGTTCATATTATAAAACATTGATATTATCAGTTTTTTTTATATCATAAGGTGGCAAACGAGCGAGCGGCCACCTGAAATCGCTGAAATAGCGAAGTAACCGTTGCCCATAGACATACGCAATTGCATATGCGTTGCCTACCTTTAATCGACGTAAGAAAGGATGCACAGAAAGAAAATATTTTCCCTTCCCATGCATCCTCTCACCCGGAAAGTCCTCTTCCACTTCCCATCCTTTGCTTATAAGGAAACGGGTGGGAAGGGAAAGAGGACTAAATTAGGCCTCCGGGACGCACACTCATCAGACGAAAGGCGGAATTGCTTCCACTTCACGCTTGTCTTCTGAGTGGTCGTGGTGTTTCACCGGGCGAGCCGGGCCAATTCTTGCGATGATTTTAAAGCGGGACTCTACCGCTGTTATGTTTTTATATTAAAATTTTCCTATATTTTTAAATTTACAGAAATGAACAAAGCGTCATTAATGCTGCAGGAAGTCTTGTTATTCATGTATTTCGATTGTCATTCTTAATTAGTAATTCTAATAAGTACTGAATTAATTAACAGGAATGACCTTAACTGTTACGTGAGTTTAAATGTGTAATGTCCAGGCTAATTAAATACTTGACATTGTTTACGATTGTAGACACCGAAAGGCGTCTTGTATAAAGGTTTGTTTAAAAAATACATATTATACTAATTAGGCCTTGTTAACTTTAACCTGAGTTGTCAATTCCGAAACAACTATAACAATTTTATCGTTTTCTTTAGATAAAAAATAATATTATGCTTTTGTACAAAAATTTCGACAAGGAAATCTCATTAACTTCTATAGTACAGCATACGTAGGTAAAGTTTTAAACTAAAATTTCAGTTCAGAACAAAATTGTGATATTCATGTTAAAAGGAATTAATTTTTCATTTATTCCTTTATTCTTTATTTTATATTTATTCATTTTACCATGAATATAACAACACAAGAGGCTCACCCGGTTATGTTCATCGTCACTCACCAATATTCGCAAGATAATGCTTACCAACATTGAGAACTGAAGAGAAGAATCAGCACTAAAAGTATCGTAAATTTTGAATTGAACGAAACATTTACAATTTGATATATTGACGTTTTTAATATACTTATTCGGATTGACTGACCTGTATCTGCGTAAAATCACCTAAACTGTGGTTAAGAGGCTTCTCTTTTGGGCCAAGGAAAAGATATTAAGATTTAAAATCTTTGAGTATAATGGGACCATTAGGAAATTTTAATTGTGAAGCAATTGTTATACATTACTCTACACTTAGCGCTATCGTAACAATATAAACGATAATTGTGAGTTTCCACTGTTCAAACACCTTAATATAAAACATATTGTTTTCTCTGTTTTCTTGCCAACAGAAGGAAAGAGATGACGATATGTTGTATTAGTATTTACGCAGAAATGTACGTTAAAATGAGTTTTTGGTCCATTTCGTGTAAATTTGATTGCTTTGTCTATCCAACCCCGTTAAGGTCAAATTAAACTTTAGGATTATTCTTCTACTATTTTTATTTTCGGTTAATGTAGTAATAAAAGAATGGCAACGAAAAGATCGCTTTTATTGATCTTTTTTTTATCCTACCGTCGTAGTTCTATCCATCTTATCTTTATGATGGTGAATGAGAAATCGTAAATAAAGATTTAAATAAAAGGCGTCTTGTAAACAACAAAACCTTTTGCTAAAAGCGGCAATAAATTGTCAAGAATGTTTTTTTTTGTTTGGTGTAGTGAGCGTTTTTTATTATTCATAGTTTTATCACATGAAGTACGTCAGTTAAACTAGTTTTGCGTGCAAACCAAGAATGTACCATACCAGTCGGAAGTTTCAACGACAAAGTTCTTTGAAAGAGAAACAATTTTTTTTAAAGAGAATAGTAAAGATTTCCAAATTGGTATTTATAGATATATGCTGCAAATTCTTGCTTCATCTGGAATAGGTTCAACATGTTTTGAAACTATATTTATATATTATGTGATATTTAATATGCGTAAGAAGGAGGTAGATTCAGATATGACGGTTGATAGAGATGTATGGAGGAATACTATGCCGACCCTTCTTAAGATTAAGGGTAGGTTGACGATGATGTATATCAACTATCGTAAACATAACTATACTAACGTAATTGTATAAATTGTAATAGCGAGTACAGTAGGGTATAATAAGTGAAAATTAAAAATAACAATTCTAGAGCGATCTCTGAAAAATACTAGCAGCAAATGTTTCACGAAGAAACAATTAAATACCTTTAAAAGTGCAGCAGTATAGTTGAAGCAAAACAAGTTAGAGACAGACAGCGGATCGTTTAATCAGTCTACGCTGCAGACACGAGAGGGGGCTACCTTCCAGTAAATGACCATCCCTCTATTCTGTTAACCCGTGCCACCGTATCCACAAACAGTACACTTGGTGAGCGAGGCAAATAATTGCAATAAATAATCTCATAGACACGGCAAAATGTGGGCAAACTTATTATTAGTACATGGACTTCCATTCTTCAAAGTGACTTATAATTCAAAGATTTCGAGAATCAGGAATTATGATATAAAAAAACTACATTTGTATATTAGGTGATTTGTATATGCGTAAGAAGGAGGTAGATTGAGATATGATATATTCTATCATATCTTAGTCTATAATTTTTGCACATTAAATTCCGTTTTTAAAAATATCTGTTCTACTCTTACCTACATTAATCAAAGGAAAATATTTCAATTTCGTAATTTTTTGGTTTTTTATTTCGATGCAAAATAAAACAATCGATAAATAGAATAATCATGTAATTGTTTATAACGGAAATAATTTTAAAAAGATCACTCTAACCGTTGCTTAAGTCTATAGAAAACTTCCAGTGTAGTACCCGCGCCCTCCCACCGGGATCGGGAGGATTCCCGCCCGCCCAGATTCATTTCTGGTTTTCGCTACTCTTTTTCGTCTTAAACTGTTTTTGCAACTTGTCCTCCCCCGCAACAGAGAAAAATATTTACCTTATTCCAGCGATTCCGTGTACATCCGTATATTAGCTTTCTCTGCAATCAACTTTTAGGGATCGTTAAGATTCTTTCGTTTTAATTGTTATTTATAATTATTTATTAAAAGAGATTACTTATTTATAATTTAACTAATTATAAGTATAAATATATTAAGCTTTGGTAAGTTTCATGAAAAGTTAACTAGATGGCGCTTATAGCAATTTCAAAATGATATTATTATTCCTTCCGATGTATATGATAAAATCAAGAAAATCTAGACGTCGGTGTTTTTCCTGCATATTAATACATACAAAACAGAACATAAGTTTAAACTATTGATAAAACTTGCAGTAAAATAATATAAAATAATATTATTTTACTGCAAATAACTGTGTACTGAATTTAGATCTAGTCTATGCCCCTTAATTTAATAAACACTTGAAGCATCGCCATTTATAATCGTTAACGTACCTTGTATCTCATTGAAATTGCAAGTAGCAATTCATCGATATCAAGCAAAACCAACTAAGCGAAATCAGCTTTAATATGTGCAAAGCAAGCAACCAGCTCGGGTAGATCAAAAGCGGCAGTGACGCGGGGTCCTATACACACGGTGGCGTATCGTATGGTACAGTTATAGTAGCTACTTACCAGCAATAAGCCAGTGTGCACACAGCCGCGCCGAGCAAACATCCATGCTCACGGACGGTCTCGATTTACTCATTCCGTATGCAATTTTATTCATTATTTGTAATCTACTTCAATCGAATAGGGTCTCGGTATAAATCACATTTAGGGTCCACACTCCACAGGACGTATGTAGATAGACGCTTTTAGTGTGATATTTAAATGCGCCCATGTCGCCCATATGCAAAGACGCTAATAAACTTCGACCTGAGAAACTCATTTGACTTGAGCAAATATTGGCAGCTTTTTTTGATCTCTTTATGAACGTCTTTTAAGACGCCGAAGCGTTTATCTATACTTCAAGGGTTTGAATATAGAATCTTCATAGGTAAATTAAATATCACCTTTATTTCACTTACCGTGGGTTTCTAAGAATAAAATCTTTGTTTAAAAAAGATAACATGGAAGAGGATATTTTTATAGCGATTTTGGTCTCCGAAATCAACGTTTATTTCTTCAGATTATTAAGAATTCAAGTACAATTGTTATTAACCTCGTTCTTACCTACGTAATCATAATTAAATATATGATAAATTCATACAGTTTTTTTCTACATATCTTATTATAGTAACGTTAAACCGTTGAACATTGCAAATAATAATGTAATTAACACCTGAATCCTTGAATTAAATGTAATATTATTAAAATTAAAAAGTTTGTTAAATTAATTTTATACAAAGTTATACTTCATTTTAATATTTAATAAAATATTTTAAAGATATAAGTAAATTTTATATAAAAATGAATTAAGTAACATTACCAAAGGCACGATTGGACTAGGGCATTATACACGTTACATTAAGAATACGTAAAATATATCTTTTTTTAGGGTTCCGTACCTCATAGGAAAAAAAACGGACACCTTTTTATATCATAAGGTGGCAAACGAGCAAGCGGCCAGCTGAAATCGCTGAAATAACGAAGTGACCGTTGCCCATAGACAAACGCAATTGCAGATGCGGTGCCTACCTTTAATCGACGGAGGAGAGGATGCACAGTAAGAAAATATTTTCCCTTTCCATGCATCCTCTCATCCGGAAAGTCCTCTTCCACTACCCATCCTTATAAGGAAACGGGTGGGAAGGGAAAGAGGACTAAATTAGGCCTCCGGCAATCTGTATAAACACGAGGGTATTTGATTGAAAAATATATCACGACATGATCACTAGTGCCGCGTTAGCCGCTATGTAAAAATCCGTAGAAATGTAAACAGTACAGACAGTTATATCGGACATTTATGTCGGACAATTAATGTCGGGACCTACCTTCAACCAACAGCATTGCATCTATCATCTTTCCGAACTGGGTCTTTTCAAATAGAAAACGTTCGGGAAGGTTAATTTCTGACCCAATTTAAAAAGTTGTTTATCCTTCAAAATATCTGGGGACTTATTGTGCGTATCCTACGTTTTATAAATTCAAAACGCGTCTGTGTAAGCATTTAAACCTCCGTCCTCAGAGAATGTGATTGTAATATTCACGATGGAAACGGACACGTGAAAGCCCATCAGTGGTACGCTCCCTTGCAGTCACTTACGCCAAGGCCAGCGGGGCTAATTGATTGATTGATTGATTGAAATACCCATTTATTCCGATAAAGCATTAACTGTGGCTGATTTAAGAGTAAAAGCTAGTCTTGGAGAAAAACATGTCTAATACCGATAAAAGAAACAATTGAAAACTAAGTTTTGCTTTCTTAACTGTTGAAAATAAAGCTAAGCTGTAACAATTTGTTTTGCAATTCCTAGTTGTTACTTTGGTATACAAATTAAGTTTAACTAAATAAGTAAATATATGGAAATAAGGTTTCATTGTTAACATGAACTAATAGTAATTAACTTGGTCGTTCTATACGATACATACGTAATCCGCATGTTATTCAATTGTAGCGTAAAAATGTGTATCATGTTTGTAAGTAATGAATTTTCATTAATTTATTTAGATTACGAGTTTACGGAATTGTACAAAGAAATAGTTATAAATCACTACCGATAGTCATAGGTTAATAGTTAATTTAATGAAGAGAAATTGAATATTATTTACGGTGAAGTAAAACATCGCGATGCGATCTGCACATACATATCTGAGAAGAAATTCAAAGATAAGTGTGAAGCCAACCAACCCGCACTGGGCCAGCGTGGTTGTCTATGGCCTAATCACCCTTAACTTAGGGTAGGCTCCGAGTACCTCGGTGGGGACGTATAGTGAGCTGATGATGATGTTGATGAAACATCTAATATGTTGGAAGAGAAGGACTGGACAGAAAGAACTTGTCAATGGAGATTGTTCCTTCAAAATGAAATTTAAATATTTAGTAGAGTAGTTATTTTTTGTTATTATCACTTACCAAGACTTAAGATTGTGATCAAGCATTATTAAATGTAAGAACGTTCTTGTATTATGCAATTATTATTACGTGTATTGAGTGCGGGAATTCAGTTTAACGTTCAAGGCGAAATCTTCAACAGCTTTAAACTTTGCCGCCTTCGAGTTACGAATATGAAGTGTCTATTAAATGATAATACTATCAGAGTCAATATGGCACATCGCTAACATATATTCTTATCTTTAACCAGTAGACCAAGACATGAACAAATGGCTCGCATTGATTATCAAAGCTATAAGTACATAATATTTCATGCTTCTATTAAATTTACTTCCAAAATGTTTTATGTTAGACGACTTGTAACTTAGCTAGCTGTCGCCCGCGACTGTGTCCGAGCGGAATTAAAAAATAACTTAATTAGTAGCCTATGTTTTCTTCCACACAAATTTCAGCGAGATCTGAGCAGCAGTTCCGGAGATATCTTCAAACAAACATCCATCTAAACATTCGCATTTATAATATTAGTAAGATCAATTCCTTTTACTAGAGTAACTCTTGTACTATAATGTATTATACTTCATAGCTTCTTAAAGTATATATGTTTTATAGCTTCAAGTTGCAAGGTAGTCAAAACTTACTCGTACCAACAAAATGTTCATTAGGGTCTGTAAGTTTCCACTGCCTAAAACCCTTTACAAAAACATACTGTCTTCTCTATTTTTTCAAATAAGTTGAGAGAGATTACAATATTGTTTTAAGTCTATTGTTTGGGCAATGGAAACGACAATTAAATTAATTACAATGTAATAATATGACAATCGTTTCCCCGTGTTTCAGATTCATAATAAAAATTATAAGACTAAAAAGGGTACGACTTTTCAGATGACCTTGATATACTTAGCATAGACATTCCATATCTATTCTTCGCCAATTTGAAGGAATTCATATTGTGTAGGATTTCCTATAAAAATTGATCAACACTATTATATTTCTTTTAGGTTATGACTGTACTGTATTCCCTAATAGCCTTATGATAAAGTGTACAGACTGCCGATCTTGCGGTCATATGTTCGAATCCCGACATTAGATCGTTCTGCTAACCATAGCCGTAAACCACATTCTCTTTATCCCACTGTCCACTATTTATTTATGTAATATAATTCTCTCATATTGGCTTAACAATCGTTAATTTTGTGTTTAATAAACAAGACAATTTCTTTAGTTTAGGACTTAGGTCCTGAAGTGAACAGTGGTAGGCAGCGCAGAAACATATCATATCGATATGTTCGTTATAATGTCAAGGTAGCAGTGATAATATAATTTTAGTTTTAAAGAGAAATACAGATACTGAGAATTTGACAAAGTTATCACTCAATTTGAAGAAATTGCACCGAAATAAAGATAAAGACATTCTCTATTATTCAAAATCTAAAACTATTTTTATAGTATGTATTAGTTTGTTATTGCTACGTAGTTGTGGGCCCAAAACACAGACTCCTTTAGTCAGTTGCATGCAATTGCTATTGATATAATAGAAATGAGCTCTTGTGGTCACAGTAATGGCGGTAGCGGAAGACGGAGCGGTGTAGCGAAGCGTACATCGGCCGCGGAGTTTGCGCGCCGAGTGACAGAGAGCCGCGCGCCGCTCAACCCAATTGGTCGCCCCTCTGAGCCCGCCCTGGCGGTGCTCGAGCGGGGCAGGGGGGGTTAACACGCAACTCACACAAGCACACCACACCTAAGATAATTTATTTTATGTTATACCGTTTGAATATTTTATATCTGTGTGAGTTTTTTGCGTTCAGTGTGAAATATTTGCGCGCGATAAGAAAGAAGAGGGGAACAGATCGATCCGGGTAGCGTTGCGCTTTATTCCCTCGTACACGTTCGGGTTTGTGTCGTTGTTGTTTAATTGTTGGATAGTAGCCGAAGACCGGAGCGCCTTTCTCTTGTCGTCAACAGAAAACTTCTAACTTCCACTCGTTCTGCTACCGTACTGTTTATTTTAAATGAAAACAAAAAAAATTAAGTAGAAAACAAAGTTATACTCACATTAAGAAATAATACCTTCTCAACAGGCGAAAACTTGAAACTCTACACATTTAACGCAATTCAAACCAAATACACAAATTCTGTAGACGAAATTACCTAAATAGATAGGTTCTCACTTACTTATAATATTGACTTTAATACAAATATTAGAAAATTTAATGATTTATCATTAAATATTCAATGAGTATTATTAATGTTATATAAAATTACTGGATACGGATAAACTCTTCTATCTTCCTGTATATGGATTACACGTACTTCATATATCGCCTTATAAGAAAATTAACATTTAAAATCAAGGTAACAATAAATATTAATTTTATGGTCATGATAAATTCAAATTTTAAGTAAAAATTGAACTTTATTCGACCATTAAAAATATGTTTATAGGTTATATTTTAAATGTAGCGGTCCCTTCATACAGATTTTTGTCTTTCGGTCTTTATATTAAATTCGGGACATCGGTGAATTTATTGAAAGTAATTAGAATATTTTTTAACTTGTTAATTTTGCTAATGGTATGCAAATAAAATAAAAAAATTAAAGACAGTCTTAACCACATTCAAAAGGAATAACAGCAACATTAATTTTAAATGATTTAATAAGAGTATCTTGGATTTAGAGTAATGATACCACAAATAACAATTCAAAAGTCAATCAAAAATAGGTATATGGAAATTAAATTGAATAGTCCTTCTATCATTAGGAATAAAACTTACAAAAAACTACTATAGAAAATATAGGGTTGTCATTATAAATATAATGAAGTTTCTTGACCAGTTTTGAATTTTTTTGGCATTTGAGAATTAAAATCTATAAATAGATTCAGCATCTTCGAAATCATCTTTTCGCCATTATAAATATTTTATCCATTATCAAATGCATTATATGTGTAGATTTATTTAGCATTTGTTTTGATTAAACATCCGCACAACTCAATAGTTTGGTAATTAAAGTTCAAAATTATTATGCTACGGATTTTGACTTCAAATTTCAAGCATAGGTTGGTGATCTAAAACAAAAACCAATTAAGGTGAACAGTGTGATCGATTCAAAGTATCAACATGATAAAATATGACTTGGTACAATCAGAGAGTTTAAATGAAGTTATAATTTTTTTAATAAATCAATGATATAACAAAATTACATTTTGAACAAAATTAAACCCTTAATTTCTTCCTGATTTTCCGTTTCAATACAGTTTCTTATTTCATATGTTGTGTTAAAGTCCTCATAATTTAAACGGTTAATGTTAGTTCACTCTTTTCTCGCCAAGTTGATAATTAAAGCATCTCTTAATTAATTAATTGAATGGATAAAATGTTTCTTACATTTTATCCATTGGCACGAACTCTTTTGCTTCCATTTATAGAAACTACTATTTAGATTGATCAGTGATTTTAAAATAGCACCTTAGTGAATTCTATTACACGACATAAAATATGTATTATGTTTAAAACAAGGAACACATTTAACGTAATAGCTACATCAATTACTTTTGTGCTAAATTCTTGAGATGTTTGAGAAATCTTTAATCAGTTATAGTTAATGAAATTGTACTTGTATTTTTTAAACTGATCCTTTAAACAAACATCTGTCGATCTACTAATCGCGCAAGACAACATGTGATTGTAACATGTTACAAAATACATTTTGCTACTACTTGGGCACAACAACTTGTACAACGGTTGGTTTTGCAACACAACGCCACCGAGCCTCAACAGTCTCGCGCATCTACACGACGCGAAGTTGCGACGGCAGAAATAAAAAACTAAAGATTACAAATGTCGTGGTTACCTTTAATGGCATGCAAAGCTATCATTAAGTCAACTACGGCAAACTCGCTCGTCGTGCGCCTCGTCCTCACTGTTAATTATCACAATATATATATACAGCGTATAAAGCGAAATAAAAGAGACCGCTCCATAGCGGCGGCAGCATAAAAAACACGAGAAAAGAAAGAGAAGCTTTTGAAAAAAAGAAAGGAGTGCATCTCCCCACCCGGAGGCTCCCCCACCACCGGGCGGCGGTGAGCGGGAGCGGGCGAGCGGGCGGGCGGCGGCCTCTCGCGGGCACCACCCACCGCAGCGCAAAAATCGAGAGCGTCGGCAGCGCGCGGGGTCAAACGGCGACGTGGAAACGTAAACGCACACAGAGAGAGACGAGGGCGAGAGGGACGGGCGAGGCGCGAGAGGGACGGCGGCGCCAATTACTATCACCTGGCGGGCCGCTACCGCATTACCCACTGGCGGCGCGCGCGCGACGACGCGCCCGCTGCTCTCCGCGGCCGCTCCGCTCCGCTCCAAGCTCCGCCAACACCCGGGCCCCGCGCCATCGATCCCGACGCGCCGTACTCCGCGCCGCACGTCGCACGCTGCACGCTACTCGCTACACGCTACTCGCCCGCGCGGACAACATGAAACTGTGAAGTGTCGTGCCGTGCGGACAGTGATCATTGACTCCAGTGAATATTACACACTTATTTAAAACTGTGAAAAATGACGTCCCAGTTCGCCTTCCGTGGATCGCCCCCCAATCAGGTAATGTCAGGAACCTTTTAATAATTGTTATTTTATTGTGTTTTATCATTATATTGTCATGTTTATTATACAGCCTTGCGATATCTTTGAATTTCTTTAAATATTTTACCATTAATTCAATGCGCTCGTGGTATGTTTATGTGGTTACGGATTTTAGTAAAGTTGTTCGAAAGTTACTCAAAGTTTAAACGGTTAACGTTTACTTCTCGACGAAGTTGTTTGGCTGAATTCAAAAGGAAACAATGTCGGTTATTTTACGGTTTAATATTCATAATACTGTAGGTATTTTACGTATGATTTCTTATTTTGATATGTTAATGTTTTAGTGTAATTTAACTAATTCAGACGATTAAATAAATGTAACTTAAAATAATGTTAGCCGATGCCGACGCTAGCTGATTTTTTACATTTTTCTTAAATTTACGGATTTTAGGATAAACTTATTTCGTAATATTGCAACAATTCAAATAGTTAATTCATTTCCTAATTTACGACAAATAAAAAAAACATTAAAATAAAAACATAATTTTCGCAGTTAATATTTTTAGAATTCAAATAAAACGTACATTAGTTTAATACTCATAAAGCTTCTTTACAAAATTCTAATACAAAACGCACTAACTTAAAATACGACACATTGGATATTTCTATTGAGAAATGTTTAAATTTGCGTTTTGATATAATAAATTAAAAATGTCTTTTAAAAAAATTAAAACAATCATTTTCTTACGCTGTAAGATCGTTTCCAAAAAGAAGCATATTTCTTCATTTAACCAAAATTCATCCGAGCTTTAACATGATCCATTGCATTTATGTTTCGGTAATTTGAGGAGTGTTCATATTAAGGCGTGGTGTAAACCAATACTGTATATTGCCATGTACTGATACTAATTTGATATGTACCATAAAATAAATCTTTAAGCAACGATATTATATTTGACTAAACTATAATGATAAACGCAAAAGAAATTTTGCGATGTAATTAATTTCGTTCGTTGAAAAACTAAATTATTTAAATACTTGTATGTAGTTTTTATTTAATTTAAGTTTTACAATAAAAGAATAGCTTATATTGTTGCTATTGAGGATATCTTCGAATTGGAATATGTAGTATATAATAGTCATATTGAAACAAAAATAATTTAAAGTAACCGAGATTTATAATGAAGAATGTACTACGCATAGTTGAAAAATTTTAATTTGTTGTAGTCCATTTTACGTACCAAAACACAACTGGCTAGAATTTTGTGAAAGCGTTGGTATATTGTTAATAAAAAAATATATTACGACTACTAAATGTCTATTATATCTCACGATCAAAAATTACAGCATGATTAATAGCAAATATCACTGTCTTCGGGATCGTCGAACGAGTCAGATAATTTTTGGAACGTACACTCGTACCTGTTGAATTGTTATTTCCACACATTACCGCTTGGCCGACACCCAAATAATATTCCCCGCTTTTAATATTCAAAATGTTTATTTATTTTTAAATGTCATTATAAATTAAACGTATTAATTTGTGTTTGTTCTATATTTATCTAAATATCATCTAAATTGTTTCTTCTACAGCCATTGTTTCCTTGATTTCAAATATGTAAAAAAAACGCGCCTGTTGATGTTACGTGATAGTTAATTCTATCTATTTTGTTACTTACAATCCATCCCACCGCTATCAGCGCCAAAATGGCGCAAATCGAATGGTCACAAAATACTATGTCTCCTAGCCAGTCCATTTATAGTGGTCAATCTCAAAATCTTCGTTAATTATATACGCTTTATATTATTCTCAGTGATAAAGTTAAAATTCGACATAGTAATGCTTGTCAAAATTCAACTTCATGCCAATTATTAATTTTTCTACTACAATCCTTAAGTTGGAATTTCGTAATTATGCTAGTAATGACGATATGAAGCAAACACGAACCAATTTGGTATATTATATGTTAATTAGTGGTAAGCAAGACAAATTTTATAAACATAAATTTACAATACATTTGACTTATTGACATTATTTATTTATTGCTTTTATTAATACTAAAGTAATTCATTTTTCATTACTTACGAATTACTTACGTTAAAGCAACATTCAGATATGTATACCAAATTGCCTTGTCCTGATATACATTACTATAAAAGTTTTTATACAATGAATAATGTCAAAATGGAATAAGTCAACGCATCAATTAAAGTCACTTAGTCGTAAATGAAGGAACAAAATATTATTCGAGACCATATCATTTTATTGCACCTATTAAAGTAACGAATACGAAAGCCTTACAATTACTGACGATTGCGACGAGAGTTGGCAATACCGCACTGTAATTAATAGCCTAGACATAATTATGTACTGAATAAACACGCGCTATTTGAAGTACGACACTGCAAAGTTTTAATATAAAGAGGCCGCGTTCTGAAGGCTAGGCATCCGCTATGTTAGCTCGATTTTATGCCTCGATCGAGCTGTTTTTTTTTTCGTCTACGTTTATTCAAGTTATTTGTCGTCAGTATATTCTGAGAAGACGCATGTAGCTCAACGACCAACTCTATTTGTATTCATTATTTAAGTATTGTCCTCCTAATTATCTCTTAAGTGCATAGTATTTCAATTATTAGATTCGCTGTCAACGATATTTGTTATCCGATAACGGCTTATTAAATTTCATGGGTGTTTAATATTGTTTGTGGGTTTTATCTGTCCATTGGGATCGCGCTATATTAAAATAGTGAATCCTAAGTAAGTAGAAGTTAATAAAGATAATATTATGGAACGATTCGGTCGGGGCCTCGTGCGTGACGTTCGAGCTCCACTTTTGCTATCTCGTTGATAAGATGCCACCATGTGGTGGGGGAGAGGGGAGAACTCCCTCCCCCCTTGGGAATTATCCTCATTATTTCTTATATCCAAGCTTTGTCCGCATCCAACTGCCTCTTTACTTTGTCTAGGATACGTGAGGACGTTCATTGTTTACTTTGTTTTGATCCACGTTGACTTTAAGTCTAATGCTTTTATTCTATAAATTACACAATCAATAAAGTTTGTTTACTATCTTTAAAAAATAATAAACCACTTTGAACGAATAACGTTCAAATCATTTTTAATTTGGTAAAATAGATTTTTTAACCTCAACAATATTTCGTTTTTCTTAAGACTCAATAATTAATTATTATACCAAAGCGACAGAAGCCAAAAAATGTCGTGGCAAATTTCGCTTGGAAAAAAAAATGTCACAATTTTTTTTTGTCATCTATGTAGTTTACTTCTGTATTTTATTTTGCTATAACGTGCCTGAAATTAATTCACTATTAATGGGTAACCATACTAACGGATAACTATTGAATAATTTTACGTATGAGCCAATACTAAAAGAATAGCTCCATATTTTTATAATAATTTCTCACTTATTTAGTAAACAATAATTATTTATCCTAATGATAAACAATGTATTAGGTTATTTTTAAACATCCTGTGTTTATATAAAACTTCGAACATTTTATTGTCGGCGTTTTTTCTGTGATCGATTATTTAATAAACATGATTTTGACGAAATAATTGTATTAAAAGTACCTTAATCTAAAATCGTTTACTTTTTTGGTTACTTTGACTTTGGAAGATTAAATTATATCTACCATAGTAGTCTAGATATATTAATAACTGATTAGTTTATGGCTCTACATACAGCGTGTTCAAAATTCATATCATACATTCGTAATTCTCAAAGCCTTTTTTTTAAAAGCACACGCTAGCTCGATGTACTCATATTCTTCTTCTATTATTTCTAATAGTGAAATTCTTTTTTTTAATTTCTAACCCTTTCTCAATACCAACTTTATTACAAAAACTAACATTATTAAACCTTTATTATATTAAATAAATACATTTAATGGTGTTGCACTCCGCAACAAGGATTAACCAACATAATAAAACAATTGAAGCGAGCATAAAGTTCAATCTTTAATACGTTCGCTTAATCGGAATTCCGACGGGGTTTTTTCTCCGACACCATTCAAGTCCCATTGCGTTCATGGTGTTTTTATTTAAATAGCAATTAAGTACAAGAATGGGCTGTAAACGTTTATGCCGCGTACGCTTTAAGAGTCTGCGTTCACTAAGCCCCTAGTGGCATCATTTTACTTGCCAAATAAACTGGTTCTCTGCCATTTTATTTCAAGTGGACCACGCTATAACAACTAAGAATTTAAACACATATTATTTCAGTCAGTTGACTAGCAACAATTATAACAACAAATATAATTCTTGCTCTTACGATGCTCCTATAATAATTCCAATGAATTTAATTTCATCGTCACTTTGTTAAGCGCAAGCGGTAATACTTTTTGGACAACGTAGGGTAGACACAATAACGCCTTTTATTATTTTGATAACAGCGCCATCTTTTGACTGTAGTTAAAATTCACTATTCACAATTTAAATTGTAACATAGTTCAAAAAAGAACCAATTTTTTTTTATATCCATGACAGGATCAATTATTATGCCAGATACCGAAGTATTACCTACACTATAACAGCAGCGAAAAAATATAAAATTTTTGTTAGCCATGTTAAATTAGATGAAAATATAAGTTCCGTACGTTTAGGCTTTATAAAAACTGGCCGTAGTAACTGTTAATTCTGTGCCAAGAGGTTTATAACTAAATTAAAAGCGGTATAATAAGGCATTTAAATAAGAAAATCACATCATTATTGCTCTCATTTCCACTATAATTACTCACAAATTAAGATTAAGTAAATGGCTTTTGTAATTGTAACTGTATTAAATTTTCAACGCCTTTTATTTTATAATTATATATACTTTTTTCAGTATTTAACAAATGAAGATAACTGTTCGCATATAAAATAATTTAACAACATCTTTATTCTAAGTAAAAAAAAAATCATTATATTTTATTTCATCCAATTACAAACTTGAAATTTGTAATTTTATTCACTATGAAGTAACATTCTATTGAAAGCACCAATAAGCTGTCTTTCTAACAAAAGGTTTCCATTACCAAACTTTTATAATTTACAACTTAGTAATACAATTACGCGAATTACAAAATATTTTTATATTTGCAAATCTTATCTCGTACAAATTCGATGAATGTGTTACTTCTTATCCTAGCTCATGATAACGAATCGTTCGACTTCTTGACCATGACATGATGTTTCTTGAATTGTTTGACAGCAGACAACAGTCTTATAAAGATGCAATTTAAGTAAAAATACTATTCTTTTGAATTGCATAATCCTAGAACTTTAGTGCTGTAGCAATATTACTGATTCATATTTCGTTTCTTACAACTCTTTACTATAGACTACAATATTGAGACAAGTTTCACTGCAATCGAAACACATACAAGTAATATGGAATACGTCTTCTTTGTATTTCAATGGTATTGCAAGAGGGACAAGTACAGTCAAAACTGTATAGGAACCGTGATTCTCGCTTTTAAAGGGTTCCCTCTTACCCGTTTATGGAGTTTTTCTCGCTTATGAAGGTTTTCTGCTGATCAAGGTTGTACTGTATCAGAATAAATATGAAAAATACGATAATCAAGACGTGCCTTCTTAATCAATTTATTCGTGTGCGTCAGTTACGTTCTCGTCAAAGTCGTTCCAGCCGATTCGGGGATTACCCGGAACAAATGCGGCCTTGCATCTGTATGTCCAGGAAAAACATTTAATAACAGTTTTTTCGTTATCAGCAACTAGAATTCTCCAATTTTATTAATATGTATAGATAAAAAAGTAAATTGAATAGTACAGTCCTTAGTTAACTTTTACAAAAACTTTATCGATTAAAATCGATTAAGTTAGAACATATTAATCATGTTGAGATTGAATCGTTAACGAGTATAGAGGTAACATTTTAATTTCGTTCGAGGTTTTGTGCAGCCGATTCTTAAGTATTTTCATTATGTTAAACGATGTGGAACAAAGGGCGACAAGGTTGCCTTATTCAGGTCGTATGGATATCGACGTCGTACCGACTGTTGTGTTCCAGATTAATATTTCGTGAATGGATCGAAACATCATCATTTACGCATTTCAATATCTATTTTTTTTAGAAATTGTCTATAAATCTTTGTTTATTTACTAAAATCTACATAGCGCTTTTTAAGATATTTTTTATTTAAATTTTATTTTTCAAACACATTTTGTGTTTATTATAATAATTTATAGAATGGTTAAGAAATTATAGAAAAAAAGAGTTTCTGAGAGCTATTTTACGTTCAAGTAATAAATATAATTATAAATTTGATGGTTATGGTTTCCATAAAGCATAAAGTATACACCGTCCTCCTTTACTTCTTTACGTAGAAAAAGCGCTTGAGCATTGTTCCAATATGGCTGACCTCATATTTTACCCCACTACTTAGTAAATGCTAAATAATCCAATAACTAAAGTAGGTATTCAATTTCTGTCAAGTATTCAAACTATAATCTCTGTAACTCAAAGGTTAAAAGAATTTGTACATTTATATTCTATTCGTTTAATATTTTTGGAAGAATTTGTTAAATGAACATGAAATCGAAGTTATGTTTAAAAAGTCAAACATAATAAAGTAAGGGAGAGACAAAGATTATTAGGTATTTATTAAAATTTCAATGTTCAAAATTAAGTTCATTAAGCAATAGCATATTTTCCGTGACTTGGTAGTTCGCTTTGTTACACTTTGTTATAAAAAACACAATTTAAGTTAAACCTAGAATACACATGCCTTCATATTTCAAATTCATAAGAAAACTATTTTATAAAAAGATTGTAATGAAAATCTTTGAGGTGGCTCTTGCGGTGCAAGTGGTCTCCAAGTAATTGACGAGTCAATGTTTGTGTCGGTACGTTAACTTCATTTCGAGCACACTGTACAAGAGGGCTCTAGTAAATTTGTTTACTCTGTCTCCAAAAGCAACGTTTGGTGCAAAATAGTATCAGTCCTCGGGGACGCGTTGAAAATGCAAATACATTTATGTAACTACACCTTAGGTGTTCTCTTGAAATACTGTTCAAAAACATATCGTTATCTTTTTCATTCTTTTTGAAAAAAGCGAGACCACAATACATTTACACTTGTATAGTTATTTCGGCGATGGAAATCCAAAGTAATAATACCTCATGAACAATATTGACCTTCCATTTTGCATTCGACCATCGCCTTGTGGACCTTTTTGTTCTTCTGTAATTTAACGTCCAATGCTTACTTTTTTATTCTTAAAATAAAACGGCCGTAATTAAGTAAACGTGCTTAAGGCTGCCTATTGTTCTCGATGATACGCTGACCGCGTGTGTTGAAGGAAAATAATATTTTAATACACATAACAGACCTGTTTTGATTTTCGGTTCTGAAACTATCGGAATATTCGAAACATTCGAGAATTCATTAATTAAATTCGATTTTTTGAATTTCGAATATGAATTTTTTGTAATTGAATTTTCGTCGCAATATTTTCGTACTAATCTTCTAAACATTTTTAGCGAATTCACTCCCTTCTTACGTAAAACTTTTCACACGCATTGTAAGCATCATATTATGATTACGTTAGCTTTGTATTTCAGTCTTGAATATTAGTGTCTAGATAATTTCCTGTTGGAAATAAGTTATCACAATATTTTCTAATTGGATATTGTCACGACTGACATTGAGTTGAATGCATTTCCTATTAAGGTTGTACCTGCAATAAATTGCTATAAACGATTCTTTGTTACACATACCTCACTTATAAGACCACCCATACTTTTTTATTAAACTTTATTCTTTTACATTATTGAGTTGCCAATTTAATAATCCTGGTATCTAGCCTTTGCCTATTCCTATACTAATTACTATATAAGTCTATTGGTATAATAAATTGTTAAGAATCATAATAATACTACAAAGGATGTTTAAATAGATGTTTGTTTTTCACTAATTATTTTATTATTATGCAAGTCCTTGCACATACATTACGTTATAGCAAATATATGTTAATTAACTTTTTACGAATTTTATAATTTTAATTATAAATTAATTAATAATGACAATAAAAATTATGATTAATTAATTTAAAATTATTACATTAATTAATAGTAATTAATTTAAAATTATTAAATTAATTAATTGTAAATTGTATGTAACATGACATGGTAAAATTTACCATGTAGTTCCTATTATCTATCTTCTAATATATGTGGCAAACAACTGCTTCATTGTACAATAATGTAATCATTAATATAATTTTATTACTTTGAAACTATTTCGTAAGCAAAGACATCAAATTATTATAAAATAATATCCGATAACATTAAAGCGTTCCATTAACCTTTATTAAATACTATCGATACTGACCATTAAAATACTTAGAAAGTTAAATTAAGATGGTGAATAAAATTAAAACGATATCTTAGTATGGACAAGTCATATCGCGTGTATCGAATCGTTTATCAACATCGAGAGGTGGTAGCGGCTTCGCGGCTCCCCCTCATCAGATAGTTGAGCCTGATTCTCAGAAAGTTCAATTAATTTCTCCGAAATGAAGGAAGTGTGTCCACGCTGTACGTAGGACCTTGTTATCTCGTTACAGTGGCATCGGATTGTGGTGGCCGTTCCAATACAACCGGATTTGTGCGAGCGTGCGCCCAGCACCGAGAGAGACAAAATACACATGAACACGTACCTGATGTTACACTGCAATTTGTACCCTCTAAATATACACAGAGAGTTTAATTTACTTTGTAACATTTCACGCCTACCGATTTAAAAAATATATCTCACAATTAAACTCGTATCGAACACAATTATTCATATTGCCGTATTGCATTTTAACAACGAAGAGCCTTTAACCTCGATGAACAGTGACACTCATGAATTAAATTCTTCGTCTGCCAGACTAAAGTGAAAATACGACATGCCAAAAAAGAAGTCGTAACATTATCAACGCCGAGGCCATAAGAAAGGGCGTTGCGGCCACAGATCTTTCGTTAATATTCCTAATCAGGTGACAGTAGTCCCGAGAGATGTTATTATGTGAACTGGAAATACACATGTATGACAATTAGTGGATAACTCTCGCCCACGGTCTGAGGCGATGTATGAAGTGTTAACATGCTATTAGTTGACGCCACGTCGTCACCAAGTTGTCAGCGGAACTGTTTCCTTGCACAAAAGTAAAATGTCTGCTTTATTACATTACAAATTCCTTCTCCGAGTTCTCTACATATTTTAAAAAAGTTAAAAAAGGAGATTCACAATTTGTCTGTATCTTTAAGAGGCAATTAAATATTATTTAACGTAGTACCAATCTTTATAACTTGATTTTTAAAAACATAGGATGTCTCCTTTAATACGACTAATATTTTGAATTTACTTTACTTCTCCTATATTGTTGCTTTAAATTTCATTAAAAAGATATCATGGCTTACTTGTGTCTCTGTCATATTAATAAATAGAACTAAATGTGAAAATTGATGTGAATTTACCGTATTGAAATGGAGTTATTTTGGTATTTCACTCGACGATTAGTGATTAACGACAGGGAGCGAGCAATAAAGGTTCGATCGGGAACCGCACGGGATGTTTTGAATCGCCACTGCTTTAATAGCGTCTGCACTAAACGACAAATCAAATTCCTATAGCGCATTTAAAGTTCTTCCCTGACATTTTGAATTATTTTATATTGTTAACATATTAAAAATGTAAATTTCAATTGATGTAATGTTAGTACAAAACAACATGTCTTTTAAAATAATGCTTGTGTAAACCCACTGAGTCAAGATAATCTTACTAATATAAATCCGAATGTTTGTATGGATGGATGTTCGTTTGAATGTATCTCCGGAACGGCACAATGGATTTTGATAAAATTTTGCACACATGTTGAACACAGTCTGGATGAACACAAAGGCTACTTAATAAGCTTTTTAAGAATATTTTTGTCTTCTCTTTAATGACGATTCGGTATCGAAATACAGTTAAACCCTGAAGCACTTTTAAATTATTTATATTAAAATAAAAATACTCATCGTCCCCCAAAAAATAATAAAACAAACTTATTTAACAACAAAACAACGAAAATGTATGCCTAACGCATTTCAATTCCTAGAAAAGACGCTGATTTTCAGCAGGCTTATGGATTCATATAGATTGGTAGGTTACATTGTCTAGTATATGTTAAAATTTCATTATCTTACCAACTGTTATAATCTCCGAGAGATCATAAAGATTTACTATTCATAATTATCATATTCGGCGTCTTAAGTTACCTCATGGGTATCAGCTTTCAAGAGTGCATTAATGTCAACGTAATTTTGTTGTTAGTGGATGTAGGAATGTTTGCGGCCACGTCACAGGGGTATTAAGCGGTATAATAGCCCAGTTATTATTAGGCCGCTGCCCAAAGCACTAGCACATGTTTAATACGTTGAGGGAGCTCCATAAATTGTGGCGAACACTCTGAAACAACTTCATTAGCGATATGCATGCGCCCGGCTCTAGCATTAGCTTACCGTGATTGAACGTTTATTTTCGGAATTATCAAGAAACTATTTAGAAATTTATCGTGTCTTTTATATCATATATTTTAAGAATAAACTGTATGTGACACTAGTTTTTAGTAATTAAAAATTATATTTATAACTTTAAGATGTTAGCGAATTATTCCGTTCAAATTGAAATCTAAAAAAACGGCCATTTAAATGTTTAGTCCAGCGAAGAATAAAATAAAAATAATACTGAAATTTTAATTACACATTAAATTTTAATAGTACTAACGATAGCTCATGACAAGTCCTTTTTCCAGGATTTTTACGAAGCAGTGTGTCTCAATTACATAGAAACGTTACGAAGCCCTTCAGGTCCAATACAATAATGCGTTTAGAATGATGCGAATACCGGGTAAGAGCGGGCCTTGAATAAATCCGCGGAGACCTTTATGCAATGATGTGGAAAAAGATTCCTTCGCTTGAAAATAATTTGCCAGTGATATAGCTACCGGGCGTTACAATATGATACTGGCAATTATTTGGATATATCTTTTCTTTATAATTTGTTTAAAATAATAAAATATTTATTTACATCCTTATTTCTATGTATACATAAACTCTTAAGCCTATGATATAAAATAAAATTAAAAAACCGAATAATTAACTAAAATATGTTAATAAAAGGAGTCCCTTTAGGCAAGGTCCCGAAGATAAGAATTGTTTAAGAATTTCGATTAAGTGACCAAATTAAAAAGGTAGACAAAAGCGCACTCACTATTATGGAATCTTATTTACATATACCTTGTAAATATAACAATTTGAAATTTTTTTTCAGTGTTATAAAAAATTCTAGAACTATAATTTGGATCGATAGTTCATAAAGTTTGTTTTTATTAACTTTACCGAGACCGAAAGGTAAACTCTATTTTTTTTTAAATCCAGCAACACACAAACTGTAACTTGCTAATTAATGCAGTTTTTGCAACAAAGTCACATCGAACATAGGTTCATTAATTCCCTATGAACTTTGCACAACTTTTAAAATACCATGTGCTTCGTTTAAAGTTAAGGTATTTTTTGCGAACATGATTCCAGTTTTATGTTTTCGTGCCTGGTTAAAAGTTAAATGAAATATATATATAAGTATTAAAATGTTTACCACAATTATTTATATAATCTATACATATATGCAGAATATAAGAAAGTCGTATTAGTTATGGCTGAAAATTGGCGAGGAGGTAGCTCATAGTCAGGAGACGGACATAGGATACGATTTATTCATTTTTTTCGAATTTATGCCTTGAAGAGTGATTTTTATTTTAGTTACTAATATTATAAATGCGAACGTTTCGATGGATGTGATGTGGATATATGGATGGATGTTTGAAGATATTTCTAGAATGGCTGAACGGATATCGATTAAATTTGGCATACGTATAGAACATAGTCTGAAAGAACACATAGGCTACACTAATTATATTTTTTATATATCCACGCGGACGGAGTCGCGGGCGACAGCTACTTGTTAATATTATTGGTTATTAAATAACTACTAAATTAGCAATAAAATATCCAATCTTTTGGTTCAAAATATAGAAACATATTCTACAAAACACAATATTGTCGTAAAGTTAAATTGATTTGTCGAAACAGGACATAAGAAAAAGGATAAAAATAATTTCGGCTACATTTCTTGGTTCACTGAAGTGTGTCGACGGTCGTTTCGAAAAGTTGCAATTTTATGAATGAGCTGTTTGAATGGAACACAATAATAACACGGTCTCGGTCGAGGGCCGAGTCGGAAACTGTACGTGTCCGAATTGCCATTTAAAAATTCATAATAGCTATTCGGGCCAGCGTTAAGATTTCAAATCGCCATAAAACACGTCATAATATACGTCTACAGCACGTATATTCCTCGATAAAGTAATAGTTTAATAAAAAAACAAACATACATTGGATTTCAATGTTCTTTGGGAGACCCAATTTTCCCCAATTCACTCCTTACCATCTCTTGTTACTTGTAAGTTCATTCCTGATAATCGAAGTAACACAAAAATTTTATCTTCGTAGTTACGATTTAATGGAATATGATTCAATATAATAATAAATAATTATATTGTCAATATTTGTCACGAAATTTACTTTCGTCATCGTTTGCTGTTAATATTTATGAATAAGTTCATCAGTGTAGTCGATTGGAACGATTAAAGGAGAAGATTATATAGTTTTCTTCATATATTCAACGTCTCTAGAAAATTATACATTTTTTTTCTTAATAATAACCAACCCTTACTAAAAACTGACATTGTAATCGACCAATGAAAAAAACATATTTCTCTAAAGTATTTTAAAAAGAAAATTCTTAACACTATTACAGTAATAGATTCTTCCATGGTAACTTTTAAATTTTTTACCACGAGTTGATAAAGAGCTGACCAATATTCCTCCAAATAAGTCCCCGTAAAAAGTATAAGGTGAGCGTACTTTTGACTTTGACTATCCTATTATGACCTAATACGTACTTCTTTGAAATAACTTTATCAAGCGTTTACTTTTTGAACTGAACTTTTATAATCCGATTTTAGATCTAAAAATAAGGCAGAATTTTACGCAACACTCTGTATTAAGTGGTTAACCAATAACGGTGTACTGGAGCTTTTATATCCCAAGCATCACATATCGTAATCGTGCCTGTTAAGTATGCGATTTTCAATTTTATGTCAAGGTACTTAGGTTGTTAATTGAGCGTACCCAACATTATCAATAGCATTAGTATATCAAGTCTTGGTGAAATAATATCAGTGAGCTAATGGCCTAAAACCATATTCGATCCAAAAATTATTTTAATTACTTTTTATGAAATTAATTACAATAATTAATAATTATTCGTCGCCATTTAATTAAGAATTAAATCGGTTAAATACGAATTAAATTTATAACACTACCTATAAGCAAAAACCTTTATTTAGGCAGCTAACTAGTGCTGTGAAGACCGAACAATTCTATAATTAAAATTACAATCTTTGCTTAGAAAAAAGATTCAACACTCGTCTTGCCCACTTGCTTGATCAAGATCGGATAAGACTCTATTATAAATTGGCAACACAGTTCATGATTTTTTTCCCCCGCCACAGACCGTATCCGAAACGTATTACAAAAAGACGATGAAGTACGTTTAACGCGTTTGCAGTCATAAATTTTAATTAGTCTCTTATGCTATTTATACAAAAAAAAACATTATTAGCGCAATTATTACACAAGGATTGCCGCGTATACAATCCTATCAAGTCTATCGTGTTTCCCAAATAACACCTGCTTACATAACAAATAAGCAAAACTGCAAAAGACCTTCGACCTTGAAAACCATAAAACAACGTGTATGTTAACTTTATTAGAATCAATTAGTAATTCTATTGTGAATTAGCTATTTAACAGCTATATTTTAAAAATAATTACCGAGCACTAAAAACTTTTTTTAATACTCCTCCACCCTAGTTGAATTCTTTAAAAAAAAACGTTGTTTATGATATTATTAACGTGAATACATTAGCATTATACACCATTATTACGTATTTATCTTTACATTATTCGACGGGATATTAGAATAAACCGGTCCCCCACCAATATTTATTCTTCCCTAATTCCGCCTTAATTAGGGAAGGTGTGAATTTCTTTAAGGCTTTGTGCATTTCAAGGGTGGGCCGAGGCGGTGTCTTATCTCTACGGATATCTCGGGCAGGATGCGGCCGGAATAGACACAAAACATCGACCCGATCCACCATGTAATCGTCCAATTAAAGTCACAATTTTATGTAAATAAGTTTATGAAAGGATACTCATTCAAATATAAAGCTTCGTGGAAAGGTGTTTGCCCATCACGCACTGTAACGGTCGAAGGTCGTTGACTTCATGAGTAGGAATATAAACACCCAAAGATATTTTTAATGATATTCGGTATGAATCATATTATTCTATTATTTTATAACATTAACAATTTCTTAGATATTTTTTTTATATCTAAAAAAAGCAAAGGATAGAACTCCTCTTAATCAATACTCTAAGCGAGTTTGATTTCCATTCAAATATTGTAATTATTTTATAAAATCTGTGTAAATACTTAAAAAATAAAGACTTATTTTATAGTCTGTCTATTGGAATAGAACTTTTTAATTTATTAAGACCAATGCATGTATTGTTAAGACGCCAATATCTTCTATCTTTAAATGAGCAATTCTTGTATATATATAATTGGAATCTCGGAATCGACTTCAACGATTTTCATAAAATTTAGTATATAGGGGGTTTCGGGGGCGATAAATCGATCTAGCTAGGAATCATTTTTAGAAAATGTCATTTTATTCGTGTTTTATCGATAATCAACTTAAACATAAAATTAAATTTTTCTATCGGTAAGATCGAAGAATATTATTCATATTTCATCATTTTATTAGTACTTAAATATAATTTCCAAAAAACACAAGTTAAAAAAAACACCGGTCATCCAGATTTCATTGTATTATGAAAACTGATCGATAAATTAATTACTTTGTTTTGCCTTTGCAAATGAACTGATCGAATATTATGTCAGGGATAACATTAAAAGAGTCTGCAATTAATTTTCACTTTTAACATTAATAAATAATTTAATACATATTACACTTTATATGTTAAAGGCTTTAAAGTGTTTTTAGGCATGAAGTGTGCGAGCTTAATTAATACGTGATGGTCGATGGTTTACCAATACAGCTTAGCACTTAAGTACCCCAAGATAAATTAATCGTGTTAATTATGCCTCGCTTACCCAATTGTCTGTCTATTACGATACAATCTACTATAACGTGCTAATTTCTATATATATGGATGTTTAAACTAAATGTGGAATAGGCAACACCTCGGCATATTCGGAGGCAGCACCAACTTTTTTAAAGTCCATCCGAGCTCTTCTTCAGGGTGTTTGGGGCTGATATATTTTTTGCGCAGTCTGTTTCTCAATGATTTGATGTCAATAAGCCGTTTCATATTTAACATGATGAAATTAGGATTGTATTTAACTGTAATGCATAGGTAATTTTTTTTAATTACAATGAGACATAATCACCGTTGACATTATACACATAAAGTAAAACGTTGTATTTGTACCTTTAGTTGAAATACTTAAGATACAAAAATAAGTTAAAGATTTCGAAGATAAAATTTATCTTAAAGTGTCCATTCACATCGAGATGCGGTCTCTTGATACGTGACACTTTTTTTTTCTCTCAATTTCTTTAAACGTTTTCTCATTTCAAGATACCACCTAAACAATGGCGCTGAACTATTAGATGTCACTTTGGGATAGAACGTAATTTAAGACAATGATATAAAATTATCGAAACCCGATTCTTTTAAAAAGAAATTGAAAATATATAGATAAATGCTTCAACATTAATTTATCAACTAAGTATAAATACAATATTGTCATCATCCTTTCACTCTGTACTACTGTACTCCTTCAATCTCTATCAGCTGTCATATCACAAAATTAATCCATACTTTCTTTGGTCCTACGTACCCAATATATTAATAAAAATATCATTCTCTAGTGATTTTTTTAATGTTTTATTTTGTTCCCATTTTAAATATCTAACTTATTTTTTATACTTTAACCATATAGCTCTATCGTCCAACAAAATTGTAGAACATAAAAAAAGGTAAATGAAAACCAATGTTATAACCAATGAACTGCATTAATCGATTGAGTAACTTACTAAAGTAAGAACACTTCCACAAAAAGTAACTAAATTAAAATACATTTATCTTAATAACAACGGTGATATACAAAATGGATCCGAACATATAGGTAGTTTTTATAACAAATAGTCGAATTAATAAATCAAGAGCGGCAAATCAATCACCGCCTATCGGAACAATCTAGAACAAGGAAAGAACCGCGGCACGACAGCAACTGTTAAACAAATTATTTTATTATTGATTTTAATCATTGCAATTAAGTCGGTGTTAAACCGAAGGAAAAATGTACATGATCGAAATGATTCGCATTACTTTTCACTCGCGGAATGGAATGTACGAGGGCAGCTCGCCGTGACGCCTTCGTCTTATCAACGCATCTGTTATATTGTAATGCTTTTTCTTTAGCCGACTGCGTGAAAGGGATTAGACGGGAACAACGGCACTCCAACTATTCAGGGAGCATGTACGCTTCGAATCCGACCAGAGCTTAGGCAGCATTCTAGTAAGCAATTACTGCATCTGCTGACAGTCCATCTAACTTGTTCTTGATACAATACAAGATCGGATTGATTTGATCCTAAGCAATTTGTCCTCCGTCGATAACGTGCTAATCTTAGAACTTTCTTAGAATTGCTAAATATTGTTCGCGAATTAAATTCGGTATATTTCGTCTAATTCGCATAGGCTCGGACATTCCGATTCGCGAAGTCGCATTCGCTTATCGCTCGGTCTTATCCACGTTAGTAAGAAATGCAGAATTATTTCGGTAATAGGGGTAGCCTTATCGTAAATTTAATACTTTAATGATGTCTGCTAAAGAGCCGCCTTTGATAAAAAAGCTCGACGTTACCTGGCCGCGGCCGGCTTCACCCACGGTTACGAACTGGCTAACATGTCAACGATATTTTTTGCCCGGCTGATGTCTTTAACGAAATTCATGTCATTGGGTCCGATTTCTCTAAGATTAACTTTTTTACATTATTTAACAAATAGATCGGGTCCTTATACGCTCGAATATTCAGTTACATGGTTTAACACTTAAAAGGGCTTAACGACGCTAACACATCCTGCGGGTTACGATAAAAAAAGACGACAAAAAGAGAATACTTCTCGTGTTTGTTTTTTAAAAGATGTCTGCGCGAGATAAGGTGCAGCGGCACTTTAATCCTGGGCCGTCCGATATTTGAAAAGGATATGACGACGAGTTTTTTCCGTGCGTTTTATCTAATAAGCACATATATGTAAGTGCGTAAGCAATAGTTGCGCTGAGCGTTTTGTTCCCCAACTCGTCGTGTTGATAAATGTGTAAGAGACGCACGCACCCACTAACAGAGTGTCGGCCTTATCGGAAACGGTTTGCTACAAATGTAACGTATGTACTAACTTTGATAAACCCGTGCATCTAATAATCTATTCTACTTTTAGGTATTTATTGAGATATCATTCATTTATCGCATCTCGTAAACACACCCGTTTTATTGTTGCAGTAGGTTAGTTAGGTGATCAAAGTACGTACATTTGTGTCATCTTCGCATCATAAGATTCTAGTTGTTTGTGTTTATTTCCGCGTTATCATTTGTGATAGGTCCAATGTTTTCGTTGTGCTTTGTAGATGAAGGAGACACTTTAACGTCGGTAAATTCAAAGCAATATCATTTCGATATAAAGATGATAATTTCAAATAGATATAAGTACTTTATATTAAGTTATTCCATATAAGTACGTGCTTCAATTGTCTTAGATTCATCGAATACTCTTACTCTTTAATAAGTCCTTTTTTGTAGGTCATTGTAATACCCTACAAAATACAAACACTTAATTGCGACTTGACAAATTTAAAACTATACATCTCACCAGAAAAAAACTACGAAATAAAAAACTAAATACAAATCGATATAGTCAACATCGAACTACTAACGCCACCTATGGAGTAAAAAAAATACTAAACTATATTAGCATGTAATAGGGATCTATACGTTCTTACTTAATAATACTACAAAAACAAACGGTAAAACAAAAGTAACTAAGAACAATATTAATTAAATAGCTGAATTATAAAGTATATAACAAAGTGAGAGGTTCATAGCTGGCCGGGCACAAAGTCGGAAGTAGTGCGGAGTCCGCAAACTTTAGTGCCTACTTAATGATAACACGATGCTCATAGTTTCACTGACTAGTTTAAATTCATTTTGCGCACTGTTAACGTCTATATTATGCACTGACTGTCACTTGTTATAAACGTCTGTATTGCTCAGAACATGAAACACCAATTTACATTAAACACAGAAACTATTTCCCAGCGGGTATTAAATACGTAATGAAACTAAAGCATCTCAGACTTCCATTAAATCTTGTAGCTTTGGTTTATTTAAGAATTATTTAAAAGATATTAGGAATTTCAAATATTGTTTAGATATTTAACTATCTGATTATAAATCTGGATACAATTTTGTATACATATAAATGAAATTAAGGAAACAAAAGATTAGAAATAATATGATGTCATGAAGTATTTACGTTAGAACTGTAATCAATTACTTAATTATTGTTTTAAATGTTATAAAATGATCCATACTACTACAACATTGCCCTCTTACTCTTCCCATCGTTTTTCTTATAAGGAAAGGATGGGAAGTGGAAGTGGACTTTCCGGATGAGAGGATGCATGGAAAGGGAAAATATTTTTCTTTCTGTGCATCCTCTCCTCGCGTCTATCTATGAGTATGTCTATGAGCAACGGTCACTTCGCTATTTCAGCGATTTCAGGTGGCTGCTCGTTCGTTTGCCACCTTATAAATAAAAATAAAAAAACATCGCTAAGCCTACTGTAAAATTTCACGTCACGATTACAACAAAATTCGTAGACATAATGTCTACAAAATGGTTGATCGTATAGTCAAACAAGGATATCTGTCCCGTTGAGAGAGGCGCTGCTATCGCGGTTAGTTGAAACAGAAACATATAAAAACTACATTGGCGTAGAGAATAACATAAAAAAACATGACATGATAGCTATATTACGAATAGTATTTTATGATAGGGCGCTAGTAAGCTATCATAATTTAGTTTGACTTTTGTCATTAATGTTGGCAAAGTTAAATAAATTATGTCGGATTGGACTCTTCAAAGCGCCGTTGTTTATATCAAATAACTGGATAAACATTTCATTAA
The DNA here is from genome assembly GCF_000836235.2 of Papilio xuthus. Taxonomy (NCBI): domain Eukaryota; kingdom Metazoa; phylum Arthropoda; class Insecta; order Lepidoptera; family Papilionidae; genus Papilio; species Papilio xuthus. The sequence continues at coordinate 3,463,832 of NW_013533632.1, forward strand.
TGTAATTAGGTCCAATGGATGAAAATCATATCTATCTAACACATTTGCGGTAGCAATGTTGCGAGCAAGGATTAAATAACGATGCAGGGTGTGTAATGTAGGTAATATAGGGACTCGACGTTTAACGGCTTCGGGATTACCTCAATAATTCCCTCAGCAAAATAAATGTTTTTAGTTAGTCGAGGCGCGGCACAGTAGATCGAAATTTTCTAGTAGCGGGTAACATGGCGCGCCGCTGTGTGCTTGTTAACGTTGACACCGAAGCCATATCTCTAACGGGCGGGTCACAGCTCGTCGTGACTTCACCACGCTTACGTACATACCGCACATTATTTACCTTACAAAAGGTTAAAACGTTTCATATTCAAATTATCTTACCATTTACTTAACAAACTCGTTAACCAAAAGCTTTTCAACACCTATTAGAATTTAACGTCACAAACATCACTACGGATTTATAATAGATATTATAAATCCGTATATTATATTCTAAAAGATTTATAATAGAATATAACATATTTCTTCCGGTAATATCCTATAATAACAAGGAAAGGACACAAAAGTTTTAATTCATATTTTCTTACAACTGTCTGTCACAGAGTTGTATCATAAGCGGTCGACTGGCATTTCTCGGTTTCTAATCCTATTGAGAACACAATGATTGTTAGCCCGCTGAAGACCATTTTTCATTCCAATGACAAATATTTAGAAAGTTATTTATATACGTATGAATTCATGTCGGGCTCAATTAAGAAGGGCAAACGTGGCCGGGTCTCCACTGACGCTTTGTGTTTAGATATCAGACGGATGTTTATTTTGCGACCGCGACATTCATTCAGGTAGTCCGGCGAATAAATCTATTATAACAACAATACGCCAGCCCTGATCCCCATTGTCGGCGTTCGACAATCCCTAGTCGCGTCGCATTATTGCAACGATGCATAATCTAATTTCTTTATACGCATCAAAAGGGTTTCGGTGCGTGACCGATTTGCGTACGGATCATCATCACTGACGAGGTGTCGGCTACGCCCATGATCTACCCCTTCGACTCGTTAAAAGCTCATTTATTATTCGTCGCTTTACTAAATCCGTATCACATACTTATACTGTTATGCTTTGCGACTGTGCGCTGCGCGTTCGGAGGCCTCCTATTTCTCAGATGTCTGCAACTGCGAATGGTTAAACGCGCCATAAAGGCATTTCAAAATTTACAACTTACAGAGCACCATATCGACAGCCTCCAACAGTCCGCCGCCGGCGCAGGCGGGTGTGAGCGGCGGGGGCGGAGGCGGCGCGGGGGGCCCGGCGCGACCTACCTCGCCCGCCGCCGCGCCCCGATGCTGCGACACCGGCCGCCCTATATTTCAAGACCCTATCACAGGACAGACAGTATGCTCGTGCCAGTACGAGTTCCTCAACTACCAGCGGCTTGCTTCAGGCGTGCCTCTGTCAATGTACAGCGCGCCGTATTCGGAGGCAGCCGCTGCCACTGCCGCCACCGCTGCTGGTATGGCTGCGTACTTTCCCGCGCTCTCCGCTGATCAGCCGCCCTTCTATACTAACACAGTAAGTACCAACAACGCTATACACTAGAAAAAATAATAATATCGAATACAATAATTATAACCGACCCTCCTTTATTGGGTAAGATATAGAGTTTGTTTTTCATTAAATTGCGTTTCCAAATGAAAGAATCATTTGTTCATTTCCATATTTTTTGTTAAAATATGATATAATTTGTTTCATGTAATTACAATAAATTGCTATACAATTTTTGATTGCAACAGTAAGATCAATTAAGCTTTATCAATATGAGGTCGAGTAAAGTGTTTACTATAATTACAGCCAGGAACAAGTTATGAAAACTCCTTACTAAAGTTTATATCGTTACTCAAATCATAAGACTATCGTTACACATAATTTAAACAAAAGCTTAGAATTATATAGAGTTGTCATCACAAAATTAATATTTACATTCGTATACAATGATAGTATTAACGTGTTAATCGCACAAATGACAAGCTACTAACTAATTAGATCTATTACAGTTAATGTGACAGCCAAAGACGAGACGGTTATTAAATGGAACGGATTATCAATCCTCAGTTGAGAAGCTTACTGTTTTTTTTTCACCTCCGGTCCCATCATAAAAAGTATTACCTTAAAATAATTAGGACCCGATGTCAAAATAGTACGCTACAGAGTCAGCTATAAGAATCATTCACAATTTTAAGTAGACCCAACAATAAGCTTTACAGCACAAAGAATACGTATAAATTAGAATCGTAATCTGATGACGTATGTTCACCTGTATATCATCTCGAAAAAAAGGTTCCTACCTCGCTGCAGCTTAATAACTTAATGCGTTTAACGATTTCTTAGAGATTAACATTTTTATACAGCATTGCCTTTAACGAAATACAAACAGTAGTTATTCATTTATAATTTACGAGCTTCAGTTTTGTTAATGCCAATATACATGTAACTGGGGCATAACAAAGTATAGCTTCTTTATATTCAATATTCGTATTTATATCATTAAAATTATACTCGCTCTAGACATAAAGTTATAAAACAGAGAGTCGGTATTAGATTAAATGTTAGCGGCGCACCGCTCCAACCGCGTGTGGGTGACTTTGAATGATAATGATCGTAACAACATAAAAGTAGCCACGGATCGTAATATATGACGTGTAGTAAAACTTTGGAGGAAGGTGTTAAAAGGTGGGGCCGTGAACGTGTCCCGGCAGATGATTCAATCATTCATGTAGATATGATCATATATCATCGGTGGCGAAAGTGTTAAACCGAGCCGTGCCTATGAATGGAGCTCTGGTCCTTCGTTTTTTATTCCTTTTTTTTTTATCTACAACTTATTTTCAATTTAAATCTTAGAAGATTATGCTTCGAAGCGTTGATACTTTTTATTAATTTTTACGTAGGTATTAAGATTTACAAAATCACTGTTTTGTTTGTCGCAAAATAAAATCTTAAAAGAAAAAAAAAATTCTTTGAAAACATTTGTTTGGTTAGTTTTGATTCGAATCCGTCCGCACTTCGCACATGTGGCACCATCGCAGGAAGTTGACTGTGTCGTATTGAAAAAATTATAATTTATAGTTCTAATGAAGAGACCCGAAAATAAATCTCCGCCTCTCTAACGGCTCTTAATAGATTTGTGGTGCGATGTCCGTATATTAATGTTTGAATAAAGCGACATTTTGACAAATTCATAAAGTTTAAAAATGATAATTGTTTTACGCAAATGGTTAGGCAACTTATAGTATGATTAATTTAGGTTTGATTTTCACTTCAAAAGATTTATTTCTCATTGTTAAAATTTACGAAACAATTAATCAAGTATATCTGAGTACTATCTCTATTTAATGTAATAATTCATGTTAACTGTTGTGACACAAATTCATTTATATTTCATCTCATTCATAGTGTATTACAATATATATACGGACTGTGTTCAAACACAAATCATAATTTGCAATTAATATCACAAATAAAAAAAAAACTTTACCACATATTTTGACAATTAACAAGGTGTCGTAATACTTACATTCGCCTTATACTGGTAGGTTTGGAACATTGATCGGATTATAAACATGTTCTTACTATAAAAATAGCTAGACATATAATTAATGTAGATTGAATTACGCCACAGTTCCATTAAACAACCAATGTTGGTATGAATAAAGATTATCTAGCTAGATTTTTTTTATTCTTTTCATACATGAACATTTTCTTTACTTATTTGTAAATATCTCATTACTAATGCTTGTAAAGAGTAAAATCGAATAGTTATTTAATATTCGATTTAATATATTTTACTTTTTGTGTTGTTCTGTTTGTCTTCCTTATCTTATATCTTTAAATGAGCAATTCTTGTATATATAATTGGAATCTCGGAATCGGCTCCAACGATTTTCATAAAATTTAGTATATGTCATTTTATTCGTGTTTTATCGATAATCAACTTAAACATAAACTTAACTTTTTCTATCGGTAAGATCGAAAAATATTATTCATATTTCATCATTTTATTAGTAATTCGTACTTAAATATAATTTCCAAAAAACACTATTTAAAAAAAAAACGAGCAAAGGTCGGTCATCCAGATTTTATTTATTAATATACTTACATCGTTACAAAGATATTCTCAAAACTATTCCGACGTGATATAGTTAAACTGCACTAAGGATTCAAAGTTAGGATTCTACTGTGTGTGCCTCTCAGCGGCAAACGGTCAAACATCGTTTCCCCTCACAATAAATCCGAATAACAGATTCGCGTTACAGCTTAGTACGATTATTTGAAGTAACAGAAAACTGGAATTATATCAAAAAGGTCGAAGCAACAAAGAGCGACAGCGCGACTGGATTACGCTGTCGTACTTGAGTAAAATTTATTATCGGATTTTCGATTCGGCCACCAATGAAGTTGTTGGGACAACAAAATCTTTTGATAGATTTATCCTGGTTGACCGCTTTAGGAGTCGCCCCTGAGGTATTTTTAATGCATCGCTATAAATTTTTGTACCGTCCAGGTCCGGACTGTCCGGTCCTTTACGCAATTTTACCTTATAAAATACTAATAATAACTTTGTATATAATTGCATTTGTTATCAACGCAATCAGTTAATGTAAGAATTGAATTCTTACCTACTGTTCATGCAATAGCTTCGGCTGATTACTATCTAAATAAATTTCTATGTAGAACAAAGGACGACAACAGTACGATAAGATTTATATCAAAGTACTTATTTGTTTGATTATTTTATAAAACACAGAACGTATTCAATTCTTAAACAATCAATAAACAAATATTTTATAAAGGGCGATAGTAAAAAAGTAGTCGACAAAGCTCCCCACCGCACCGGTCTGCATTAATATAATTATGTCGAGACGTATCAATAACAAGAAACTAAAAAATACAGGCATTTGTCCTCAGAAAAATGATTGATGCGTGACTCAGATATCCAAAGCCATTAAATAATAATAGTTAAGACGAAAGGATCGGAGCGATCGATCAAGAAATCAATCCGACTAGAAAGAGCGCGCTCATAATGGATTATTTTAAAGCTACTGGAAATGTGAAAGCAGATTTAATAGACTAATTTACTGAGATTATTTGCTTTATTCGCTGACAAGTGAACGTCTAATTGAAAAGGGTTATGATGCGTGGTAACGTTTTGAATATTAAAGAGAGATTGTTTGTTAAAGTCGCGATTGTGCCACATACTGTGTTTGACCTCTTGTGATCTAATTAACAGATAATACACAAGTTGTATACATTATCGTAACCTCACTTTGTCGTTTACTGTTTTGTATACATGTATACTCAACATTTTTATTATTATCTATGTATTTGAAATGATTTATTTTTCTTCAACAGGCTGCAGGAATTGAGCTGAAGGAAAATTTAGCAGCGAGCGCTGCCAGCTGGCCGTATCCTACAGTTTATCACCCCTACGATGCGGCGTTTGCTGGATACCCTTTCAACGGGTGAGTTTTTATTATCATTTTAAACTACAAAGTGTTTTTAAATGTCCGTTACTTCAACGACCGCGTATAAAACATCAGACAACTAACGTATAAAGTAATAAACAAAAAATAATTAAATTCTAGAACAATAAAAAGTATAATCTAACTTGTTTTTGTCAACATGTGTAGTCGGTGGAATTTTATTAACATAAAATTATTTCGGAATTGATTACTGGAAAGAGCAGATTTGAACTGACGCATGCGGGAATGAAAAGATTGTAAATATTTTACGAGGTGCCGAAGTGCGATTGACAAAAGACTGCGGCGCGGTGCCATGAATTATTAGCGCTACTAATAGCACGCGTACAATACCGCTGCACTCTCGGATAGCTGTCCACTTTATTCAATATTAACGCCGCTCACGGGTATTCCCAATTCGTAGCTCTCACTGACAGCGTTCGAGAGTTTAGAGCTTGGCATAATTAATTTTTGAGCGAGATACTGAAGCGGCAGACCCGTACGGTATTGGACTCTCGGCGTTTTTAATGGATAAGTCCCGACGCCGGCAATATCGACGTTCGTTTCAAACGTGCAAATCTACAAAAGAAGTAAAAATATTTTACAATGCACATGAAGTGCAGTCCATCAACTGTGCGCTGTAAACGTTTAGGAAGACGAACATGTCCGTATAACGGACCGAATTATGCAACATCGCAGCTGCGCTCCGTCGAATTTGTTTGTAATAAAGTTCAATTTAAATAGTTGAATTCATTATTGCATAAAGACGTTCTTAAAGGTAAAGGAAACATTATTATCAACGTTCACACACATGTAGGTAGATTTGATATAGACAACGCTCTTATGTAAGGCGATAGCGGTAAATTGTAAAGGTAACATAACATGGGTTTATTAGATATGAATATTGTATCAGATTATCGACACTGTATCGGTGTTTGTCGGCAAAACGAACATGTCGGTAACATGGCGTCGACGCCTAATGCGCAATCACTATCGATCAACATTTACGAAACATTATCTTCTCGGCCCGAACTCGTCTTAAATAATAATATATTAATAATTCTTTTAACATACATCTGAGCATGTTACTACTATTATACATGTTATAAACACATTATTAATTATTATTAATAAAATAATAATAACATTCAATTTATTCAAAGCTTACTTATGCGCCGGACATTCGAAAGGTAAGCATTTTATTAAATTTCAATCCATGGTTAATAATTATTGAAGATGAGAAAAAAGTACATACAAATAAAATAAGAGATTATTGCATTTATCTAAAGTCAAATAACTTTCTTTCTAGAGAGTTCTAAGAGATAGAGAGAGTTAAGTAGAGTTCTAAAACTTCCTTGTGATTTAAATTTACTTAAACCAAATATAAATGAAAAATTAGTAAGTATATGTTATGTTGTTTCCTTACTGTAATGTAAAGTATTCAGAAATTTTATTTTATTTTATATCATTTTTTACACGTTATTTATGATTATCTTTTGTATATAAATATCTATAATACCTACGGTTGTTATCAAATTGATAATTAACATAAAGGAAAACTGACTTCTTAATAGTGTAGGTAAAACTCTTAGCATCTTACTAATATTATAAATACAAAAGTTTACATTTATGTATTATATGTATGTATGGTTAGGTGTACGTTAGACGGTATCTCCAGAACGGTCTAAAGGATCTCCATGAAATTTATATCTTTAATTATGCTGTTCCTTTTTTTTTATTTTTTGCGATTCGGACATGTTTACTCAAAATTACTTGTGGTTCCCAAACTTATTTTGTCTACTGCCGACTTTGACAATAAATATTTTTTTAGCGCCCACATATTTGAAAACCACTATAACTTCAAATTAAATTAATTAATTATTGTGACCCATATATGTATATTAACGGAGAATTCTAAACGAAACTTTTACTATAACCCGCAACTTGAGACCTGCAGCGCCCACAAGGGGGCGTTATCGCCCACTTTGAGAAAGATCGGTCTAAAGAATCTCCATGAAATTTTTATCTTTAATTATGTTGTTTCGCTATTTTTAATTTTTGGGATTAGGACATGTTAAATCAAAATTACTTTAAATAATGAGCTATTTCTATAAATAGGTAGGTGTTTAAAATAAATTAAAAATCAAACGTTACCTTACAATCGCAATGACTTTGAAAAATAATTTTATCTTAAATCTATTAAATCAATCAAAAATAATACTTTATAAATTATAAATGCGAACGCAAGCTATAAGTGTTCATTAAGAGTTACGTTGTTATTGTGCTTTTTAAGAAATATTTACGACGTCGAAGAAAAAAACGGTCTAGCACTTACGGTATCATGGTTAAAGCGCCTCAATACATGCGAGCAACACAATAACATGTTTTTCCAACATTTTTTTATTAATATCCGTCATTACTTTCACGCCCTGAGTTGAACTGAAGCTCTTTTTTGTTGAGTGAAACACTAAGTATCGGGTAAATAAGCATTAAAATTGAACTAGTCTTGAATGGAAATTCTATCGGCCGTTACACTTACATTCACACGTCGTGGTTTTTTCCAAGCGCCGACGATATTTTACAATTATAACGATTTTCGCTTCAATTAATATCGGGTTACACGATTTTTCTGTTTTGTTTGTCATGTTATCTTTTTGTTAATCTAAACAAAGACATGATAAACAGCGGGTAATGTTCACGCGTCGTCGGTTTACACGCAATTAAAACGCTAATTGACTCTTGCGGATCAACAACATATCGTAATTATAACCAATGCAAAGACAACGCGTGGTTATTTTTAATCAATTAAATTGTTATTACTACATACTAATATCTTCATTGGTTAGAATGTACCAAAACCTTACTCTACCTTCCTTATGATTGCCGAAAATTACAATCTTACGAATCAACGTTTAGATGGATGTTTGTTTGCAAGTATCTCCAGACTGTCTGTATGGATCTCGCTGAAATTTGGCAATGATGTAGAGGATAGTCTACTAGTAAAATTATCTTAATACCGCGCGGACGGATCACGATTATAGTTTGCTAAAAAATAACAATTTAATATTTATTTAATTATTGGTTTATTGTTCGTGAGCTACAAACGTGACAACATGAAACGATGCGTCTTGCCACATCGGGAAATAAAAAAAAATTGTTGACAATTCATGTGCCGTTTACTTTATTTATTTAGTAATTTGAATATATTGTTTAGGTACTTTGAATGAACATTAATTATACTAAACTAGTTACAGCCCGCGACTAGAGACCGCGGTATTAAAAAAAAACTTAATTAGTAGCCTTTAAATTATTCAAACTTTCGTGAGACATTATACTAAACTGATACCTGGCACCGACTAGTTTCGAGCCCATCGGGAGCCCTTCATCAGGATGAGTGGTACTGGTATTATTTCGCGGACGCGGCACGTCGCTCGGAACTCACTCAACACAACTCAAATTAGTAGCCTGTGTGTTCTTCCAGGCTATGTTCTACATTTATGCAAAATTTCATCGAGATCGATACATCCATTTAAACATTCGCTATGTTTGTCTAGCCAAGAAAATTAATGTTGTACCAAATTAAATATCTTATTTTGCATTTACAAGCCATTAATATTATATCCACATACAATTAAAGACAATAAACTCAATTTACAACTACACAGATGAAATAAGATAAAATCATTTTTGCTCTCATTTTTACAAACATATTGTATATTATTAAAAATTTTATCTATATTGATATCGTTTAAAGAACTTGTTAATTTATTCCGCATGAATTTTCATGATATTCAAACGAGAACAAAATAGAATGTTATAAATAATATAAAAATTGCTTTTTTTCAAAGCCGCTTTCATGACTAAGATGAGTCATTATATTTAATTTGTGTACATAAACGAATATTTTATATGTTTCGTCCTTAATCCGTGAATTTCAAAATACGTGGTATTTGTGTAAGAGAACCTTTTAATTTAATAGGAGACAATTACCGATCTTTATGTAATACATATATATATATAAGTGAGGATACATTTTGAGATTAAGTAATGAGATTGAATGTGGATGGCTACAGAGGTAGAGGAAGACCAAAAAAAGTATGGAATGACTGTGTGAAAGAGAGTAAGCGTAAGAGGGTAGACTCGGATATGACGGCTGATAGAGATGTATGGAGGAGTAGTTCATACTGTGCCGACCCTCGATAGAGATAAAGGCAGGTTGATGATGATGATGAAGTGAGGATAGATTTTGTATAAAAGGATATAATTATCTCACTTCTTACTAATATCATAAATGCGAAAGTTTGGATAGATGCATGGATGGATCTCGCTAAAATTTGGCATAGATGTAGAACATAGTTTGAAAGAATTCATAGGCTATTTTTTTTATAAAAAAATGTAAATCGCTCTTTGACCTGTAATTTAAACATTACCAATAAAATAACCATAATTTTGTATTGTATTAAGTTTCTTTAATGGAAGGAGTCGCGGGCGACAGCTAGTGTAAAGTAAATCCACTTTTTTGAATGCCTGTTATTGCGTGATATCCGAACAGTGACCATTGAATATCACGATCGTGATTCCTTGACAGGTTCGTTGATTCCACATTTACATGTACGGTGGAAGTATAGTGTCATCCAAAGTTTACACCGGCTCGAAACATAGCAAAAGACCCAGAAAACTTCACTATTTTAAGTATGGGCGGAATGTAAAGAAATACAAGGGCGGAGCACATATCTGCGGGTGGTTTCTTCAACTCGCAGTTGACCCACCTACGACGTCATACGCTAAAAATCAACCACGAGCGTCAATAAAGTTTGAATATTATTATACATGTTTCGGTACCGGTTTTTATCAACACCGATCATAGTACTATAAGTCGACTTACAAGAAACCTAATTTTAATTAGGTGTTTGTTTGTTCTACCTAATTATGTTGTTAAAAGAACACTTATAAAAATCATATTAATACCTTTAATTTTTGTAAGATATAAGGATATATTCCTTATGTCAAATTACAATAGTGATTTTTACAATATATCATTCCTAGTTTTTAATTATTTATATATTTTTTTATTTATAAAAACCTGTGGCCATAGAGGTGGCCGTTACGGTTAAATACGTTAAAAATTATTAACTTTATTAAGTTAAAATATTTATCAAAAATGCCTTATCGCTCAATGTTTTGAAATTGTTATGCAAAAATGAAGACACCCGGTAAATAAATCATTGTCAATATGTGCATAACGAGCGTTATATTACAATTAATATGTTGTAAAGTGGAACGTCTTCGTGCTAACAACGATGTAAAAGACGGCTTTAAGGAACATGCAGGTGCTATCCGGTCGATTCTTATCCGACACATCTCACACCTTATACTCGTGTCGACCATTCGTAATGTTCTCACTTATTCTTATAAAAGTGAAAGGTTGTCACTCAAATTATAACCCCACCAGCCGAGACCGCGACTCCTCTCGCGCGGCTTTAAAAAAACAACTAGTTTTAGACATTATTTGTTAGATTCCATTGCAGTTTTCGTTGAGTCAAGTGTCAGAATGATTAATGAGGGGACAAAAACGTTGATATTTTAATAAGGCTATTGTTACGCTGATACACCGGCACAGTGTCGGATTATCTTCCTAACGTAACCTGTGTTCTTCGAGACTATATTCTATTCCGTTCAATCGTTTTGGAGATACTTTCAAATAAACATCCGTCCATCTATCTAAACATTCGCATGTATAATATTAGTAAGAAGTAAGATTAAGCGACAGCGGCAAGACACTGCGAAATATTTTATATGTCATTTTAACGCAATAATTAAGTAAACAGAGGACAATTTAATTCGATAAATTATTGGATTCAAGCATTACAATCAAATCACGAATACATAATATTTCGTTTAAGTCAATACAAAAGTTCTTAACGAATGATGTACAATAACGCAGATAAAAATTGTTTTTGTGTTGATATTTAGATAAAACAGTTAGGTAAATTTTATTTAACGACTACCAACGTTGTATAATATCGAATGCAATAAAATACAAAGTTGCTTGTTTATTATTGGATAGAAACAAGATATACTTGTATTTGGCAAAGTCAAACTTAATGTAGTCAGTAGAGAGCTATCAGTGTTTATAATTTTAATATTGTGATTTTCTTTTGGAAATGAGAGTATTGCCGACTTAAAGTACCTACTTATTTTATTTATACATAGTTTTAGACATTATTAGTTAGAATTCTTTGGCGCGTATGGAGCGCTTTCATTACAAAGAAGTGTCAGAATGATTAGTGAGGCGACATAAACGTCGACGTTTTAGTAAGGCTAGTGTTGCGCCAGTACACCGGCACAGTGGCGGATTGTTTTCCTAACAATAGTTAAATAATAACTTTATAGTAATAGTTTTATTAGATTCTATTAAAAGTAGGTAACACATCTGCAACGCTTCACTTTGACATGTAAAAAAACGTATACTTCTGTATATTTTACCTCCGAATAGAATAGGAAATATAATCTGTACGGTAATTACCGTACGTTTTCGAGTGAATTTTAACAGAACACTTTGTGGAAAGTTGTCACCGAATTAACCTGACAAGTTTGACATGACAACGGTTCAGTGGAACGATTCTGACAAACAAACCCTCTTTACCTTCCCTTGACCCGACCTTAAACGGTCATTCGCTATGTCATCAAAATGTAATAATTGAAATAAATTAAATTCAAAACCAATTAATACAATGAAAACAGTAATATGGATCCCAAATCAATAACCTAACAAATCTGAAAAGACACCTTGCTTCTCGCTTACGTTTTTAACAGTGGTAGAGCCCGCTTTAACATCTTCGCACGAATCGGCCCGGCTCGCCCGGTGAAATACCACGATCACACAGAAGACAGGCGTCAAGTGGAAGCAATTCCGCGTTTCGTCTGATGAGTGTGCGTCCCGGAGGCCTTATTTAGTCCTCTTTCCCTTCCCACCCTTTTTCTTAGAAGGAAAGGATGGGAAGTGGAAGTGGACTTTCCGGATGAGAGGATGCATGGGAAGGGAAAATATTTTCTTTCTGTGCATCCTCTCCTCCGACGATTAAAGGTAGGCAACGCATACGCGATTGCGTATGTCTATGGGCAACGGTCACTTCGCTATTTCAGCGATTTCGGGTGGCCGATTGCTCGTTTGCCACCTTTTGATATAAAAAAAAAATACTTCCTTGTAACTTTTGCCGTAAGAAATAAAAACTTATAAGAAAAACAAAAACGACCTGTCACAGCAACATCGCCCTCAGGGAACGGTCACAGGAAGAAATAACTTTTTAAAGTTAGAATATACATTCAAATATTTTGTTCTCAAGGGAGCAATCGAACTTTCATCCTGAATACTCGAATCGAGTGCCATTGTATCAGTGAGTTTGCACTACTGAGACATTTACATAAACATGTTTCTGTTACAGCTTTCCTCACGAATAAATAAAGATAAAGATATGTATGGATGTTTTTTAAAAGTTTGAATGTGTTTATTTGTTGATAAATTAATACCAAAGACTTATAAAATCTAGATCTGGTATTGAATTTCCGATAGACATATTTGATACCTTTACCTTGAACATTCTTCTACGCTCCAATCTCACGGTGTTAGGTAGCATAAATAGTTCAGTTTGTGTTCGTTAGAACTCGAACAAATTCTGTTTACTAAAATAAAACTTAATAAGATTTAGAAATACAACTAAAAAAATTTAATAAATCTGATAAAGATATTATATAAACCACAATATGTTTTTTCAATAAAATATTTAAAAAACATATTTAGCTAAAATTATGTATGTTCGTCCTCCTAACAACGTAAAATCAATTTTCAAAATAATAGTCCTCATATCCTTAAGTAAAGTTCACTTATGACTAACTGTGCCCGCGACTTCTTTCGCGTGAAATACTGTCTTTGTGCTGCGCGCGGTACTTACGATACTTAGATTTCAACATCACTTAATTTTTATAATATTATTACATTAGCTACAAATCAAAGTTCTGTCAAAATCGGTTCAACCATTTTAGAGATTACACGTAACAAAAAGACAATCAAATATATATATATATATATATATATATTTATATACTATATGTAGTAAAAAACGATTATTTCAATATTACATACAGACACTCCAATTTTATTTATATGTATAGAGTATAGATAATAAATCAATTCGATGACCATCGAAAGGATATCATTAATATGTCAGTTTGGCTTTTTAATTATTTAGATCACATACAATACTTTGGCACCGACATCATTCAAAATGCAGACATCGATTGTTATTAAAAAAGAATATTCACAGATAGAATACCAGAGTACATTGCGACTGTTGGTCCCTAATAATGTAATAACGCGTCGAAAAATGGAGTCCCCGGAGAGATGGTCGCGCCACGAGCCATAGCGGGCGGGTTCCGTTAGCCGCAGTGGACAGCCGCCGCGTCGCCGCCGCGTGACTTGTGTCCCAACCATCGGCGACACTTCCGCTCTCCGCCGACATAATTACAAACGGAAAATTCAACTACACCATACATAACATCCAAAACGAAATTCTAAGAAACTGCGACCACGAAACGAGTCACCTCGTGACACCGTAATGTGCACCAAATTGCGTCGGATTAAGAGCGAAAGTCGATCGGTTTTGTAACGTTAGACACTCTTTTGTAACTCTTAGTAAGAGACAAAATGGGTAAGGATGCGACTCACGTAGCAATCTATTTGGCCCCCACCCGTTTCGATATTGTGCACACAAAGTAACGATTACTCATGCCCGCCGAAGTTTATTTACGACAGGAAGAAATTGCGATTGTATCCTCTTAATGGTTATAACTTCCCAATAAGATGGCGCCCGTCGGTATTTGTTTGAACAAATAGTTAATTATCCAATCGTCTCACATTTATGGCAATGTTAAAAAGATGCATTTTGTTTTATTACCAATTCGCGCTATTATGTGATGTGATATCTAAATGATTCGCTAAAATGACAACAATCAAAGATATGTAAATGATACTATAAAAGATAAACAATTTCACGGTTAATTTAAATTAAAATAATTCAAACAAACCGCAATTTTTGTTATGCACAAAATTATAACTGCACAATTTAGGCTTCAAGTTACATACAATAAAACATTTAGGAAATTCAACCAAATAGTTGGTCTTAAAGGTTGAAGGTTTGAGGTTTATATTTTAGACATCGTTATTTAGTTTATATTCTTTTAAACTATTACTATGCTTAAGCTTACTTAAACTCTTATAACTATAAGGAAACTATATTTATTACGTTTTATTGAACAACATTATTTACACCTGTGTGACTCAACGATTTAAAAAGAAATGATTCTATCAATGGTTCAAATCTAAGATTAAACAATAAGTTGTAACATTAAATAATATATATATATAAATTAAGGTAAAAAGACCTTAGCTTCGTAATAGAAAAGAGTATAAACAATACTTGGGCTAAATATACACGTGTATAAATCTGTATATATGCGTACGATATCCGTAAACAACAGTTGTATGTTACGTAAGTTTCGTGGAAAATGCCTGTAGTAGGACTGGCCGGTTGGACTGTTCAATGATGCGTCATCTGGAATATGATGGAACGTGGTGGCACAATAAGCCTGTCAGCACGTACCCCGCGTGCTCTGTGTGGCCGCGCCGGTCCGGACATGATGTCACTCGTCCACACTTGCGCAGTCGGCTTGTACTGACACCCTGCCCGCTCCGCCTATACCCACAGCACACAGTTAATCGAGGATACGTGTACAGACAACGATTTACAGCACAAAGTGCCAGTCCTCCCGTGTATTACCAATCTATGAAACAATAAAGAGTACGCGCGCTCGCATATAAATGAGCGGTGTCGTATTCAGGCAACGCCGCGTGTGCCATTAGTAAGCCACTCTCGGTTCGGAGTAATTGACCGACGGGCTAATTTCATTCTAGGCGCATTGGTCGCTTCCTCTTTCCTTTTTCCTATCGGTCAGCGACTACCACGAGGCAAGGTGCATTCGCCACGAGTCATGTTTAAACTTTAAACTTGATGCAATAGTTTTAAATTTTGATATCACTGCCTTGCCACGAATTGATTTGTGACAGGAAAATTCACAAATCAAAAGCAGTCTGCTTTATGACATTATTGCAATTGAATGAAACGCAATGCATTAAGGAATGTATGTAACGAGGAATACTTAATTTTGGTACTAAATAAAACTAAACATACTAAATATAAGTAACTTAAATCGTAATAAGGTTACATAATTCAGACTTAACATGCCATTGATGTTCTATTCGTATAACTTATCAAACTTTAAGTGCTTTAGCTTTTTGAAATACTTTTAAGCGCACGTTAAAAAGATAAAACAGCTATAAGGTGGCAGGTGTTGAATTATCAAATTAGGCCTAATTAATACTGCGATAATATTTTATTGGGATTATTCAATGTAAAATTTTATTACATATTAATGTTGCATTCGAAACCTTATAACAATTAGATTACGGTTTAAATTCCCTTACTTCGCAATTTCATAGAATATAAGCTTTACAATTATAAATATATCTAAGCGTATTGAATATTAATGTTACATTCATTGTCACTATACGCACGTTAGTTACGATGTCGCTTTCTGTCTGTGTCACTGTGCAAAGGTTTTATAGTGTAATCTTACTGATATTATAAATGCGAATGTTTAGATGGATAGATTGATATTTGTTTGAAGATATCTCCTGAACGTCTACACAGATCACATTGAAATTTGGCATAGATGTAGAACATAGTCTGGAAGAACACATAGGATACTAATTAAGTCTTTTATCCGCGCGCACGGAGTTTTTCCGGAGACTTCTACGGAAATGTGTATTTATTTTGATATACTAATACCAAAGAAAAATTAACGTCAAATATATAAAAATTCAAAATATCGTCCAACAATATTATAATGAAGTCATAAAAAATAAATTTAAAAGGACACAGAACTTCTCCGTCCACAGAGAAATGTACTAAAGTTTCATTAAAATCTATTTAGGGATGCGTAAGTAACAAATTTATATACGTAATTATTTTAAAAGCGTTGAGATAATACTAATAATTATAAGAACATCTTGTTATAAATTCATTCAAAGGAAACTATCAATAACTTGTTCTTAATTATTGTAACAAATGGTCTGTTACGACACTGCAAGTTACATACTACGCTATTAACGAAAAAATGAAAGATTAGTCTGTTTTTTTTTTATTCAAACTCCTGACATAAGATAAATCAAAGTCTGTTGTCATCTCAGGAGACCCGTAACAAACTTCGGGTGTCAAACTGCATTACGTCATTCTACAAACAAAATGTTATCACCTTGGTAGAATATCTTTTACCTTACCCAAAAGTCATTGATAAGGAATAAAAGAAATATTTATATTAACTTAAGACATTTATATAATAATGATTCGATAACTTTTACGACGGTATTCATATATTCGTTTTCGAACGCCAATATTTGCTTTGACTTGATATATATCATTTATTTCTACCTACTATATAATCGTTCATCATCAGCTCACTAGAGGTCCCCACCGAGGGACTCGGAGCCTACCAAATGCTAAGGGCGATTAGGCCACAGTCAGCCATACTGGCCTAGTGCGGGTTGGTTGACTTCCACATATCTTTTAATTTCTTCGCAGATATGTGCAGGTTGCATCACGATGTTTTCCTTCACCGTAAGAACATCGGATGTACATATGTAAATCAAAATTTAAAAACACATTGATACCAGGCGGGATTCGAACATGAGACCTACAGATTACAAATCAAGTGCTTAACCCCTGAGCCACCGACGCTCTCGTTATGAAAGAGTAATTAAAATAATATTGATTTATATCGTTCCCAATTATTCGTTGCTACGTCACTCGTGTATTAATTAAATTGGACGCTGTGAAGTGACACGAACTAATCTTTACGCGTCACTAACGTACGTTTTAATATCGAACGCTTGCACAATAGAGTCCCAGTTAAAACAGTTGCGAAACAATGCCTCACAACCGCATAAAATTCAATGTTCATATTGATATCAATAATATGTAGGCAATAAATCGAGACTTGACCCTTGCGATAACCAGTGATGACACTTAGTTTTCACTAGTTTATACGTTCTACATAAGACTTCTTGTGAGGTCCGGGACTACGTATCGTCGCTTGGTCGGCGCCAACGCACCCGACGCAGCGACAAATGACTAACATGCTACGCTTTAACTATTGACTGATGAATGATAAACAAATCATCCGTAGAAAATAGTTACATCTAATATGAAATGTTATTCCTTTCTATTTTTAGACATTATTAATTAGAATCCTATGGCACAAACGACGTGCTTTCGTTACAAAGTCCAGTGTCAGAATGAATAGTCAGGGGACACAAACGTCGAGATTTACGTAAAGCTAGTGTTGAGTCAAAACACTGGCTCATTTTCGGATTTTCTTACTAATACTATGGATATTTTAGAACCTCTGTTGACATTTTCCACGTGAGAGCTTAATCTTGACAAGGCTACAGAGGCTTGGGGACTTTGCATCGGAATAAAAACAACACAAATGCACCTATATAACCTCCTTGTACGTATTACTACAAAAGCGGTCAACATAATAATATTATGAGACGAATTATATTAACATAATTAAAAAATAATAAAACTAGCACATAGGAAGTTTAACAGCTAGACACATGTGTAGATGTAGATGTACGAATCTAACTCGTCCTGTAACACAAATCAAATTACCTAAGTCTGTTAGATCTAGCACAGATTCATTGATATAGGTTAGAAGTACTTGACAACAATCGCAACGAAAAGATATGATACAGAATTGAAGAGATACCCAAAATGTAATTCTGAAGCGTTGTTTGGTGTGGTATTATATGTTGGTCGCATCATGTCGCGTAGAGTTGCAAGTCATAGCGTCGTATTATTCGTAGGATAATTTCTAACATGTTCCCAGAGTTTTTTCTATTTTTATTTATCTAATCTGTTTTAGCTGCAATACTTATTTGTAGCAGAATTCATATACATTTCTAATGAAAAATTTAAAAACAATATGAACGCTTGACTATTTCCTAATCACCCTTAACTTAGGGTAGGCTCCGAGCCCCTCGGTGGGGACGTATAGTGAGCTGATGATGATGATGAACGCTTGAATCGACAAATATATGTATAAATTGTATTTAAATAAAGTGTAATAAAAATCTAATATTAACTTGACATTTTATACAATCGAATTGTAAAGTCAATAAGAAAACAAAGTAATATTCAAAACCAATTTCATTCAGAAATTAATGTATTCACGTATTACAATAAAAGTATCTTGAACCATATAGTGTTGTTAAAGAAATGTAATAAAATGTTCAAGTCGTTTACATCAATAACAATTTATATCTGACGAAGTATAAACCCGTTGTGACGACCAGTAATGAAATTCCCTTATCTAAAAAGTTTTATTATAACCACGCGAAACATAATGTAAATGCATTTATCAAAGATGTGTTAAAAGTAGGAACAGTAAAATAAAAAAAAACCGCGTAAATCATTATCGCATAATAATTATTAAATCCTGATTGATTAAAATTATCATCGTTTTAGATAAATCAAGCTGCCTGTAAGTGATTCTCATAGAATTTTTTTTAATATAAAAATAGCTGTCGCCCTCGACTTTAAAACTTTTTTAGTAGCCTATGTGTTCAGCCGGACTACGTTCTATATATATGTCAAATTTCAGCGAGATCCATGCAGCCGTTCTGGAAATACTTTCAAACAAACATACGTTCAAACATTTGCATTTAAAATATTCGTAAGAAGTAAGATTCATAAGTTACAAGTAATTAGAAAATCATGAAAATGTTCCTTATTTGATAATTAACGAATTATCAAGTGGTTTTTACATTGACGTATATAAAATTCTTTAACTTGACGTGTTTTTATTTCGTCATAAACGTCATGAAAAGTATCAAGATGTTTCATCATCATCAGCTCACTATACATTCCCACTGACATGCTCGGAGGCTACTATTAGTCAGGGGCGAATAGGCCATAGTCAACCTCGCTGGCCCACGTGGGTGAATTTCTTCGCAGATATGTGCAGGTTGTATCACGATGTTTTCCTCCACCTTAAATCAAAATGTGTGATACAGTTAAAAGCAGGTGTAGATAAGGGATTCCTTATTTATTTATTAAATGAACATTAAATTGACAAGAATTAGTCAACCCTTGAAAATTTATTAGTTTAATTAAAAATAGATAACAAAAAATATTGTTAATTGGAAAGTTTCAACTGGCGAGGTCAAATTCAATAAATATGTACAAATGTAATGAAATATAGAGCGTAATAGAGCGTCGGTGGCTCAGTGGTCAAGCACTTGACTTGCAATCTGCAGGTCCTGGATTCGAATCCCGCCATGTACCAATGAGTTTTTCGATTTCCGATTTACATATGTACATTTATCCGACGTTCTTACGGTGAAGGAAAACATCGTGATGCAACCTGCACATATCTGAGAAGTAATTCAAAGATATGTGTGAAGTCAATCAACCCGCACTTGGCCAGCGTGGTTGACTATGGCCTAATCACCCTTAACTTAGGATAGGCTCCGAGCCCCTCGGTGGGGACGTATAGTGAGCTGATGATGATGATAATGAAATATTTCTGATAAAGTACATACAAGGCATGTTTACACGCATTTGTAAAACTGTCAAGTAACAAATCAAAGACGTTGTTATATTTTAATTAATGTAAATTCTCTTACGCACACATACAAATATACCACCCAACGTTATCTGGACGTTAAGTAAGAGGTCAGGCAGCAAGTGAAACAGAAAAATAATTTGCCACAGATAAAATGAACAATAATAATTGATGTCATATTCCAAGTACATAAGTATAGTGCGACAAATTTATCTGACCCAGTGAGAGAGGCGCTGTTATCGCGGTTAGTTGTAACAAAACATATAACACCAACTTAGATATAGAAATTGACACAAAACAAGACAGCAGTATGACAGATTCTTGTGGAACTTTTTTGACATTGAAAGGCTCTAATGAGCTATAGTGATATTTCACTTATCCCCACCGGGTCAGATAAGTTTGTCGGATTGTAGAGACGTGATCAAAGTTTGAAATAACAGTTTCGTTAACAGTGAAGTTGACCCCTGTCATCTGTAAACTATAAACTTCACGATTCGAAGCGATATAGCAAGTTTTTTTTTCAAATACAATGTTACGACAATCCAACAACTAAAGGCCCGAAGTAGGTTACCGCTCTAGAGGATTTTAAAGTTAGTATTAATGTTCCACAATCTATTTTCAAATATTGAACTATTTGTGCATCCTGTCCTTGCAACTACAAACAAAACTTTTCCCGAAACGAAACCTATTTGCATATTAATTGTTGATTGGCCTACATTCTTATTTAAAATTTTCCCTTTATAGTCGCAATGTGTTTAAAATTTTCCCTTTTATATATGTTATGATTAAATCTGCAAATGTTTGAACGTGCATATTATGTATTTGGCATGTGGAAATTTTGGTAGCAGGTGTTACTAGTAAATGATGTGTATAATACGATACAGAAAAAGTTTTATTAAGCCACCCCTTGAACAAAAACAAAGATGGCGTTGACAGGGCAGCGGTGGTGAGTTTACGCTTCGTTTGTCACGTGACATGCGCCGCCCAGGCCCGTAGATAACACGCCCTTTATACCTCGTTACCTAACGATTCCGACTTTTATGTACATGTATCGTCGAAAATATCTCACTCTCTCAATTATAACAGAGGTCGCGTCGGATCGTTTACGTTTTAGGCTATAACGTAGGCTTCCCTCGGCGCAGTTGTCCCTGTTAGGGGTTTTTATGCATGGGCCCGGGCAATTAGTCGTTGGATAGCATGTACGAGCGGGTATCGTATAGCAGGGTATCGCGGACGCGTGCGGTCGCCTGTAATAGCGCGTTGGCGGCTCGTAATGTGTTTTTGGCGTGCCGCGCCCCCGGCCACCGTATCTACCCACCAATATTCACCAACTGTATACTACCTTTTAAAACATCGCCCATACCCGAGATTGGACTTTGCGTGCGCCCATTTCTATATTACGACCACGAATAATTAGCTTAATCTGATACCATTTTTTACGAACACGGTAATTTATTTGTAGCATGAAAGGCGATGTTTGTATGCCATTCAGGCCTCTTTATATGTGTTAAGCTTTTCAATGTTTCATTATGTTAACGAACTACATTTTTATAAACGGAAAAATTTTACTTATTAACTAAATTGTTTGAATGCGGTACCAAGTATTTGCTAAGCAACTGTTAGTGAACGAATTATAGTTCCTTCACGCTATAACCTAATACCTTCAATGTTAAATTTGTTATTTGAATACATTCCACTGTTTAGCTCTTAAGAAAGTTGATACTTACATTATAGAACACAATCCTCGAATAATTTTTACACAAAACTGTCACCAAGGATTAAGTGTCGTTTTCTATTTCATGGGATCATCTCTTTAATAAAACTGATGAAGTGTGAAGAAAAGTTGTTCACCTATTACCTCACACAGTGTCGCGTCTATTCTTGTATGGGTGCCGCCGATGTCATTGGTGATTTCAAAATGTTAGGGTAACATGATACATGAATGGCTGTTTAGCTGCGTCTTGTCTACGCCGTGTCGACTATCGGCACTTGTATTAAAAGGGATACAGTTTCATGGACGTGTTCATTTCTGTTTCGTTTATGCTAAATTATGAACATTGTATTCGAACACTGTTTTGCGTTCATTTAATGTCTAACATAAAACAATACATTAGTGCAATTAATAAACTATTAATGTTTTTCAATGTTACATCAAAAGCCTTTTAATTTATAATGATTTAATATGTATTACTTTATTTGAAAAATAGACTAAGAGCATTTCAACAAAATATAAGTCACGTGACGTTCTAACCTTCTCACTGCCGGCACGTGGCCGTATTACTTACACAGAGGAGCTTTAAGCCCATCATAGAATAATGCATAAAGGGTGTTTAATTATATTGTTTCGCAAACGTTACTTGCATGAACGCTGCCCCTATATTAATACACGCCCTTGGGATTCTGCTTATCTTCGTATAGCAGGCTTGTTAATCTTTCAGAATTATTTCTACATTATATTGATATCGAATTGGTAAAAATTTTATTAAATAAAAGGAACACAAGACGGGGAATCTTTAACGACCTTTATTAATAACAATATAATTACCAATGGATATTCTTCTGTCAATCTTTGCTGTCGGTCCAGCATGAATATTTGCGACAAGCACCTTCGTATCGTCATCGTCAATTATGTCAAAATTAGTATGAGATTTTTGATGTATTTTAAGTCCCGATAGATGCGCTGCAAAAACTTTAATACAAATTTTGTCGATAACGATACGATTGTGCTTGTTACAAATATTCGCGATAGTCCCGTCCCACTGTTAATAAAATACACAGTATGATTTTCGTGTGAATAAATCTAAATTGTTTATGTTATATTATGTTACGTTTAATCGGTGATCGGTAACTGTTGCACGATCTTTTTTTAAAGTACCAGAAAAGCGAGTGACTTTTTTGCAGTATCATCGAAAACAAAAAACGTGGTGCGATATTAAAAATAAAACGAAACGCGTTGGGGGTTTTGATTTATTTTTCAGGCCGGCGCACGGATCGTCCCGCTCGTTCTGGGATATTAACAGCAAACGCCCTGACCATTGCGGCTCATTCTTTTGCCTTTATTTCATTATTATGACTCTCGATTCATGCCCGCTAACTCCGAATGTTTTTTATAACACCTACCTATGCGTTTATCGGCCATGCTATGTAACACGCCCAATGTTCATTGATTTTAAATATCGTTATTGGATTTTAAAACGTTAACACGTTTTCGTTGACTCGTTATCTTATTATAATCAAGAGTTTTAAAAAGGGTTGAAATTAAAATACAACCTTCCTTTTGTCCTTCTAGATATGTCCCTTTTAACAAAAACAACCATTTATATGCCTACATGTATTTTTTGGTTCGAAAAATAATATTTTATTTAATTAATCCTTTAACTTTAGAGTTAAAAGTAACCGAAATATGTTCGCAGATATATTACATAACGTATTATATATCAAGAACAAAGGACAAAATAAAAGCGCAAAAACGAAAAGCTGTGTCTCAATTCTTAACCACTACAAGGACCTGTCGAAATGATTATTCGAAACATCCCGGCCCAATTAAGCGGAACAGCATAGTTAACTTTAATAAAAAGTGTGCGGTACGAGCAATATTTTTGTGTTTATCTCATTTTTATGAGTTTAAGTAGGAAGCATGAGGTGGCGGGCGAGATAGGGATTTAATTGAAGGCGAAGCGGGGAGGCGTCAAGGGGTGGGTAGCCGCAGCCTCCGGGGGCGCACGCCCCGGCTTGCAAAATAATAAAAAAATGCGCTCCGCGCAGCCATCCCCGCGAGCTCGGATGCCGTGAAAGTGGCACGCCGTGGATAAATGAAGCTTTTTTTGTTTGCGGAATACGCCTAAGCCCGACGTCGCTCCACTTTCGTATTGTCACTTGAATTCTATGGATGTTAGTTCATTCATAACGCTAACACGCCTGAGAACGTCATTAAATTTATGTCGTATTTAAACGTTTCATACACTAGTCTGCGTATACAACCAACGTATTGCAATACTTTTATTTTAAGTAACACCGGACGATATCGCAAACAATTGTTATACGAAATGATTAGGCGCATTCACTAACAAACGATCTCGGAATAAAATAAATTTCATTTCATATTTATTTACGAGAATCACATTCAATTGAGGGCGAGAAGAATTAAGTCAACAACGGACTTAACAATAGAGATCGAGTTCATTTTATGTAGGCGTCAGTGTAAAAAGTGACCTTGTTGTCTTGTATTTAAGATATAATATTGGATAACTCGGTTCGATGAAAGGGGATCGAGCCGTCACTTCTGCGATTTAAGTGACAGTTTTATTAATTTCCTATACTACTCATCCCCATTTTCCACCCTCGCTGTTAGTAACAGTTTTGCGCTGGCGGCATATGTTGTCGGCAGTATTCGCGGCGCTGCTTCTAACTGAGAACTTTTTAAAATTTGAAACGACAATACAGTTGCGCACATTTTATTAACTTCACAATAACATCTCTTTATTTTTATTTTACAGAAAATAATATTTACAGATTTATTAAATTAAATTTTTAACACATAACCTAACAAAAACCATTATGTAATCTACCATACAAATTGATCATATTATAAACGCATATTTCGAAAGTGATATTAAGACTGAATGTTAAAAAAATCGAAGCAATGAATGTATAAATATATACTGTAATAAAACAAATGCTGGCCTACAAAGGGCGTTTTGTTTATCTGTTAAATTGAAAAGCGAAGTAATAATTACAATAATACAAACGCCCTAACGCGTATCTGGCTTAATAGAATTGCGATACGGGGGCTGCATCGTAATAAAGATAGGACAATTGGAATAACGGTGCGTGGTCCGCCAACAAATGCGTATAGCTGTGTCTGAGATAAGCTACAGCTTAACGCCGGCGCAGCAACGGATGGTTTATCTCGATTTCAATTATTATGCTACCGTTTTCATTGGCCCAACGATCACACGAGCGGGGGGCGGAAAGCCGGGGAAAGGGGCGGCCACGATTCGGTTTATCTGAAATCTCGCCCAAATCACACTTTACTTTACGCTTTGTTGTGTCCATCTCTAAATACTAAAGGATAACAAGAGTAAACTTCACTTGCGACATTGCTCAGACAATTTTACTTTTTGTAAATTTATCCATCATCATAAATTTTCAATTCGAAGTCACGCACATTTTAATTGTATAATAAAACAAATCCATGCATATTACAATACGATTCATGTTATTTTCATTATCAATGAGCTCTTAACAAAGTAGGTGAGACGAATTTGACTATTTCTAATCATTTATTTCTTTACCAGGTACGGAATGGATCTAAACGGTGCGAGAAGAAAAAATGCAACGCGTGAAACAACAAGTACATTGAAAGCCTGGTTGAACGAGCACAAGAAGAATCCATACCCGACAAAGGGAGAGAAGATAATGCTGGCGATCATAACAAAGATGACGCTCACACAAGTGTCCACGTGGTTTGCGAACGCGCGCCGTCGCCTTAAGAAAGAAAACAAAATGACCTGGGAGCCCAGGAACAGGGTTGATGATGATGACAATAACAATGACGATGATGACCACAAGAGCAACGATGGAAAAGATGCACTCGGTGCGTACTAAATGACAGTAATCAATATTATAAATTCTTTATTCTCGTACTTTACTTATCTTTTATTTTGTTTTAGATGGTAAAGACTCCGGTACCGGTTCGAGCGAAGATGGTGAAAGGCCGCAACAGAGGTTGGACTTGTTAGGACAGCGAACAGAATCTGAATGGTCAGAGTCACGTGCTGATAGTGGGCCTGAGTCTCCCGAGCCCTACGAGAGGCCCATACATCCGGCTTATCAACATCTACCTTCACGCGCTCCACCCGGAAGCACTTCAGCTTCAGCTAAGCCTAGAATTTGGTCGCTTGCTGATATGGCAAGTAAGGATGGGGAGACTCCGGCGCCGCCGCCGTCGGCTTCGGTATTCTATCAATCAGCAGCCGCGGCAGCTGCCGCTCGCCTCGCGCATCCTTACAGTAGGCCCGAACTGTACCGCGGACTATATCCTCCTGCACATCCTACGGACGTGGCGCTGCTTGAGTACTCGCGCTCGCTGGCGATGGCGGCTCCGGCCCCTGCGCCGCCAGCCCCCTCCCCGTCCTCCTCGTCGACCTCTTCGCTGGCCGAGCCGCCGCCCCCGTCCCGCGCCTGACCGCCAGCCCCTCGCCCGCCCCTTGCGCACCGACAATAACTGCGAGGGCCTTCTCCTCTGTAAATAATGATTATATAAATATGTATACATACGTATATATACGTGATAATAATTAATTTATGCACCGGTAGAGAAGCTTAGATTTGTGATAGCGGACACAAGCGTGAGGTTGACAACTCGCAACCGACGTCGGCGCCGCGCCGCGCCGACCGACCGACAATATTAGGTGCTAATACAAGTTGGACCTTGCGACATGTTGCTCTAGTTATTATTGGAAGTGGTTAAACGAAAGTGAAAAATAGGTATTAATATGTGTTATGTTTCTTATAGGCGAACGGTCACGTTCTAGACTATTAATTTGGTAATTATGTAGAGTGTAAATTATTTTCGAAATGTTCTCCTTTATATTTAGTGCCTAATTACGTCCAATTTTTTTTCTATTAATGTATGAAAATATATAACCTTCGAATTTTAATATTTATTGATACGAGGTCAGTAATAATAACAATTAATTATTTTATCTTTTAATATTATATAACACATGTACCGCTACTCACCAGATTTTATCTTAAAGTTGAGTGATATCTGATTGATTCACTTCTAGTCAAAAGACTATGATCGTCTAATTTAAACATTACCTGTAATAAAAGCGTCATTTTAATTAATTAAGCAATACATTTTGTATGTAATTTCACATTTGTATGGGAATTTGTTAGAACAGTCAGACGGCCATCAGTCTCTACATGTTTACTTACTATATTTAATAATATTTAAAATAAACAAAATCAATTAAAAAAACACTATTAAACCTAGTTACTGCTTTTTCATCTCTATCATTGGTTTCAAGGCCAAAATCTCTGTGTAATACTTATTGTCATCCCTGTCATTATCTTTGAAAAAACAGAGATAACAATATACTTTAAACGGAGATTTTTGGTTTCAGAAACCCACGGTTAATCGCGTATATTTATTAAATCACAGTAGCGTGTTAAATATATGTGACCATTGAAAAATTTAAATATTAAATAAGTATATTTATAGTTTTTTTTTAGAGATCTAAATTATTTTTAATTTTTTATAAATTTAACCAAAAAAACTATCAATATTACGTTCCTTGATTATTCATTTAAAATATCACAAAATTATCATCTTAATAAGTTTTTCACTAAATTATTCACATTTTCATACATAGCCAATTTATTTATTTTTTCCAAAATCAAAGTAAACAATACTTTTCTCCTATATTTCAAACACGTTGTGATAATATGTAACTAAATTACCTGAAAACAATCTCTTTAAATCTTAATATTTATTTGAAAGGCGTAAATTCAGCTGTTTAATGTGCACGTAATTAAAATAATTATTAAATTTATTTTTGATTTAAATTATCTGTATTTTTATTTTTCTTTTCGATATTTATTAAAATCCATTTATTTGTAAGAAAAATGGTATTAATAAATTAATATTACATCAATTAAATTAATAACCGATTATAAACGATTTAGAGAAAAAAAAACGTTGGTCGGCGAATGTTAAAGGATGAAAGAAAATTCCATATTTATGTAATTTGCAGTGACGTAAACTAATTAGCAGACTTTATAATGTGCATTTTACGCAAAAACAAAACTTATCGTTCATATAATTACCTACGTAATTAAGTAAAATTATTCCATGAACTAGGTCACTTGAAACGTGGAATGAAATACCTATAATACTCAAAAATTAAACTCTTATTAAAATCAATCATTTTTCATCTTAAATATCACCTTCATTTTTAAATACTTATTTTGAATTAACATTTTGAAATTAATTTTACTTCCATTTTTAATTAAAAATATTTCTTTATATTTTTATTTGAAAATACAAATTCAAAAATTTGTACAAATAAAATATTTAAAATATAAATTTCATGCTTATTTTAGCAATTTCAAATAATATGTGTTTTGTAAAGGATTATGTAACGTTTGCTAATGTTAATAAAGTTCAATTTGCGCTCTTGCTGATCTCACGTCATAATTTAGACAAAATTAGTTCATAATGTTATTCTTTAGATATATTATAACAAATTATATATAAGAAATTAAAATGTCTGTTTATATAACAAAATTGTTGGCTTAATCCTGTCGATAAGAGCGGGCCGTCTGCACATACATAGTACTGCGTTCCGACGAACTTATTTAGTTACGTATTTGCGGCACATTCAATGACCTTGTATAATTATATTAAATAATATGTATAGTTATTGGACTCCATATGTTTTGAAATCAATGTAAAATATATTTCCCATATTGTAGAGACTGAAAGTCCAAAATTGAGTCTATAGTTTTGTACATACATACTTCAATGTTGTAAGTAAAAATACATTTAATAATAAACGAATATTTAAGTGAAATAAACGCAATAACTTTTCTGTATTAGAGAAACAATTTGATGTAAATAAAATAATGTATCAAAGACGTTGATCAGCGGGGTTAGGTAAAGTGCATTCGCTTCGAAACGATTGCATAGCGAACTTCAAAATTATATGAAACAGGGGGGATTCGACAAAAAGCATTCCCTTCGAAGAGCATAGCTAACTTCAAAAATGTATGAAACTGACGCGCGATAATCATGTGGTTATCGAAAGATATTAACAGTTCTATACATTTTTGAAGTTCGTTAAGAATCGCTTTGTAGCGAATGCACTTTGTCTAACTCCGCTGACGCGCGATAATCACGTAACTTATCGAAAGTTATTGTCAGTTTCATACAATTTTGAAGTTCGTTATGGAATCGCCTCATAGCGAATGCACTTTGTCTAACACCCCAGCCGTGTTGGCAATGTAAACAACGAAAACTAAAACAAATGCGATGTCGAAACAGAATTTTAGCTAATTCTTTATTTAATCAATTTTAAAGGATTTAAAACAATGTAGCACTGTGTGTTAGGTGTAATCATAACTAATAGATGAGATGTTCTTTTTTAATTGTTAAAGTCGCTAATAGACGTCCCTGTTTATGTCATCTTTATACTTTGCTGATGGATACAATCCTTAGGTTTACATTTGGCGTTAATTAATTAGGAATGCCTTGTTTTTGATAATTATATTTGTTGGCTTCAAACGTCTTTTAACCGTTCTCCTGGAAGGTGTGTGAATAGATGCAATAAAATTTAATACAGAAATAATAATAACCTTTTATTTACTACCCATACCCTTAGCATTAATCTTACTAATATTATAATATAAATATGAATGTTTACTCTATGGATCCATCTAGGATGTTTGCTTGAAGGTAACTCCAGAACAGCTGCATGGATCTCGCTGAAATTTAACATAGACCTAGACCATAGTTTGGAAGAACACATAGACATTAAGTTTTTTTAATAACGCGCGGACGGATTGTCGGGCGACAGCTAATTGCTTCATATAAAAACATCAACCATTCAAGCTATTGAGATTTAAATAAAATAGTAGGCACAGAGCGGACACAAAGACAATTTTCCTTCAAATGTTTTTATTGTAATTGCACATAATCGTCAGTACTGCTGCCACAATAGCCAAATTAGACAATAGAAACTGTGCTGGTAGTTCATCTCTTTGACAGTACGATTGAATTCCTAACGTCCTGTCTATTGATAAATGTATCTTAAATATTTGATTCTAAGTAGATACATAGAAGAGTGAATAGGCACTTACTAAGCTAGCGCGTACCATCTTTCGACCAAATCTCCACTTCACCAGGTGGGATCGTGGTCAAGCGCTAGCTTATAAAACGTAAAAAAAATACATAATTACAAAATACTTATGCCAGTAATCAATTGATATTAAGGATTTCCGTGACTACTACATGTATTGCGCGTCTATTCGCTCCGTGGAAAAAGGGTTTAAGTAGCTATTTAGCGGGTAGGCGCAAGCTTTTAAAAGAATTTTCATAAAAGCCTTTTAAAAGAGAATTTATTAGTTTCTATTTCAAAATACAAGATATTTATAAAACCAACCAGAATTAATATTAACGAGACAGTTTTGAAATGAAGTCATAACATTAAATCGTCTTTTGTGACTTTATTCTTCTAATGTAAACTCTTAATAAAATAAAATTAATTTGAATAAAAATTTAGAACTTTTTTTAAATGTGGCCTTTTTGGATAGTATTCGGAATACTGATATAAATCTATTTACTCTGAGAAAAAGTACCTTTATTTTTTAATAAAACAAGTATTGTTTTTGGAACATTAAGAAATAGAGAAAGTCTTTTCTAATTTTATCATAACCTAAAATTATTGAAGAGCATTTGTTCCTATATATCTACATAAAGTATGTAATTTCGGTATAAATAGACAACTAGGAAGTGTAATAATTGTTTACTTTTAGTCACTTTAATAAATTTTTTAACTTATAATTAACAGTTAATATATGAACTAAATATTATTTCACAGAATGTGCCCTTTGGCCGGACCACCCAATGGCCTCGTCTCTATCTTGACCACGTTCATAAAT
Organism: Papilio xuthus; assembly: GCF_000836235.2. NCBI lineage: Eukaryota > Metazoa > Arthropoda > Insecta > Lepidoptera > Papilionidae > Papilio > Papilio xuthus. The sequence continues at coordinate 3,494,752 of NW_013533632.1, forward strand.
ATTTGTTGGTACATGTATATAGATGGCGCAATTATAATGATACACTCAAGAAAATAATACATCAATATCGTACTTTATATTTAGTAACTGTCGTGATTGTAACAATTCGCATTGTTTGACGCATTCACATCGACGTTTATTAATTGATACTTAACCTATGACATCGTCTCACGAACTCCAAATGAAATACATTGAACAATCAAATTGGAAAAGAAACTAAAAATAACCATTTTTGTTATCTCCATGTATCCCTAGGTAAAATCGATAGTATTTTATCATTCCAATCTCCATTCCCTTATTAATCATGACAAATTTCACATCTCATCAATCTCGACTGATTTTAAGTTATCCTTGTTCCATGCATTTCTTCCTTCCTCATACTAGAAATACGATTGAAAATAATTTTGCTTTAGAATTCAAAAAAGACATACTTTCTCTAACAAGAAACAAGTTGCAAACGCTTGCAGCTACTGGACGTTAATTACGACAGTATTAGACATATTCAACCTCTCTCACTTATGTATGGTCAAATAAATCAATCAATGGCGAGCCTAGCCGAGCATATATCCAGCTCATCACAAACAGCTAATTAGACATCAAAGAAACTTTAGCCGCTAACTTCATATAATAGGAATGCACAAAATTTTCATCGCCGTAATTGGGCCAAAGAGTAACAAATACACATAAATCATTGACAGTGATCGCTTTGATGTGACCGTGTCCGGTGTGAGGTCAGCACACCGGCCAGTGATATGTCGTACATTTATTATTTGCTCACGTATAATAGATGAAAGGCGACTACAATATAAATAAACAAATCGTGTGAAGCACAACCTGAGACAGCGTTGAAAGGACGCACGATGAAATTATATTGAAATTCATGAGAACTACTCAATTACTTTCATCCGTCCTGTTATAACATAGTTACTTTGGCCATTGAGTGATTTGTCGGTATCGGTCGGGGCTACTTCATAGTCGATATTAATTCATAAAGTCACCTTGCGTCCACGGCTGAATAAATATTATGGTAAAATTTTTGAATAAAATTAAATCGTTCTTGGCAAGTACGAAGTTTGGTAATTCATTAATTATCATTCCGTCAATACATTTTATAACGGTCTTGATTATTCAACGATTATTCTATTTATTGTTTGAAAGTTTTCCAAGGATCATAGCAGAGGAATTCTTTATTACGCCTGCGATTAATAGAAGTTATTTATATTAGATTATCTGATTATCTTATGTTTATAAATATGCTGAAGTATTCTGACCGTTACTAATGTACCTTTTGTTCTCAATCGATCAATTCTACGAAAACTTTGTTATGTCAATTATTATGTTTAACAATACCTAATCTATATATATAAAAGAAAGTCGTGTTAGTTACTCTATTTATAACTCAAGAACGGCTTTACCGATATGCCTGAAAATTGACGAGGAGGTAGCTTAGAGCCAGGAGACGGATATAGGATACTATTTATTCATTTTTTTTTCGAATTTATGCCTTGAAGAGCTACTTTTTATTTAACTTACTAATATTATAAATGCGAATGTTTAGATGGATGTGATGTAAATGGATGGATGGGTGGGCTACTCTAATTAAGTTTTTTTATATATCCAGGCGGACGGAGTCGCGGGCGACAGCGAGTAATTTATACAATCTTTATTTGTATTCAATGCAACATTTTAATATACTTTTGTTTATTATTAAATAAACATCCTTACACTTGTGTTCGAATAGAGAAACAAATAGCATTATAATTAAACAAAGTTCAATGTTTGTAAAATGAAAAAATAAAAATAATCATGAATATAAAATCTTTTTCGATCGTATGTTCAACTCTTTCTTAACACAATCGAATTAGCCTTGGAAGCCTTTACATACTTTAGTTACATCTTGTAACCATAATGTTTCTTTGTCGTTTAAGAATTTCAGACATTTACTAAAGGATTGCAGAATACGATGAAAAGGTCGAGATTGTGCGCCATTGTGCCCTGTTCTTTATTACTTACGTACCAATATATAACATCGACCATTTCCAGTTTTAATATACTCCATCACCACATACGTTATAATTAAAAAACGTAAATATTAAATCAGATATCTTGAACATGTCGACGTCTAACATTTGTATACAGATCCGTTATCAACCGATGACATTGTTACAAGATGACCATCGTATGAAGTATGGGCAATCAACATTTTTAGACGATGACTCAGTCAGAGGTACTCAAATACACATTTCAATTACAAACCCTCAGCCGGCAATTACGCGTCATTGTCACCTCGAGACGTTCACATTGTTGCATCTTACCAATCTATAACGCCGTTCACACCTCATAATAAAGATATCGAAACGATTCATGTATTAAAAAGCAAATTCTAACGTCGCATCGCACTAAGTGACTTGAGGATTTCATTCAACAGTCGTGAGAGCGATACTGACCGACATCGAAAAGGAAAAAAGTGTAAAGTTATTTTTACAAAGCCTTTCTGAGCAACGTGTTGTGTATATAGTCCAACATGTTTCTATAACAAAGAAATCTTAATAGCCGATGACGAGCAAAAGTCAATATTACAATCAAATAGTTGATTGCTTATAATTTCGTATGCACAGACATCGGCATGTAAACTCTAGCTTTGTCGTCCAACATCACGTCTCACGAAAGCTCTCGAAAATTTGTAAGTTATGTTTCTGTTTATAGGATTAGCATAAAACATTGTTATCTATTGCATACCTGGTTACTAAAGCGTTGTACGAGAGTCTGCGATACAGTCTCATCGTGCGACAAATCGCACAGGGAAATTGCAGCTTTCGTTATATTGATTTACAGATGATTTTTCAATCTGCTGATGTAGAGAATCCTTGAGGATGGAATTCCGATTTCGTAGCGGCGACTGCTATGCCATCTAAAATATTGGACATCTCCATCTTGGTTGCTGTTTTGCTCTTGCTTTGGAGACAAACAATGAGTCGGGCCGTCAGGGAATGTATGCATATTTTAAAATACATTAAACTGTTCTCCCACGTGGCTATTATAATATTTTGACCAAAATGTTAGCTCATAGAGAGTTGAAATTTAAATTAAATAAAAACAAAATTAAATGAAACAAACGATCTTCACATTGTTAATACTAGCCGCGGTATGAGTTGACGTAAAATAATTAAAAGAATCCATAATATTAATTGGATTCCATAAAATTATTAAAAGCATATCTCTTGTTTAGATAACATCGAATCTTTAGACTGAATTTTGATGACAATAGATAAATAAATTAGGGACGAAATTCATATAAACATTCGATATAAATTCGCGTTTTGTTAGCGTTCGAATCGTGATCGGTTAAGGTTGGCAAAACCATGTAGAATGGATGAATTGCTAGTTTCTTTTTATTCGTAATACTTGGCACTTCAATAAATAAATTTGAACACTTCATAAGAATACGGTACGATATACGATATTCTTTAAAACTAATATTAATTAAAAATTAAGTTCATTGCATAAATATAACACCAAAATTATAATTTATTTGTTTTTAATCCTAGACATATTTTATAAAGGTCTTTTATGTTTTTAGTTACCTATAAATTATTGAACATATATTATAATTTGCTATAATTTATTAAAATAAAATATTTATAATAGGTTCAGAAAATAGAGGTTGTAAGCAAAATGAAGTGTTAAATTAAAATACAAATAATGATCAAGAGAAAGGAATACTAACTTACAACCCTATAGCTGAGCTAAGCTCCCACCCAATTCTACGGGGCATCTGAATGATGGCTTGTATTATTTTTTGTGGGCATACCATGTCATCGGAACGATTGTGGTCGATTCCCTATGATTTATCGATGTCCATATTACAAATACGACACAACATTATGCGATTCTTTATTTCTTCTTTAAGCCATATTAGTATTCCGTCAACAATCCTGCCCAGAGTTTGTTTTGTAATACCGACTAAATGTTATTTTGTTGGAATTTCAAATAAACAATTGTTGGACATTTTTTTGTGATATTCATTTGTAATATAATTAATGCGGGACTTCAATCAGCACTGATGATGTCCCCAATGGTTGATTCAGCCGCTCATGAATTAAAACTACCGTATTATGTTTTCTTCGCGACCAAGCTACAGATACGTCTTAATTTGTACATAAATAATTAAAACAATTAGATGAATGATCGCTTAATTCAATCAAATCATTTTAATTAATTAAAAAAAAATCAGTCAAAGTAATAGACAATTTTCTACGATAGTCAGTTAGACGAATAATTTATTTTTTTACGTAATAAACCAATTCTTTATTGAAATGTTCACTGAAAATTATTTACTGCTTTGTATATGCGTTTATCTATAGTATTATATTGTTCCTTAATAAAGTGCAGGCGCGTTTATTCAGCACATTATGCTCCGGCCGTGTGGGAATCCTCATAAGTGTCTGTGTCAAATCTCTTTCAGCACGCATGGATATTAATTGATCCTTCGTGTGGTCAAGCGGTAATTGTCTTTAGTCTCGCCGAACTGTGCACTCTTTTATTTATAAATGAAATAATGAAAATATTTTCCTCAGGATTTCAATCACGTGACCCAAATGGTCCTTCGAGATATTTTGACATCATTTTAAAAGTACCGTTAATAGTCGCTGTTACCGTTTTAAAAAATGAAATCGATTTTGCTATCTATAAAGTATCACAGTACAATAGTGGTAGAGCCCGCTTTAACATCTTCGCACGTATCGGCCCGGCTCGTCCGGTGAAATACCACGACCATACAGAAGACAGGTGTGAAGTGGAAGTAATTCCGCGTTTCGTCTGATGAGTGTGCGTCCCGGAGGCCTTATTTAGCCCTTTTTCCCTTCCTACCCTTTTCCTTATAAGGAAAGGATGGGAAGTGGAAGTGGACTTTCCGGATGAGAGGATGCATGGGAAGGGAAAATATTTTCTTTGTGTGCATCCTCTGTTGCTTACCTTTAATCGACGGAGGCGATTAAAGGTAAGCAACGCATATGCAATTGCGATTCGCGATTGCAAATTTCAGGTGGCCGCTCGCTCGTTTGCCACCTTATGATATAAAAATAAAAAATAATTATCTCTCTAACACGTCGGAGTTTTGTACAATTAACAATTTGTTAGCTAATAACAATGGGAATCAAACTCCAGCACCTCGCAACTTCTCCAGTTCGTCCACACAGGCGTTGCAGTAATAAATTAAAAACAAGAAAAACTCACTAATGAAACCTTAAATATTTGTAGTGTGTTAATTAGAAACGCATTTAACACCGAATGGCTGCATTGTTAAAATATTTCATCAGTTTTGAAATTTGATAATCTTCCTAGCGTCGAGTTTAATAGTAAAATTAACTACCCATAGATATTTTCCCACAATAAACTACATTAGTAGAATATCTAACAAAGAATACAATATTAATTAAATTGTATACACAAGAGTATACAAGTACTAGCTGTCGCCCGCGACTCCATCCGCGCGGAAACCATAATAAACTTAATTAGTAGTCTATGTGTTCGTCCAAACTAAGTTCTAGCAATAACCATGTAGCTGATGCGGATATATCTACAAATAAACATACATTCATCCAAACATTCGCATTTACAATATTACTAGTGATCACACGCGAGTCCGGCCTCGCGGAATTAATAAAAACTTAATAAGTAGCCTATGTATTCTTCTAGACCATGTTCTACATCTATACCAGGTTTCAGGGAGATGCTGCCGTTCTAGAGATAGTTTCTACCGTTTGGTCTAAACATTCGAATTTGTAATATTAGTAAGATGTATACATATTATAACTTGCTACTGCTTGAGTAAAGCTTCGGCATGCGAGATACCATTAAAATAACTTTTGTCCTATTAATTCCATTAGTGAAGAGCTTAATGCTTTACTTTACAGTCTACTTGAATCCATTAAGTGGTTGTGCATATAAAAGAATTTAACTACTGTACAGCAAATGAATTTCACATATAATAGTATGTTAATGTATGAGTATCATATTAAACAAACACAACAATAATAAAATATAATAATTATGTTAAATCGCTAAACTGGTCTGACTAGAATCAGAGCGTGAAGTCTAATTCCCGTGCAGTGAGACCCGTTGCTGTATTCCACTCACACTAATACACGTTATTGTCACTTCTTAAACTATAATTTTACATATTTTACCGTGAGTTTCTGACACCAAAATCTATATATATAAAAGGAAATCGTGTTAGTTACACTATTTATAACTCAAGAACGGCTTTACCGATATGGCTGAAAATTGGCGAGGAGGTAGCTTAGAGCCAGGAGACAGACATAGGATATTATTTATTATTTTTTTTTCGAATTTATGCTTTGAAGAGCTGCTTTTTATTTAACTTATATATACATTTAGTTTTTTATATATCCACGTGGAGGGAATCGTGGAAGACAGCTAGTATCTGTATATAATATACCGTCATCCCACTTATAATCTTTAAAAAGAACAGAGATAACAATATATTTTAAACGAGGATTTTAGTCTCGGAAACTCACGGTTAATTTTTATTTGTAATTAAATATACACACACAGTTATACTTCTACTAATGTGAACGGAGTCAAAAAAATAATTGTTAGAAAAAGTTGTCATGTCGTGGGAATAGAACCTAAAATTATCGATACGAAGTGGAATAGTTGCACTACAATCTCTAAAAAAGTATAAAATTCGCGCCATTTGTAAGCCTGAGGCAACGAGATTTGGAAAATAATCCATTCCGCTGTTCACTTTTGCATATATTTTAATTAATTCTATACTTATTATCTACTTATAAAAATAGACGCTAATTTAAAAGTGAACTGGAACTATTAACGTGTTCAAAATTTGTATATGACGTCACACGTTTCCATTTTTACTTCATAATTAAAACAAAGAAATTGTGATGATTACGTGAATAGCATAAAACATACCTATTCCAGTTATCGTTAAGCCTCTTTGCACGGTTTCAATAAAACCATATGAACAAACACACTTTCGGCCAATGAAAACCCACCGTTATACGAAAGTGACCCTAAATCGCCGCATCCTCGGACCAGATAACTCTTAATTTACATATTAACGAGAAACTTTGCATCTGCAATACCGAAAAATTGCGGAGCCTCGGTGTGAGCGGACAGGTGGCAGGAGCTAATCTCTTACGCTAGTTTCACACGGAGGCAGAATGGCGAGACGGTGTAGTATTGCTATCTGCACCTAGCGGAGGAAGAGACGCATGAAAAGAGGAAATATCCTCTTTACTCGGGTCCCTTTCTCTGTAGTTTAAAGGTAAGCAACGCATCCGCAGTTGCTGATTCCTATAGGCACTGAACACGATCACGGAAAATTCCTTTATGTAAACATGTCGTTTACCACCTCATATTATAAAAATGCTAAGTAGCATATTTAGTAGCTATATATTTAGATATATAAAGGTGTATAGTTTTATATTATCTGGTACGGTTTTTTATTATCTGTGAAAAAAGCAAAGACAAGACAACTCTGCCTCGTGTGAAACTAGCATTACCGCTTTCTATATTCATTGAGTTCGTTTGTTGTTCTGTTATGAATCTAATTTAATTGTTATTTCGAAGTTATTACTTAAACACAGATTTATATAACGATAGGCTTCTACCGGCTAGATTTAATGTATATCGTGGAAGATTGTACGAACTAGACGTTACGAATGTGAAACTGTACCGTTTATTTTATATACTCGCATCTTTTTAAGTATGAAAATAGTCAAATTTGTAACACTTGCATAACACTAGAATTAGTAGGATTGCAAGTATAGTGCAAAATTTTTGTGACTGGAGACTCAAAAATACACAGATTTCCATTATTTTGTCTGCAAACATCTTTAGTCTGTACCTACTCCAAAGAATGTCGCTTCTATAACGTCGGAAGCTTCATTACTGTACCTATGACACTCAGGGGAAGAATACCAATCGAATGACACCTCACTTGTCAGAATCTGTCCAAGGGTTCAAGCTACAAGAGGTCACAAATGTATTGACATTCATACAAACCCATATACATACGTACTCGCAAAAAATCATTACCCTCCACAGTGAGTGAGGTAAAAAGAACACAAAATCGATTCAGAATGAATATAAATGAGTCGAAATGTGTCGAAGGTGGAAGGCTAGTGTTGAAATATTTCAGAAATCAGTCACACCGCGGCGCAGTGCGGTTTCGAATATCGTTTCGAGTTATTGGAATTGATGGCTCCGCTCTTGTTGTTCTCGTCTCCCGACTGAATTCGAACCAGCGATTGTTTAACTTATGCTACTTTCACACGGAGTCGGTAGTAAGTAATGACAGTGCAGTATTTGCTATTATTTTACGATTAAGCAGAGACAGAATACCCCACGTCAATCGCTAACCGAGGAGTCAAAAATTTATGGAACTGACTTTTGATTATGACACATGCTTGTAACATATCTGGTCGTATTTATATTAAAACATTTAGATGATCATAGAATGTTTTGACAGTAAGCGAACGGTCAGTGTATTACAGTGTATTTAACGCCAGATAGGGTCGCTTCACAAATATCGAAGACGATACGACGTCACTTGCCACAAATATTCATACTAAACCCACTGTTGTGCACTGTCTCACTGTGCTACCCTCGTGCAAAACTAGCATTACGTTCAACCGATGCTTGGACAATTAAAATTTCCAACTTATATTGTTTCATGTAGGGTTTCGCGCTAACGAACCTCACTTGTTTGTTTTAATGCCTCGATGATTTTCGGTTTCGCCACGTAAGTTTCTTAACTATTGCAAATTAATTAGACAATAATAAATAAATCAATCATTAATTAACCGACATTTAAGGTTAGGAATCGAAAACAATTATTAATATTACATACATAATTTATTTTAAAGAAATGTTCACTATGCTTCTTCGTTTTATCCATGACTTGGGTTGGCTTCAGAGTTCTATGTTAGGTACCACTTAAAAATATCCCTTTGTATTCGAAGCCACATAGTGGATAATTTTGTTTTAATAATACCGAGGAATAACTTTATTCCATATTGTAATTTTGTGGAAAACTTATTAGCATGAAGGAAAAGTACTGGAATCCTTCAATTTCGTCTCGTATTTACCGTATGCTTAGTAAATCTGCTAATTTTAAAAGCTACTTTTAATAGTGCTTTTATACAAAACATTGAATTTATAAATTCTTGAACGTATGATTTAAGATATGCACCTGCATTAAAACTTCTTAAACTTTGACGTCAGGTCCTGCGTTTTCATTTCACAAATATTTGCTACTTTGTCTATTTTTTGCTATCTATATTAAGATTATAAAGAGGAAAGATTTGATTGTTTGTTTTCTTTGAAAAGGCTCACATTGAATTTGATAATCAATCAAATATAATATAAAAAGCTCTATTGATTACATTTTTATAAAATTTTCAGCGGACGAAGTCGCTGACATCAGCTAGTATAAATAAAACGATACTAAATATGTTGTGATAATGTGGTCGCATGTGTCTAATTAAAAGCTAATCAATAGAGTCTTTTATATATTTCTACTATCTCATATTAGGATAACGATAAATGAACCATGAAAGTAAAGTCAAATAAATCAGAACTAAGCCCGATTCAGCGTAAGACAATTTAGAACAGAATACGTGAATTATATTGTTTTGTCTTGCCTAAAGCGGTATTAGCTTAAAGTGAAAAATAAACCAATTTGAACAGTTCACACCAATTACATAAAAACGAAGAGACACGATTTATTTTAGAACTGCATAAAAGACGGACCGAAATATTCCCCCGTAAGTTTAAGAGACTAAAATATGTATAGAGCGGTAACTTCAGGGGACGTGTGGATAGCAATTACGTAAACAAACAGGGAATCCAAATGAGAACTACCATACCATATTAGAAACGGCTCATTAGGTCTTTAAGCTGAGATGACAGCTCTATAAATAACATAGCCGATGTCTTCGGCGCTTATAATTTTTTTTTGTTTACTTTAAGTTGTTGAGTCGGAACGAAAGTATTCATCGAGGATAGGTGTTGCGGTGACGAACATCTGTTTATTTTGAAAAGTTTTTTTTAAAAATCACTACTATTTGAAACGTGTTCACATTGGCTTCCAGGCGTTTACGCGATCGACTAGTTCAAAACGGTTAAACTTACCTGTAAAACTATCGATAAGTCACGTGATTGTCGCGCGTTCATCATCATCAGCTCACTATACGTCCCCACCGAAGGGCTCGGACCCTACCTTAAGTTAAGGGTGATTAGGCCATAGTCAACCACGCTGACCAAGTGCGGGTTGGTTGACTTCACACATATCTTTGAATTTCTTCTCAGATATGTGCAGGTTGCATCACAATGTATTCCTTCACCGTAAGAACGTCGGATAAATGTACATATGGAAATCGAAAAATACATTGGTACATGGTGGGATTGGAACCCAGGACATGCAGATAGCAAATCAAGTGCTTGACACCTGAGCCACCGACGCTCTTGTCGCGCGTTAGTTCCATACAATTTTGAAGTTCGCTATGGAATCGCTTGGGAGCAAATGCACTTTGTCTAATCCACTTGATGTCTCTAGTGAATCGCGTACTCTGACGCTAGTTCAACGTAGACACTTCCTTCTAACATCATATTTTGATATGGTCACGAGCGACTACATCAAAACAAGATATGGTCTGTCACTAACTAGATTGCAATCGTACTAGGGCCGCACGTTCAACGTGAACAAGCACTAGCTGTACACAAAATTGTCTTACAGTTACACAGGCAGACCTGCAGTATACATGTAAAGGGCCATCTAAACTAAAGGAGTGATTAAGTTAGCATAATAAATACATATGACTCTTAAAATTTTAAAATTTAAAAAGATCACAAATAACCACCTTGAAATTAAATCGTCCTATATGTGTTAGGTTACGTCAAAAGTATCTGAATATCTTGGGTACAGTAAGAGACTAGAACAATTTTCTTAGTTTAATGTATACTACCAATTAATGCAAGAAGTACAAGAGAAAATAGACTAATATTTAAAAAAATGTTTAGCGATTTTTTCCACAGAATCGCCACTAACTATCAAATTGGTAAAATATTGCTTTATCGAAGTAAATTTAAAAAAAGTAAAGTAAGGCTACAGTTGTAAGTGGGGTGTGGCTACGATCGTTTTGAGAACGACACCCAAACGAGCCTAACGCGTGAAGCGATGACAAATATAATCTTTGCTCTAAGACGACTTGACTTGACACTGTTGTTATTCCGAGAAACTGAGAGATTTATTTTTACTCAAAGAGCTAAATACTCAGGTGAAAGATTTCTCTGTTGTTAGTTCGGCTCGTTAAATCTGTCCGCGGATGCCATTTCTGTACAATCACGTCAATGGTAACGAAAAATATTCCCCGATCTTATTGCTTTGATATCTCTCAAAGGTGAATAAACATTATGAATACCAAATGACGTCCACATCAAATAAATAAGTTTTCGTTTCATGTCACCGGTCATAAGAATATTCTGTTTAATTATAAATATTAGCTGTTAATAAGAATTTAATTCAATGAATCAATTTAAAATGTATTACAAATTACTTTATAAGTATTTCTAGTCTGGTTTTATACGATTATATTAAAGATAACTTTGTACGTTAATTAACCACATTTATATAATTTTTCGTTTTATTTAAATCTTGAATTTTTCCAGAATATTAGAGACGTAAGTAGACATTAGACAGACTTAGGATTGTTATGTGTTTTTTGCAACATAAAATGTTATTTGCAATACAATAGTATGTTTTTAAAAATATGTTTTTAAGTTAAAACAATTCGAATTCTTTTTGTAAAACAACTTATAAAGCAAATAAGGTTTAGATCAGTTATGATGATAATTATTATGTTTTGGATATTACTTTTTTGCGAATCGTACAAAGTCGTAAACGTGATTTTGTTATGTAATTATAAAACATCATTTTTTCCTCTTTATTTCAACTTAAATATTGAGAATTGTTTGTACAAACGAGATTAAATAATCTGTACCAGCTAAGTTAATTAAATAATTAACTTAGCTGGTACAAATTTATCATTGTATTTTAAAGCTATTCCTATATTTAATTAGTCATAATTTTTATGTAGCATTTTTTTAAGTATTACGTAATCGTTTAAGTTAATTTTGAGTTGTATAGAAACATATCTATTCGAGACGCAGCGATAATCGGTTATTATAGCTTCACTATGATTTAGAGACGACCTCAAACTTGTTACGGTTTAGTATAAAAATATTCACTACGGTTCTCCCTAAGATCTCAATTAAGGACTCTGAGTAAAACAAATTAATGTTAAAATTAATTATCTTATACATAAAAATCAATTGCTGTTCGTTAGTCTTGCTAAAACTCGAGAACGGCTGAACGGAATTATCTTTTCTTGGTCTTAAAATGTTCGTAAATGAGGTCCAGGAAAGGTTTAAAAGGTGTAAAAAATTGGAATAATTGCCGGGAACTAAGTTTTTTTTCATTTCACGCGGACGGAGTCGCTGCCGACAGCTAGTACGGTATAAAAATTATCATCATCATCATCTGATCATTATACGTCCCCACCGAGGGGCTCGGAGCCTACCCTAAGTTAAGGGTGATTAGGCCATATTCAACCACGCTGGTCAAGTGCGGTTTGGTTGACTTCACAGATATCTTTGAATTTCTTCTCAGATATGTGCAGGTTGCATCACGATGTATTCCTTCACCGTAAGAACGTCGGATAAATGTACGTATGTAAATCGGAAATCGAAAAACGCATTAGTACATGGCGGGATTCGAATCCAGGACCTGCAGATTGCAAGTCAAGTGCTTGACCTCTGAGCCACCGACACACTATAAAAATTAACCTAATTATAATTGTATTCAAATGGTCCTAACAAAGAACACATACATTGTTGTAAAGGCGTCATATTAATGCCCCATACCGCGATCGCTCTATTTCATACAAGCTAACAGCCGCAAAACAATTAATACGACGCTCCCTCACTTAGTAGTACACATAAAGAAATCTCTATTTTTATTATAACGATCTTGCTTACATTATACTTCCTTATTATCACGTTTTACACATTATATTTAATATACAGCGCTAATTATGAACTTGGTGCTTCGTTACTCTGAGAAAAGGCACGCCCGGGAAATATTTGAGAGGAGGTTAATAGCTATTGTCTTTTTTATAGCTAGGGTTCAGTGGCTTTGTATTCTGGATATTGTACTAAGGTTTTTCTTTTTAATTACGAACGGTGACAATACATCTGACTGTGTGATATTTAACGCATTATTTTATCTGTGATAATTCCGAAAAAACTACGATTTAATTTACACCTAACATAAAAATATGGGAAGCTGTTAAGTCGTAGCCGTTAATACTTATACAATTTTGCTAATATTATAAATGCGAATGTTTAGATAGATGGATAGATGTTTGTTAGAAGGTATCTCCGGAACGGCTAAACGGATCTTGATGAAATTTGACATATACGTAGAATATTGTCTGGAAGAACGCATATGTTGCTCATCAAGTTTTTTTTTAATTCCATGCAGACGGTGTCGTGGGTGTCTGCTAATCAATATGGCTTAACGTGACATCTTTAAAGGTTTTAATGTAGAAAATATAGATTCAGAAAAGAAGTAAATAATAATATAATTAAAGGTTTTGTACAAGTAAAAATAAATCATTTCTGCAACTGCAAACCAAGGTCTTATGTTACAAAAAAAATCTATCGTAATTAAATATAATTATAATACGAATATTTCGTAATAATAATTATATTTATTTACAAACATGATTTTTGTAACTAAAAATAACTAACATATTTTAATTATGCAATACATTTAATAAGTCAATTATATTGTTTACAATTAATTGTACGAAACCCTCTAAATAAATAACGAACACCACATTCATTGCCGTCAGATCTCGAGTTATTTTAATTAGACACACTTATTATGCTAAGCAAGTGTGTTTGGACATGTAAGTTTTTGGTTCTAGTTAAATGACGTGTGTAGTTACATATACCATTCAACGGTTTCCACACACTCGAATCTCACTTCAACTGTGACATACTTTGTCACGTGGCATTTATTGCTATGTTAATAAGGGTTAATATTGCATGAAGATGTACAAAGCACTGTCAACGCGATATTCTCAATTAGCAACTGAATATTGTAATAGGAACTAGAGATGTGAAATTAACGACAAAGACATATTTTCGTACGTCATAATGCGACAATTGTTTAAAAATATACACGTAAGTTTTTAACCGTAGGTTTCTAAGACTAAAATAAAGGGGTTATTGTTTTTTTCAAAGATATTAACAGGGATGACGATATGTTGTATACAGAGATTTTGGTCTCTGAAACCCATAGTAAGTCGCTCGCAACTAGATATTACTCTACTGGGTACTACTAAGAAATTTGCGTATATAAGTAGATAGGTACTTTTTGTGCTATGTATATTAATACTGTTCTAATAAATTCATTAAGTATATAAAAAAAGAAAAGCTAATGCCTATTTTAAATTACACAATTTTACCCCGTTGTATATGAATAGTCGAATCCAATGCAAACGAGAAATTATATTTCCACATGTCACTGGCTGACAATATTATATTGTCTATGGATTAGTTTTGAATGAACATGAAACAGACATGTCTGTTTTTAATTAGTCTGTGATTCATTGTAACGGCCATATTAAAGTTCAATTGTTTAGATACATGTTTATAAATATATACGACTATAACAAATATAACTAATTATTAAATATTAACAAACATTCCGATTAAATATTACATTAAAGTTTCAAACCGATTATATATTCGATTCGATTCACGTTACATGTATTATTAAGCAGACATACTTTTAAGTAACGGAAGCAACATCAGACAGAGAGATACAAGCGGCGTCCACTAAATGGACATAATGTATTCAGAAAGCCTAAACAATACATGCTTTATTAAAATGCGTATTAAAACATATCATAAAACGCGACGGAGTTCGTTCACACCGGCTCGGTTTCCATGGAATGCTTTGTGAGACGTTACCATCGGACGTTTCCTTGACATATTTCATTTTTAATATTTCGATTGTCGACAATTTTTCTTTTTCGGTGCAACCCTTTAATGTAAACGTAAACGAACGCTTTATGTGCGAATATGTAAGCGATTTTTTTCCGACGTCTTAGATTTACAAATGGCCGTTTCACAAGCGAGCGGACATTAAAAGACTCGGTAAAAAAAGAATGTCTCCGTAAGTAGGTAGTTAAAAATCCGCTGTACCATTTATTTACAAGAGTGAATCCGTCTTAGAAAAACTAGCGTTCAAAATTATTAATGGTTTGTTTGAATGAAGCGTCACAGAGTTCATTGTTGGCGCGCACTCGGCCCGGATGCGCCGCGCTGACACTAATTATTCCCATAGTGCTTGAATGATAGATTGCCCTGGACAAATCACTTCTGGCCTCACTCCTAAACAACTAATAAAAAAGTGATGTGATTAGTTATTTAAGACGGCCCACCAATTGTTAGCTAGTAGACTTTGTCAAGTGAAAAGAAGACTCTCTTGATTTAATATCGCATAGTTTTGTCAGATTACCAAGACGATATACATTTTAAATCAAATGCCGATACTAAAACTTAGCTGGTCAACAATATATTAAAGTGTAAGAATAAACGTGAACCTTTTATACGCGAAATTTGTGCAACTAAACAATTTAAAAGAAATAATTTCTATTTCCAAACGTAATTACCGAAGCGCGACCGGTGAAAAGGAAATAAAAAGGAAAAAAAGAATCAGGTTGAATAACGCTATAAAAATCAAAAGCCGTTTAAGTCGACCGTGAAACTAAGTCTTGGCGCAAGTTAGCAGCGAAATTTTCGACAGACGTTAAACCAACGTAATTAATGCTAATCGTGTACAAAGCAACCCTTATCCATGCGAGCTATTTCAAGCAGCAGGTGGGGCTCTAATTAAGAACTTCGGATGTTGGTTAATTATTAGCTACTGCCTAGCTCTACATAGTCGGTGGGCAAAGCTACAATAGTATTTGATCGGATTTATCAGTCACATATATGTTCATATAAATATATTGTACATTTTAAACAATAATACAGATTATAAAGTTATTTTCACAGATTCTATATTAACGTTACGAAACTTTTTCTCTTAGATATGAGATGAATTATGCACATTAGTGTAAGCCATATTTTATAGTCTATAACAGTGGGTTTCTACTGTAGTGACTGGGTATTGATAGTGTTGTCTTTGTTTTTTTCAATGACTATGAAAGAGAGGACAAAATTAATTAATGTCACGTTGAAACGTTACATATGTATACACGTTGTGCTTTGTTTGTATCTTCTTTAACATATGAAAACTTTGTAGTGACAGGTGAAAACAGTGACCGAGTTTTACGAAAACAAATTTTTCATACTGATTTCAGACGGACATCAGTCATTCTTGACAACTGAAGAGTTATTTTTTTTATAAACTTTGACGCCACTTTATTTTTTGATATTTCTGACAAATGTAATTAGGACAAGATTATTGTGTAACTGGACCCCGTTAATTTCTGAGACAAAAACCTCGGTTAAAAACATATGGCCATCCCTGTCATCATTTTGGTCTCAGAAACGGTACGTGGCCTTGTATTTAAATTATATTTTAAAACGTACAAATAATTAAATATAACTTACTGATGAAAACTGAACCTAAGTAAAGTAAGGCAATAACTTAGATCTAGGAATAAAATACAGAGATAGTGGTGCGCTACCCCTTTGCTCACAATTGTACACAATTAGATTAGGATTTGTGAAAGATAGTTTTAAGTTGACCTATCAACCTCGAACAAAGTAACAAAGATAAGGTAACAAATCGGCTGAGTGAGTTCGATGTTAGCTGAAACGATAGCGGTGCGCCACAGAGCTCGGCTCGCCGGTGAAATATTATCTCCTATGATTTACCAGTACCGGTCCACCGGCCGAGCCGAGCATAATGACATTTTAGTATTACAACATTTTATCTGCGCGGGACGAAAAGTTTCGAGATAAGTTAAACGCCAACCGGTATATTGTTTCAGAAAGTTGACAGCCGTTGTAATTTGTTAACGTCAGCCGTGTGCCGCGGCGACAAAGAGTCGTATCTACGCCACAGGGCCCGAACCCACCTACATAACCTAAAAATATCCCTCGACCGTCTCTTCCTATCTAACGTACTGATTTAAACAATGATATTTATCATAGGCAGTGCACACAGACGCATAAAATATCCAACATAAATCTATTAGTTACGTTACTTAATAGCGGCTACCGACTGAAATAGCGATAATAAGTTACCCGATGGTATCACGATAACTTAAACTCATTTTGTATGAGGCATTACTGTTAAATTTACTTGAAATTTTGAATGAGGCATTAGTAATAGATGACACTGATAAGTAAAAGCCGAGGCACTCCGTCTCGCCTACACGTACATTAGCTATTAGTACAATCGGGCTTCGTAAAGTGACGTGATTGATTCTTCGCGAAAACAACGAGCCTGCCCGTCTGTACGGAGGAGGCGACGCGGCCATTGCTACCGTAAGCTTACCATTATTAATATACCAACTTAACTAGCGTAACTAATTCAATAAATCTAAATCAGCCTTCACAAGAGATGAATTTAACGAGATAAAAAGTTATAATAAGTAACAACTTTTAATGTACTAATGTCATTTGGTAAATCCATTTAAGAAAAGCTCATCTTTAAAATCACAAGCTTAAATATATCACGAGATAATAACTATTAATATCAATAATATATAAATGAATAAAACACTCCTAGAGTTGTTAATTAAGCATTGTTTTAGTGTTAATTTTATGTGCATTGTCTCGCATAATAGATTTCTTTTCCAATATCTAACAAACAAAGGTTTTTCCTCTTTACGAAAAGTCTAGTGATTGCCTAACTGTGCGTTTCCACTGTTATTTTCTTTTTTTTTTGAAATAACAGAGATAGCACTGCATTTTAATACAATCTAATGAATCTGTCGTAATTGGCAGACGAATGTTCTGATTACATCCGACGTGTAATTTAACGTACTAGTCACCGAGCCTCATACAATTGCTTTGGTAATTCGGTTACTAC
Organism: Papilio xuthus; assembly: GCF_000836235.2. Classification (NCBI taxonomy): domain Eukaryota; kingdom Metazoa; phylum Arthropoda; class Insecta; order Lepidoptera; family Papilionidae; genus Papilio; species Papilio xuthus. Next base: position 3,512,915 of record NW_013533632.1, read on the forward strand.
AGACTAATGCTAAATAGACCTGGTCGTTGGTCCCCAATGCTTTTAATGAAAAGCCAATACCATAATTATCTCTACGTTTATATTGCTTGAGACTTAATCCAATGCTTAATTCCATTTACAATTAATCTATCTTTTGTCTATCTTATACTAGTGACCCGCAAAGAATACACATACAATTTCTTTTCTGTTTTATCATATATTTTTCAATAATAGTGTTTCCCTTTGAGTTCCCATCTAGAAGTACTTTACTAATAATACTGAACTGATATAAAAACGGCTAAATACCCACGTATATTCGTCTGGTCGCGGCACCGACTAGTTTCAAGCTCAACGGGGGCCCTTCATCAGGATGAGTGGTACTGGTATTAATTCGCGGACGCGGCCCGTTGCTCACGACGATGTGATAATACCAGTACCACTCATCTAATCGGTGCCGCCACCGGACGAATATACGTGAGTGTTTAGCCGTTTTTATATCAGTTTAATAATACTGCCTCGCTGACCCCTAGTTGTCTACCATGTGTTTTTTCGGTTGCGCTAAAACGCGTTTAGACAAAAAACAAAACACAAATCAATTCGCTTGGCGATATTTTTAAAACTATCACAACGGCGTATCACCGCCTTTTTCGTGATTATTCGTGAAAAGATTATCCAGATGATCCCTCAGGTCCTAATTCCCGGGGGGTCGGCTTTGATAACTGTACCGCGGCTCTCGTTTTCAAATAAGTAAATTAACGTGGAATTGAATTAAGTTTCGTCCCGAGTCGTGATTATGGCGATTTAGTGAGATTACCCGAATGTGTTAAACGTCTCTTGTTGGGTTGTTGTGGAGGGCGGGGTCGAGGCTCATTGTTTAATTATAGATAGTGCTTTGTCGTTAAGTAACCGTGGTGATACAAAGTAATAGATTTAATAAATGAATACGTATTTTGATTGTTACAAAAAACTCTTAAGAGTTTAAAATCTTATGACCTTGTAACGCGAATTTTATTTTAGTAAGGAAATGGAAACATCGCAATTTTATTTTATAAAATAATCAAAACATTTAAATATAAAGGTATAGAATTAAATAGTGTTCAGATAGTGTTTGAGTGACGCTACCTTAGCGTGTGGCCTCTTAATGCGCGGATTTCTTTTTGTTCCTGTTCGGCCGCGAGGTGGCGTGTTCGACGCTCGGTAGCTATCACAAAGCCTCGTGAAGATCGATGCCGATAATTGAGTAAATGTTACGAACGCTGAATCTTAACACCGATTTATAACTGCGACGGATAAATTAAAAGAATCCAAGCGCTGGAGTCGATTGTTTTTCTCTCCGATTCTTCAAGCGATCGGTACGATAAGCTCGCGACCGGACTTTATGTTTAGTTGTTGGTACGTTTGTACTGTGTAGGTAGCTCCTCTCGCCTCCGTTCACATTTATCGGTCGATTTTGATAACACTTTAGCTCCATTCAGAACTCATTAACTCGTTTGGATCATTTACCTTTGGTTTTTGAGACTAAAATCTCTGTATAAAACATCCTCATCCTTGTCATTATTTTTGTCAAAACGGAGATAACCCAAGATTAGTGTCAAGAATGTGATTTACTTTACTCACATCGATTCACTATTACTTTAAGCTTTTCTTTTATAAACTAATATATTATAACGACAAAAACAATGACATATCCATATACATAAAAGAAAGTCGTTTTAGTCACACTGTTTATAACTCAAGAACGGCTTTACCGATATGACTGAAAATTGGTGAGGAGGTAGCTTAGAGCCAGGAGACGGACATAGGATACTATTTATTCATTTTTTTTCGAATGTTTGCCTTGAAGAGTTGTTTTTTATTTAACTTGCTAATATTAAAAATGCGAATGTTTAGATGGATGTGATGTGGATAGATGGATGGGTGTTTGAAGATATCTCTAGAACGGCTGAACGTATCTCGATTAAATTTGGCATACGTATACACTAATTAAGTTTTTTTATATATTCACGTGGACGGAGTCGCGGGCGACAGCTAGTAATGAATAAATGCTTTCTTTTTTTAATGTCAGTGAAGCAAAAACTCATCTCAAAGAATTACCGCATGTTTCGTCAATTTTAAGTTTATTATCTAATTAAATTATTTTACAACAGATTAAAAATGAATGTTTATGGAAAATAAATAAAACATTGTTTAAAACTTTAATTACCAATTAAATATTGTGTTATGGTTATATCAAACAAAAGTATTAACTATGTACATTTTAATTTTTTTTAAATCTTAAATAACAGTTGCATTAAATTTTGACATCTTTTACGACTGCTTGGGAAAATTTAAATACAAAGTTTTGTGCCGAAGTGTTTCGCAAAGTCAATAACATTGCCTTTTTATGTCTTTCCGCCATTGTTTTGTTTCTAAAATAATAAAGAAGTTGTTAAATACAGATGTTAATGCAGTACGAGTTGAAAGTTGCGTAAATTCATCGTCTTGAGTTTGTGCTTTAAAATTTTCTAATTAAATACAATCATTAAAATCAAAACATTATAAATATAGACGTAAGGGTTAGGGTTTATTCATTTTTATTGTATTTTGGTTTCAATTGGTCTGTTTGTTTTATTGTGGTTTTCTGATCCACAAAAAATCATCGACTAATAAAATACTGTAAATTGCTTTAGTTTGGTCATCTTAAATTTAGAAGTACTATTCTCATGGTTCTTGATAGCGATAACAAAAAAAAAACAAAACAAACTTCCTTCAAAGTAATGTATTACAATTAATAAATGTGATTTCCAAAACATACACTCTTAGTTAACTTAATATCACCCCTCAAAACACGAACACTCTACGGATCATTAAATTCCTTGCGACTTAGTGCTCAATACCACTCTACGTCCCTCCGAAGTGGAGCGACTGATCAAAAATTGAAGTAAGCGTGTCATAAAGAGAGGGGGTGTACTCTACAGACGATAATTCACAAAAAGTACCCACGCTTTATATCCGCAGAAGTCTGAACGCGACATAATCATCCGCAAAACTAAATTTAATGCTAATAGCACTTTTTAAAATAAAACCTCGGCAGGGTTGGGCGCTTACTGGCATTATTTAAAGTGATTTTAATTATGTTGAAAGCAGATGACAGGGAGTACCCTCCTCTTTACTGTCCGGCCGACCGCCGCGACACCTTCGCGCCGTCTCCTAATATTTTTACTTGATAATTATTATCGCGATATGATCCCGACCAGCATTATAATGAAATTAACAAAATGCGACGTGTTTATTTTTGTCTGACTGCATCTTTGGATATAAAAATAAAGCCCGAATGTTTTTACACTAATTTATCGCACTACTTTTTTATGCCGTCGATCTGTTCTCGATTCAGGGTTTTAATTCTTTCTTCTCATCTCACTAGTTCTCAGTTCCAATAGAATTCAACTAAGTGTAATTTGTAAATTATTATAAACATTTTTAATATAAATAATACTAAATGTACTCAGTTAAAAGATACAAGATTCAATTACTAACACAGATGACGCTCTTAGCGTAATAGTTTCCTTACGATAGTTTGATTAACAAAACGCTCTCGATGGAACAGTGATCCAATATTGCACAGGGGTGTACCTAATAGCCGTTTGTAACATAACACCAACGCTAGACCCCCGCCAATGCGTGCCTCTAAATCCGACGAAGCCAATAAATCACACGAAGGCAAACATTGTGAGGGCTTTTCTATGTATATTGTTACGCGTAGACTGCGCTAGAGCGGCGTGCAATTGTTTGTGCTCGAACAGAGTGGCTACAAAAGCGGAGTGATTCACAAACACACGACTGCTCTTGCAAATGCATCGGTGTCGCGTTTGATGACACTGTCATGTCGACCACGCGCATTCAAACACGCGGTTTAATTAAATGCTATACTCAACAAAAAACGCCCGCAAACCGATGTACGAATGTAAACGCTTTATAAACTACACAATTGATATATACCGAAATAGAGTCTGTTTTTTCACACAAAAAAAGATAAAAAAAATAGATACGACTTTAATACTTTTATTAGAGACCACTTAAAGACACGCATCCATTGGCACGCATCGAACGCATCGCACAAGCGGCCGACAACGGATTTTAGTTTGCACTGAGTTCGCATTGCATCACAAAGCAACTTTATTTAATCCGTCCGTACGATGCGTGCGGTGCGGACGAATGGACGTGTACCCTGAGTAAGAGAATCAGTTTGCACTTTTAAAAGAAAGATCATCATCTTACCCAATTTTTAATTAATCATTCAAAACACCTTTTTCAAGTGATCACGAAATTTTATTGAAATAAACTAAACAATCTATTATCTGCAGATTGTTAAATAAAGAAGTTGTCCAAACAATGGCTAAAGGTAAGAACACAAAGCGACGTATCCTCACATCACTGTCAAACATGAAGAAGTGGTCTGTTCAAAGTACACACAATAGAATACGAACCAGGTTCAGAAAGTCCCACCGCGTTGTTTACTCGACGTGTTTAATCAGGGGATGACCTTCGCTTGTGACGAGCTGATCCGCAAGCGTTGATAAATCACACGAAAGCAAACATAACTATGTGGCAACTTTGTAAGCCCCCATCGCTTTTATGCTAGTTCATACATCCCTAAACAAGAGATAATACTTTCGAATTCATAAACGAAACAGTATTTAAATTATTAACAATGATTTTTGAAGACAAAATGTATTAGTAAAGTCAATCAAAGATATCTTTTAAAAGTTGAACCAAATTATTGGCACACAGATGGACGGAAGGCCGTATTAAGTTAACGAATCAAAAACCACGCGAAAGTGCCATACATTTTAAAGATAACCATACGGTGGAACATGAGAAAAATATATGTAATTTAAATATGAAATAACAAAGAAATAATGTGGTAACGGTAAATATGAAAACAATGTAAATGCTAAAATCATCCCAATAACGTTTAATTAACTCGCTACCGTCTTTTGACATTAAAGCGATGTATTTACTTACAATTTGAATATAAAATCATTTATTCATTAATTAGAATCATTAATTTAAAAATTTGAGTAATAATTATTCTGCACATGCAGTGGTTAAAATATTATAATGTTTTAATTATGAAAAAGAATTAAAATTCAAATGCTTACATTGAAACAATAAACGGTATTAAAAATAACATAGTTAGTAGCCTATATTCTTCCAAACTGTGTTATACATCTATATATGTATTCCAAATTTCGACATGATTTATGCAGCCTTTCCGGAGATACTTTCAAACAAACATCCAACCATCCATCCAACAATATTCGCATTTATAATTTTAGTAAGAAGTAAATTACAATTAAGTTTTGTATTCTATATACGAGTAAAAGTCGCAGCAGAATCAGTAGATTCTATGTAGTCGTGTGGCTAAAAATATAAAACGTCTAAAAATTTCTATGAAGAACTTTATAAAACGAAATACAAAAACGAACCGACGAGGCCGAAAGCTATTCATCCGCAAATCGACTCTGAATAAACGTGAAATCCACACTGAAGAGCGAAAGAGCTCTAATGAATCTCAAAAACGCTGTTCGTTGAGAAAAAAAAGGCGATCCTATTTTTACATTTCGGAGTCGTCTGCTTAATCGTTAGTTGCTCATTATTGCTGCGACAATGGGGGGCGGTGCCCAGTTAGGCATTAGAAAGGCCCTGCTTTCACTAATGACATCCCGACTTGCCTTGCGTCAGCCGCACCGCACATTTTTACCGAATAACTCTTTGTTCGGCCATTTTTATTTTGCCTTTTCAACGTCCCGCAACCCATGCATAATATTATGAGAAAAATAATTAAACGTGACACCGGCAAAAAGTGTACGCTGTCTGTTTGTAATTTGTTAAAATAAATTGTAGACTTGGCAAACTGAATATCAAATAGATTCACAATACGATTTGTTTTTATAACGTGAATTTTACTACATGTTTCGATGCAATAACATTTATATTGACATATCAGCTATTGACCGCGGCTCCGTCCGCGCAAAAACAAAAAAGAACATAATTAGTAGTATGTGTTCTTCCAGGGTATGTTCTATATGTATACCAAATTTCATCGAGATCCGTTCAGCAGTTCTGGAGATACTTTCAAACAAACATCCATCCATATATACAATGTGAGGGATGAAATTTTAAAACATGTTAAATTGTCCTTTTATTGGTAGTCTGTCAATAGTACTCGCTAGTCCGTAATCCTAATATTATAAATGCGAATGTTTAGTTTGATAAATGGATGGATTTGTGAGAAAGTACGTCCAGAGCGGCTACATGGATCTCGCTGAAATTCGGCATATATGTAGAACATATTCTGTAAGAACTCTTAGGGTGCGACTTAGGTTTTTTTTCGCGACCGTCGGCTACTTCTTTATAGAAAATGACAGTCGAAGTATCGCGTTATTTAATATTGAAATATAATACATCAATTTGTGAATAAATCGCGAATTAAATGATATAATTTAGTCAAATTAGTAACTCGCGGATTACGCGATTTGCCAGCGACATATAAAAATTCACCGCTAACAAGTCTGTGTATTCAGTGTTTCACACATTGTAAGTATGTATAAAATAAAGCCAAAAAAATGAATACTTGTGTGTGTACAATTGTAAGAGTTTTAATATTAATTAATTTTAACGCGCTATCTACATATTATTATTCGGATTTGTAAGCGCAATATAAATAATCAAGCCACTTAACATACTCCACGACTATAAGTGGGTAGCCTAACTGTATGTTTTGCTAAAGATTTTCAATGTTAAATGATTTTTTTTTGTTAGTAATTAAGTTAAAATTTATAACTTTAATATTTTCTTGCTTATAAAATATTCCTTATGAGTAATTCAGGTATTGTAGAAGACTTTAAAATGGTTAATATGACCTGTTGCTAAGTACTGACGCGGTTTTCGGTGTTAAAATCAATTTAATTTTAATCTTATGGTTTTTGTAACCGCAGGCGTCTTTTGCTGGAATACATACAGACTAAGAATGTTAAAAATTGGATTTTTGGTGACAGCAAATGCATCATGTTTACGAAATACGATTTGTTTGTGGTTTCACATACAGACACTCCATTTTTTATATAAATATATAATTCTAGACTGTTTTCAAGTAACCAAATCTTAGTAGATATTCGGAGGCCTAATATCCTATCCTACTTTTCTCTTATAAGGTAAGGATGGGAAATGAAAGGGGAATTAATTAAGGAAGTATAGGATAGGGATATATTCTCTTTCTGTGCGTCTCTTCTTCCGTCGATTGAAGGTCGGTAACGCATCTGCAATCCCAGGTGCCTATAGGTTACGATCGCTTCGCCATTTCGGTTAATTCACATGGTCGCTTGCTCATTTTTCACCTTATAATATAAAAATATTTAGACCATTAATAGTTTTCCAAAACAACAAAAACATTCTAAAAGCCCTGTCTACATATAAGTTGAGTTGACTAGAAAATGTGGGCGGTCGCCCTTACTTTGAGCTCGTGCGGCTCTATATAATTAACTGTTTCATTTTCCACACTCGGTTAATGGAAACAGATGTACCCATTTAAAATTTAATTAACGGTTTAATGATAGACTGTATTCGTTAAACGCCAATGTGCGTTTATTCTGATAAAGATTACATACAAAGTATTCGCTCATATTTGCCTTAAATAATTTTAAATAAAAAAAGCTTAAATTCCAAATTCAAATTAACAAATTTAAATTTATTTTATAATAAATTACACTTTAGTATGTCATTAGTTGCGTTCAAATTGTTGTAAAATATTTAGAATTAAGGTAATAAATAAAAATAATTACATATTCTAGACATATTTCGCTTTAGCGCAGCTAATGTACAAGACAAAGTAATCAGCGCCATCTAGATCAACGAGGGCGCAACTGGCGCGCGGTGCATTTTTTTCCACCGGTGGGATGTGTTAAATGCAACGGCTCACAAACCCGCTTCGCGCCAATATTGACACAAAATCCCATAATTTCGACCGCCATGCACACAATAGATTTATAAGATAAACACAGAGTAAAATGTCTGTAAATAGGAATGACAACATTTTAATATATGGCCTCGTATTTGGTTTGGGTCGGTTCTCTCTGTTATGCCTACATGCGTTAATGCTGTACCGTGAAATCATTGTTTTTTGTAGGTGCTCTGGAGATTAAATATGAATAAAAGGACAAAGCGCTGCGAACATATTGTATGTTTTTTTTTGTCGTTCACTCCGCGCGAAGTTGACTTGGTAAGCCTGTGAGATTTTTGCATTTTATTCCACGCATCGTTAAGTACGGTTTTTGTGTGGGAGATTTTTACAAGAGCCGCTTACATTATTTTTTAATTTACGTACCAACTGAAAAGTACCGACCGAATATCGCATACAAATACAACAACTTTAAGAGCTCTAATTAACATACCAAAGCCTTAGCATGCGTTTCAAGTTTTACCGAAAATAAGTATTGATTGAACATAAGATATACTTACGAACCGCTTTAAAAACAAAATTATCATTAAATCTTACTAATGTTATAAATGCGAATGTTTAGATGGATGGATATTTGCTGAATGTATCTCCAAAACGGCAAGATTTCGATGAAATTTGTAATACATATAGAACATAATCTAGAACAACATAGGTTACTAATTATGTTTTTTTTAATTCCGCGCAGACGGAGTCGCAGGCGATCGCTAGTATCGTTATAAAATATAAAAAAATCATTACTGACATGAGTTAATGTAATAAATCAAGTAAAATTAAATTTCAATGTGTGTTATCATTACGAATGATTATCTTGTTTGTGTTCGTAACATTTTAATATTTACTAAAGAATTAACTGCTTGTTATAATCAAAACTTATTTGCATTTATACGTAAATCTTAATCCTTTAACTAGGAATAATATACATAAATATTTCAAATTAACTTTAGTTAAATAATGAATTCGGCTAGATCTTACTTTCACGTTTATTTTTTACTTGCAGTCGCCTGTGACTTCGTCTGCGGAATTAAAAAAAAAAACTTAATGAGTAGCCTATGTTCTTCCAGACTATGTTCTATATCTATGCCAAATTTCAGCAGAATAAGTTTCGACATTCTGTGGATACCTTCAAACAAACGTCCATCATTCGATTGAATGGATGGACTTGGATTTATAATATTAGTAAGATTTCATGTATATTTTACTATTACATATTTACCAGTAATTTAGTGCCTAACTATTTAAAATTGACAAAAATAAATTAAAAGAAAGGATATTCGAGTGTACCCTACACCTGAACAAACTCATCCGCACTCGCACTCAAAGAGCGGATTTTAACAGTTTTTGTTTACAGATTAACGCATCGACAAACAGACTTCAAAGCAGGTAATATTTTATATATTATTGCTATTAAAATTAATCTGTTGATGCGGATGTTGGCGCACCTGAGATGTTTGCTGCACAAACATTTTTAAACCGTAAAGAAGGAAAATTTTAGTTTAATTTAAACATTTTCATATTAAAATCGTATTATTATAAAATTATATTAAGTGCAAAAGACGTAAGAGTTTAACTACCACTAAGGAATGGTTATATAGCAGCTCCTTAGAGATCATTTAATGACTTTGTGTAAGACAAAATGTATGTCCAGAAATTGGAATGAGACTTTGAATAAACTTGTTTAGTTACTGCGTATTTCTGAGACCAAAATCCCCATTTAAAACATATTTCTATCTCTGTTTTGTCAAATTATCTTTGACGACGACGAAACCACAAATCTATAACTAAAACTTAAATGAACTGATGCTTATATTAAACGTGTCAAAACAATTTTTAGTTATTATTAACGTCCGTTGAATCACCCCTTAATGCATTATATATCTGATTAATAGCAACAAACGGAAGACATAAAAGTAACCTCTAACTATAACTCATGTCGCTATGTTTGTACTCGGCTACGTAACAACAATGCACGACGAAGGCTAAGGGGTGATATTTAACTCAAAATCAATGCTAGCTCCATTGTATGCATACCGCGTCTGCTAAGGAAGGGGTTCGCGGGGCGAGCGGGGGCACGAGAGGTCCCCCCCTCTCGTCTTTATGTCTTTTGCTTATACTAATAACACCACCCTGAAAAGGGTGGTTCCTTTCGAATAGGGAGCATCAAAACTTCGTATGTTATGCAGGTTTTATACGAAGGCAGTACATTAAAGCAGAATAGTTGATAGTGCAGTAGCTCTATTGTATTAAGACCGGAGACAAAATAACATTCGGTTAACAATTTAATCGTCAAAATGTGCCAAAATGTATACAGTAAATAGAACAAACAACTTACATATTGAAAGTTCTTGTTACTTTCTCTAGCTGTTGTGTATTGGCGTTGTGCGTTCAAACAGCACTGTGGGGTTAGACAAAATGCAATCGCTTTGAAGCGATTCCATACTGAACTTCAAAAATGTATTGAACGGACAAAAACTTTCAAAAAATCACGTGATTGCGCGTCAGTTCCATACATTTGGTTCCATGTTGGCTATAGAATCGTTTCGAAGCGAAAGCACTTTGTCTAACACCGCTGTTGTAAACTCCAACCAATGTTACTTTCTCTAAGGCTGCTATTGTGTTTTGGAGTTGTGCTTTCAAAGAGCATCACCGCTGTGATACTGATCTTCCTTGCTGCTGTCCTCGTGTGAAGCTAGCATAAATGCAGACACTCGTGTAGGCTTCACAGAGTTCAATGTTGACACTAAAGGCGATATTATTGCGTACATATTAAACGGCCCCATGGAACCGGAATTATTTGTTAAGAGCTTGTCGAGACGACTTTGAAGACAAGTTCATTTGTTGTTCTTACTATTAAGTATATACTTTATTATTAAATAGGTATGAGAGATATTATTTACGTTTGACACATTTAAGATCACATTATATCATGAATTACTAGCAGTCGCCGGCGACTCCGTCCGCGGTGAATTAAAATAAAACTTAATTAGTAGTCTATTTGGTCTTCTACATCTTGGCCAAATTTCAGTAATCTATAAAAAATCAATACGATCAGCCATTGTGAAGATACGTCGTAATAAACATCCATCCATCTAAACTTTCGCATTAATAATATTAGTAAGATAGTAAGATTTACAAGGGCTACGCATAGTAAATAATAAAAATTAAAAAAAGAAAATTCGGGAACTCCGCTATTTTTTCCTCCAATTAAAATTTGAGTACTTCATTTGAGTCATAACAAAAACATTGCCCTGAGTCGAATATAGTCTTAACATAATAACACTTGTACATTATTAACGTAAGCTAAAATGGCTCTCATTAACATCGTGTTTTGTCGTGTAAGCATAGAAGCAATTGAATTTCAGAAGTTTCTTAAGTTTTCCTCTTCGTGTCGTATAGGTAAGGGAATAGGAGAAATCACTTTCGTCTCATGTAAATAAGACGCGGAACAAAGTGTGAACGACACGGAATTTCTTAGAGTGCGCCGAGTGTACGGTAAGACACGTGTCTATAGATGTCGTCTATGTCACCGACAAATCGTATTCGCAGCCTATTAATAATTTACCCAGATAATCGTAAACCCTCGGCAAATAATAGAAGAAACTAGTTTACGTATTAAAATGTCATATTTCAACACTTTGTACGGATGACGAAGTATTATTTTTTGCAATAAAGAATCGAGGAATATCACCTTTACCAATTGCGCTTTACGAGGAAACAGTCACATGGATTTGCCGAAATAGTGAAGCGACCGCTGCCGATGAAAAGGTTCAATTGCAGATGCGTTGCGTACCTTTAAACGACGGAGGAGGGGACGCAAAGAAACAAAGAAAATATTAGGCCTCCTACACCACAAACATTGGAATTGAATTCGTTCGTTGCACAATTTGCCAAATGCCGTATAAACGGGTTCCGTACACGTTTTTCCGGTGGCATCGTGGGGTTAGATCTGGGCGTACACGTGTATCTTGTACCTCCACGGAGCCTCTTATCATAGGGATGAGCTAGTTCGTCGTCTCCACCCCACCCATAGCGCCCACTTAAATTTGTATGCACATTATACATGAGACGAGTTGTCGGCTGATCATATTTATATTGCTGTCGCCCGAGACTCAGATACCTAGTCGTGTAAACACGGTTTAGTCAGACCCGATTTGTTGCGACAGAATTTGGAATATGGACAAATATTTGATTACGCTTGTTATTTGATATTAATCTATGACAAATCAATATTATAAAAGTTCACATTTTATGACACTTTACGTTTGATATTTGTCAGATATGTCTTCTCAGCTTACTTTTATTTAGTACGTATATTCACAATAAAAGAAAGTCGTGTTAGTTACTCTTTTTATAACTCAAAAACGGCTTTACCCATATGACTGAAAATTGGTGAGGAGGTAGCTTAGAGCCAGGAGACGGACATAGGATACTATTTATTCATTTTTTTTCTAATTTATGCCTTGAAAAGCTGTTTTTTTTTACTTACTAATATTATAAATGCGAATGTTTAGATGGATGTGATGTAGATAGATGGATGGGTGTTTGAATATATCTCTAGAATGGCTGAACGGATCTCGATTAAATTTCGTATACGTATAGAACATAGTCTGAAAGAATACATAGTCTACACTAATTAAGTTTTTTTTTTATATATTCACGCGGACGGAGTTGCGGGCGACAGCTAGTTGTAAATAAAAATAAAATCATAATATCTATAGGTGTTGAGATCACTGATTTAGCTATAATTTTCTTAAATGACACAAATCATTTACATTACATTTTCTAACAGAAACTATGGATTTTTAATTTGAATATTTTTTTCTAATGGATTTACTTCATCTAGTTTATCTTACGTCTAGTTAATAACAGATGCGACATTAAGATAAGATAATTTAAAGATTCGATATTAATTTAATATTTGTTACATATTTAAAAGCTATGACGTATTATACTATGACTATGGCCTAATCACCCTTAACTTAGGGTACGCTCCGAGCACCTCGTTGGGGACCTATAGTGAGCTGATGATGATTATTTCCACAGATAAATGTTTTCTATAAGAGCTATAGATTAGACTCTCACGACTATTATGTGGTTATTAAATAAGCTATATATTTAATTAATTTACTAATAAGAAGTGTTTTATAGATAGGTATTTATCTAAGCCCTCTGGGAGTATTTAGTATTACCAATTCGCGCGTCATTGAGTTCGAATGGAGGCTTGGCTTAAAGAAAACTTTTTTCTCTTTTTCCTTTCGTTTAAATGAGTTTTGCTATGCCTTTAGCGCTCCTAATGAACTTCGTTACATTAAATTATGGTGATCAGCCATCACTTGTAGCACAAAAGAGGATTGGATTGGTTCGTTTTTTGTCTTGATTAGTAACAGAACAAAAGAATGCTCGATTTGGTGAAATACGTTCATTAAGAGCTCTCGTTTAAACTAAAATTTTGAATTTTACTAATATTATTAATGCGAATGTTTGGATAGATGGATGAATGTATGAATGTTTTTTTGAAGGTATCTCCGGAATGGCTGAACGGATCTCGCTGAAATTTGGCTTACATATAGAACATAATCTGGAAGAACACATAGGCTAAGATTAAGATTTTTTTTAATTCCTCGCAGACGAAGTCGACTGTTTGTTACTTACGATTGACTGTTGTAAATTCTGTTTTTTAAATATCGCGCGAATGGACTCGCGGGCGTCTGCTTGTATTCAATATGAAATCAGAAAATATATTTTTATTATAATATAGTAGTATAGTCCATGACATGAACATGACAATTCTAAAGTACGCGTAATTGAGAAATTTTATCTTGCATTTGGGTTCTAATTTCTTTTTCTCGATGGTTGTCACAATTGGACCCTAATTTTATTTTTCTATTATAAATTCTTTTTAAATTCTTCTACTTTAAAATGAAATGCGATAAACGAGTTTATCAATAACCTCTTAGTATACTCTAATAATTTAATTCAATACTTTCCAAAATATGTCACTTTAAATAAATCAAGAGAACATTAAATTATTAGGAAAAAAATGTCGCATTATGTTGAAAAATTCTTAATATCACCCATTAAAATAATTTGCAAGGATCAATGAATATACTACAAAGATGAATTCATTCAATGAATATAGAGATTTTATGAATGGGTTAAGTTATATAGAGCCGTTCTATAATTGCTCTACCTACGATTGTTGCGGTAAACTCTTTGATGATTTGCATCGAATTAATATATGCATTTGATATTAAAGCTTTTTCAAATACCATTCAGAAAAAATAAAGTAAAAAAAAGTTGTAGACGAACATCTTTAGGGTATTTTTACCTTGCCTAAAAGAAGTCCTTTTAATAACATATTTTAGTGAATTATTCGTTTTTTTTAATAATTTATTTTATATCATTGATTTAGGGTATTATGTATTTCATATGTTGCAGCAAAATATACATAAAACCATATTCTAGTAGTTGCTAACGAGTTATGTATCCGCAAAACAACTATAAAATACTTACTAATATTATAAATGCGAATTTTTAGATGGATGGATGTATGTTTGTTTGAAAGTATGGAACAGCTGAACTGATGTAGACCATAGTCTGGAACAACACATAGGGTACTAATTATATTTGTATTTAATTCTGCGCGGGCAGAGTCGCGGGCGACAGTTAGTTGATAGTTAAACAGATGTCGCAGTATATGAAACGTTTAAAACTAATCAAAACGTGGTAACATGTTGCAAAACTTGTGAACGAACGAGATGTGACCCTGCAAATTATTGTCACTATCCATGAATGACAGGGGGCAGCACTGTTGGGTGTAACATTTATACCGCGAGGGGATCTATTAATAGTATGAAGCCTGCATCTAATTGTCGAGTAACGCTTTAAAAACGAGACGTATTTTTTAATTTTACCATTCAAAGGATGACAACAAAGGGTTGAGTGCAAATGAAACTTACGCAATAACTCATAACAATATAATAAATAAGCGTCAGCGATTCTAACAGGGTTCTAATACAAATCTGTTGCACACTATTATAAATCATTAACCGTGAGTTTCTGAGACCAATATGTCTGTATAAAACATCGTCATTCCTATAATTATCGTTTGACAACAGTATGTTTAAAAAGGAGATTTCAGCCTCAGAAACTCACGGTAAATAAAACCATAGAGATCTATTCATAGTCTTACACTGACAAAGATAGTTTTTAAATAAGATATACATTACGTATGTTAATAGACTGATATAGCATCGTAAAAAGTTCGAGTATCGTCTATAGGTCGACGGAATATAGCCGACCTGTGTTGGAAAAAAGTCTACTCTACCCACGTAAGCACTTCGTAAAGTAAGTACTTCGGTTCCTAATATTAGTTTCTATTAACAATTATTACAAACTAGCTGTCGCCCGCGACTCCGTCCGCGTGGATATATAAAAAACGTAATATGTAGATAAGTTAAATAAAAACAGCTCTTCAAGGCATAAATTCGAAAAAAAATGAATAAATAGTATCCTATGTCCGTCTCCTGGCTCTAAGTTACTTGAGTTATCAATAGTGTAACTAACACGACTTTCTTCTATATACTCGTATATAGATATCAGAAACAACTCAACGTGGGTTTCTGACACCAAAATCTCTGTATAAAACATATCATCTTTCTTGTCATTATCTTTGACAAAACAAAGATTAAAATGTCAAAGTTTAGCTTAAACAAAGTAATCTTTCGTCAATTATCCTTCTGACGATATTCTATTTCTAGAATAGGTACAAAACAATAATGGAAAGTCTGTCTGGCTTTGCCAGATATAGAAAATGAACAGTGAGACAGACTGAGAAAAATTGGAAAGACTTTGGCTATTAGAAGCTCTATTTAAAGCTTGTATTTAAGATTTGGGATTGGGTGATTTTTAACACGCAATTCTAATTATTGAATTTTTAACCAATTTAATTTGCGCATCGTACTTTTTTTATAAGAGAAGGGGGCAAACGAGCAGCTTGAACACCAGGGTGTTCAAAGACGCCCATGGACATCAGCAATACCAGAGGAACCGCAGATGTGCATGATTGTTAAAATAACAAATCTTTAACCTATTGGTTAATTTTAATTATTAATAACTAACATCTATATACCATGAACAAAATCTGAGATGTCTTGAGAAATTAAATATTCAAGCAAAAATTGAATATTCAATTTCTCTTGAGCTTCAATTCCGATACTAAAGTTAGAATCGCTACTCTTGCAAATTAATAATTCTTTAAACAGAACTTAGCTTGTTCAACTTCTTATATTTATATGGTTTGTATTTCTAAAGACAAAAATAGCAAATGAGCCTTAAATAAGTCGTGTATCTTGCATTTTAATTATTAAAATTATTAAATAAGGACCTAACTACAATCGAGCCCAGATAAACGAAATCTGGATAAGTGAGAAACCTCTATAAGCGATAGTCATTGTCCCAACCCCATAAGGGAGAAACTCAGGTTAGAGAGAAACCTCTATAAGTGAGAATAACATCGCGGTATCTTGAATTATTGCTCACCCAGGTTCGAATGTATTAGAAAAAATCAAAGTATTTTTATTTAATAGAATACTTGTAATAATTTTATATCATAAGAAAATATACAAAATAGAGTGCATAAACGATTATTAAATAAAAGTTCAAACATAAAACGCAATCACGGTGGTACATTAACCGACAGGGGCAAATTAGGTCGGGACAGAACCGACATGCCATCGGGGGGATAAACAAACGTTCGAGCAGTCAATCAACAAAGCCACGATGGGAGGACTAATGGAAAATGATAATGCAGCGATGGCGTACAGCGGACGCACTGTGATTGTACACATTCGCCTTTAATGTCGTATGATTAAACATGAAGTGAGGACTTTATCAAATTTTGGCACGCGTTTACTCGCCAGGGTTGGGGCGGATGTTGTTTGAACGGCGCGCATGGAGTCTCCGCTTCCAGATAGAGCCGTCAATACGTCAAGCTGGCAACCCTGAGTGATTGCTCGATAAACAAGTTGTACTAAAAAATGTAGTACCATACTTTGTCTTTGCTAATATAGAAGCGATAGCGCTAAAACTTACCGTAGAATTCCACTGTCGTGGCACTTGTATTGTCCCAGTGTGAGTAGGTAATTTTAACTTTTGTTTATGTTACTCTGTGTTATAATTGGAACTTAAAGTTTAATTTATTTTCTTGTAGTTAATGAAGGCGAGAATAACGGTATCATTTTACTCATTAACATTGCATTTGAAAATGACAACTAACATTGAATCTTACTTTATTCAAAGCTAAAAAAGAACTCTGACAAGACGATTGTTTCGTTGCTAATCCATTATATTATTCATCGGAGTTTATATTACGCTATTATCTAGTTAGACTCTTGGAATAATATATGTCTCAAGAGGAATAACCGCTCAACAAAGAAATACTCTGCCAAGTTTTCTGCAAATTGGTCATCTACCACTTAAATTGAAGTCTTATTTCGGACCATAGGATGGCGTGTCACGCAGTCACGTCATGGCGCTCAGGGAACTGGGGACAATGAATTTGACCGAAAATAAGGAATACAAACAACAAGGTATGAATATGAATTTGGATATGGATGCGTTAAATAAATCTACTAATAATAAAAGCATCAATATAAAGATTCGGTTTATGTCAGTGTTGCAATTTACATTTTTTCTTTCCTGTTATCAATTTTTGGAGTTTACGTCTAGTTTTTTATTTATTCGAATAAGATGGATAAATCCTTTTAGATATGATGCGCTAGGAAATAGTTGAAATGGAGAAAAGAAATACATGCATTTTTATTTATCTCCTCCGCCTGATATTGGTACCAGTACGTAACGCATCCTTAATATATTTTCTTGCTGCCGATGTCCACTTTTCAAACGTATTCCATGAAGGAAAATACGCGTGAATAGACTCAAAGACCAATACTCATCCTACCCCCTTGTTCTTTTGCATATTTTTACACGCAGAACCGTTTCTGACTTTGAAATTTCGTGTATTTTCACATTATTACTAAACATAACTGATACTTTTCATGTTTACGGCGATGTTTAAAATCGAATTCTTGCCTTGAATTGAAAAGCTCAGAATGTTTTTTTTTTATATTTTAAACTTTACTAGGGCTATCAAAAGGGTAGTGATATGTCACATCCATTAAGTTTCGTGCTCATCTGTAGCATTCACATGGGCCGCGCAAGATGCGACGGCCCTCTGCTCCGCCATCCGTCAGACTGTCGGACCTGCGCCACTACACGGCAATGCACTTAACTTCACGCCGACCGTACATGTGTCTACTGAGGGGACTCCTACTTGTTAATAGTTATGAAGGGCCACGCGGAGTGGTCATCCCGCAACAGACAACCAATTATGAGCACCATCATGACAGATTGCGGCGATTTGAGCGTTTGACTATTAAATGGCCGGACTTGCCTGCATTGCCATATCAATTTAATTGTTCGTATTTAATAAGTTTTAACATTACTTGCTTTTGGGCTTTTGTTTATAAGTTTAGTCACTATAAGTTAATAAAACATAAGTGTAAGTATGATATACATATCTGTAATTGTCTTTTTATTTCCTCTCCGACAAAAAAGGCAGAATATATTTCGGATAAAGGCGCGGTGCGGTGACGCCTTGCTTAGTCCATATCTCTATAGTCAAAGTTAAGAGCCAATGCCGGGACTCGTACAGAAACAAATTTAGTTTCATTTCACTTGTTGATTGTATTGGAGTAAAGTGACGTTTATTATTTACGTAATAAAGAATATAAAAAATAGCCACTTCCTACTTCAGTTAAAAAGAAAAAAATCTTGTTAAATACTTTAAACTTTTTAGTAGAAAAAGTCTGAGTGCACTTTCTTCTTTATTACTTTTCGAATACCGTTACATTTAATTCATTTTGAATTTAATATTTTATGTTATGAATATGATTAGTTCAATTCAATGACATTAAATCTTTAATATTCTCCATAATTCTTAATATCGGTAGTTGTCATGTTGAAATTCCTACGTCTCTAGGCTCCAATATCCGCAATGCTCGACGTCTAGACAAAAGCGATTAAGCCGCATCCCTGCATGTGACGTCGTCTCAAATATTATTAGTAATCGATCCAAAGAACGGCTATGTTCACTCCATGATAAATACTGTCACACCTTAAAGTTTAGTGTTTACTGTACACACTTTACTAATATTATAAATTTGAATGTTTGGTGAGAACGTATCGTCAGAACAGTTGCATGGATCTCGCTGAAATTTGGTTTAGATGTAGTACATAGCCTGTAGGAACACATAGGCTGCTATATTTTTAACTACGCGTGGACAGATTCATAGGCGACAGCATGTTTAATAAAAGATTGACTCCCTAACCGTGGGTTACTGAGACTAAAATATGCGCTTAAAACATATTCTTGTCTCTGTTTTGTCAAACATAATGACAAGGATGACGATATGTTTTATACGGAGATTTTGGTCTCTGAAAAAAGAATAAAGGTTTTACTTATAGTCGGGTTTAACAAACACCTAGATATAAAATATTTGCACTTTGCATTACTAATTTAATTAGATTAATAATAAAAACACATTATACGGTTAAATAAAATATTTATTTTATAACATTTCAATCATAAGTAATAAGTTTCCAATCACAATACGCTTTAAGTACATCCTAAACAAAGCTGAACTATCATACATTATGTAAATTACACTATACACATAATATAAATGACCACATTGCCCCAATTCCAAAAAAAAAAGAAATAAAAAATAAAAATTGATACATAGGCCTATCATTCTTTTGCTATAAAATAAAAAGTAACTTAAAAATAGACGTAGGAGTAATATATCCTCTTTAAAGTAATGTTTCTATTCCAGGGTTGCCATCTACAAGTGGTCCCGATACCAAAAATTGAACCTAATTAGTCGCGACAGGCTAACACGCGCGTTTAACCGCGCAGTGGAAAAGTAGTCTAAATATTGTATGTTGACTATAACTTAAAGCTATGTAAACATAGAAAAACTATGACTAAGTTTTGTAGATAAATCTATAAATTTTTATATTGCACTTAAATATTATTAAACAAATTAGTTAACGATCTAAAAACGTTAATTCGAAAATTACATTTAACAATTTTGTACATTTTTAGAATATATGTTACATTTCCATTTTTTATAAAGATTAATTGACAATATCTAATAAATATAAGTATTTATCATCATCAGCTCACTACACGTCCCCACCGAGGGGCTCGGAGCCTACCGAAAGTTATAGATGATTAGGCCATAGTCAACCACGTTGGCCAAGTGCGGGTTGACTTCACACATATCTTTGAATTTCTTCTCAGATATGTGCAGGTTGCATCACGATGTTTTCCTTTTGTATTTGTATAATTATTTCCTTTCCAAATGTACATATGTAAATCGGAAATCGAAAAACATATTGGTACACGGCGGGATTCGAACTCAAACCTACAGATTGCAAGTCAAGTGCTTGAATCCTGAGCCACTGATGTTTAACGAATAACGTTTGTATTTATATAAATTATATGCTTTTATTACTTTTAAAAAAGCTACAAGAACAAACGCACTTTCTTATAGTGTCTATTTAAGAAAGATTAGTTTGGCAACTGACGCCTATAAAATATCGAATTAATTTTATATGAGGACTAACGTTGTATTTAATGGACGGTCGTCATATTGTCGGAGTGTCCGCGCATCACGAACAACTATGAACTATCGAGAATTGGTCCTGTAATAAAATAAATCGAAATAAATGGGTACTATAATTTAGGTATATTATAAATTTTTGAATTTATTACAGTCTATGTATCGCACAATTAATTAAAAAAAACCTAAATACACTTTTTTTTTATTTGTCAATATCTAAATTTGTGGTTAAATATTTTATTTTTATTGTTATTCAAAAACGCACAATTTTCGATTGCAAGTTCTATGAGAACAAGTATCGTAAATAGAAAATTTTCATAATCGATTTTAATCAACCCATCTCTAGTGAAATGTCAAATGAATTGTCAAACTTAATCTATCTTAAATAGACACACTATAGTAGATTATTTTAGAGAAGCATACGAATAAAAATAGTTGAAAAATATAACTATATTTTTTCAAATAGTACAAACTACGTACTATTAGAAATATATAAAAATTGTTTTATTAAAATTGTACAAAGATTTAAGGTAAGATAGATTGAAAGATTATTAAATTCAAGATTATGCATTGTTAAACTCTCATAAGCACTTTACATCTTAATTATTATTTTAGAAAATATTAAAAATGATTAAATTATAAAATTTACAATAGAAAAAAAAAAGCAAAGAATCTCCATAATTAATTTTGATCCCATCCAAGAGATCGATCGACAGCCATTATCCATTGTTTGTATCTCATATCGCGTTCATCTTCGGTAATACGAGGATTGTATGTAATACCAACATTCATGGGTATAGATTCACCATGTTTTGCACCATCGATGCCCCAATATGCAACTAACGCGGCCCCTAAAGCCGTACTCTCAGCGAAACCAGCTTTGATTACCTCTATACCTATTAAATCAGCTTGCATCTGCATGACCAAGGCATTCGATGTCATCCCACCATCAACCTTGAATCGAATTATACATTTATAATTATATAATTAAAATCACAAGGTCAATTGAAAGTTTGCACATGGCAATACTAACATAATATAACATTGTAGACCAAAATCTCTGTATAAAACATATCGTCATTCTTGTAACTATCATTCACAAAACACAGTTAACAATATATTTTAAACAGAGATTTTGGTCTCACAAACCAAGTAATATCTTGTAATACTAAATTATGACAGCTCACTAGCGCCCCTCTGTCAAAGTCAATTTATTTTCTTTTATGTAATTTTTGATGTCTAAGTAGGTTTTATATATATTCCGACAGAACTAACACTGGTAGTAGCGTCTCTCACCGGTTTAAATATCCTTGTTTAACTTAAGACGATCAGAAAGAACAGTTGTTAAACTTTGCGTATTATTGTTTGTCAAACAACTATTTGGAGCGGTCAAACTAAGAAATATGACTATGAGCTATGATCTCAATAAATGGATAGGCAATTGCTTAAAAAAGACATTTTACTTCGTTCCGATTTTAACGCGCCTGTTACTGTTACGTGTCAGTTAATTATATCTGTATTATTAGTTCGAATTCTGACCACCGTTACAAACCGCTACTACCATCAGCGTCAAAATGGCGATAATCAAATAGACACAGAATACTAAGTCTTACAGCCAGTCTATTTATAGAGGTCAGAGCTATGAGAGTAAAATAAATTGAATAAAATGTGTTACCTTAAGCAACTGAAGAGGAATTCCGCAGTCCTCATTCATAGCATCCAAAATATCTCGCACTTGGAAACAAACTGCTTCAAGAGCTGCTTTAATTATATGATGTGAATTTGTGTCTTTAGTTATACCGCAAATAACCCTGGAAATAGTAAAATATATTTGTAATATATTGTCTTTCCGTCGACTCCGTCCGCGCGGTATTAAAAAAAATCTTAATAAGTAGCCTATGTTTTTTTCCAGACTATGTTCTAAGTCTGTGCCAAATTTCATCAAGATCCGTTGACCCATTCCGGAGATATCTTTAAACAAACTTCCATCGATCCATCTAAACTTTCGCATTTATAATACTAGTCAGAATTAAGATTACATTTATGTGCTCTTTACTTCGCTATATAATACTAAGTTTCTTAGTTAATCAGAGTTAAGAGCATTGTAAATCTCTCCGGCACACTTTTTGAACATATTCCAACATTTCACTAAGTTTAATGTTGAAAACTTAAGAAAGTTTAATAATAATCATGTCCATTAGATCGCAATGCACAATCTTACGCGAGCAAAATTCAATAGAATTTTATTCTTTTAAATAATTCATTTAAATAACAACAAAAAGATCTCTTACCCTCTTGCATCTTGCCTCCAATGAGGCGCATATAAACCACTGAATGCTGGAACAAATATAACACTGCCATTTTCTGTTGCCATTTCAGCGAGAGTCTGAGACTCCTTGGCATCTTCTATCAGACCAATGTTGTCTTTGAGCCAGCCTAAAGCCGCACCGGCTACTGCTACCTGGAATAACATTTTAGATTTACCTAATTTTTTTTTTTATTATATAAACAAACTGTGTGGTATTAAAAGAAAAACTTAATTAGTAGCCTATTTGTTCTTCCTGTTCTACATCTATTAGAAATTTCAGCGAGATTCATACAACCATTCTGGAGATACCTTCTAACATCCATCTATCTAAAATTTCGCATTTCTAATATTAGTAAGACGTTAAACTCAAAAAAGACGTCAATCTTCAGTCAGACCATATGTTAAGCATTCTCTTTGAAATAAAAAAAAGATATCTCCCTTATATGGGAAAGTGTTTCTTGTGAAATACAAAAACAATCTTTAACATACCGATCCTTCTAAAGCATATGCGGGTTGACTTTTACTTCCCAATTGATATGCTACTGTAGTGAGTAAACCCCGACTTGAATTTACTCGGATATCTCCTGTATTGTATAAAACAAAGCATCCTGTACCATAAGTTGCCTTGGCTTGTCCTTTTTCTAAACACATCTGACCGACTAAGGCGGCTTGTTGATCACCGAGACATCCAGATATTGGTATACCCTGTAAGGGTCCATTTGCTATGTATCCATAAATCTGTGAACAAAGTTCAAATTAATTAATTTGTTTTTTTTTTATTTCTATAATTTGTAACTATTAAACAAAATGAGTTGTTTTTTTTCCAAATGTAGTTATCATTATCATTGAATTTTGGGACACACTGTATATATTGTATTTAAATTCAATGTATATATTGTGGAAATTAGCCTACCAAAACCAAAAATCACTGAATCTCTTCTAGCGATCATGATTATATGAATAGTAAACAAAAATGTTTACATTTTGTAAGTAAACAACTCGCAACACTAAAGGAATCCTACTAAAGTTACTAAGACTCCGGAAGTAACAGCCGATCTCCGAACCCTTGCTACAAAAGTCAGAAATCATGATATCTGTCATTTGACGAGGTCTTCAGAAGCAACACTTAATACAATAGTTAGTAAATACATGTAAATGACAACAGATAACATAAATAGTAAAAGAGTATATAATTAGTTTTACAAACAGGATATAATTACATCTTATCTCAATTGTGCATTGTACAACAGCGTGTAAGTAATTAAAAGTTCAAAGTACATTTGTTTCTCATTGATAATATAAAAGCATAAAGTAAATATAGTCTTGCAGTTTAGATAATGGAGAGATGAAATAAACAAGGTATTATTTTAATACAATATCTTTGTTCAAGTATTTAAATCAAAATGAGAACTTTTTTAAATTTTTTTGAAAATTATATATTTTTGAAAATTATATACTCCGTTAACTAAAAACAGACAACATAGCAGAGCTCTATGCTGTATAGAAGTGACAATAACTTTAGATAAACCACATGATCACCCGTCAGTTCTATACATTTTTGAAGTTCTTTATGGAATCGCTTTGGAGCGAATTCACTTTGTCTAGCCCCGCAGTACTTCAGCTGTCATATTTTACTTAACTACTATTTGAAAACGGAAAATATGCATAAAAATAGCAAATGTACCTCAGAACTGGATTTGATCTCTGGTAGAACTGATTTTGACACTTCAAAGAATTTGAGCAATAACGCGTCCCACTCCAAAGTTTCAATGTTCATCAACATTGTTCTTGATGCATTACTGACATCGGTAACATGTTTCCCACCATTTGCCCCTCCTGTAAATCAAACATTATACTAAAATAACTAAAAATATTTTATGATTATCATAAAGTAAACAAAAGTATCAGTGGTAGGCACAAACAATAATAACAGGCATGAAATGGAAGCCTAATTTTAGTCTTTTTCCCTTCCCTCCCTTTTCTTATTAGGAAAGAACGAGAAGAGGGAAGTGGATTTGACAGAGGGGAGAATGCATAAGTGGGAATCTTCTCTTTCTGTGCGTCCCCTCGTTTAAGGATAGGTAATACATCTACAATTATGGAAGTCCGTGGGCAGTGTATAATTCACTATTTGGGCGAATTGTGGTGGTCAAAATTAGACCTAAATGTTTTCCTTATAAACGTTTATGACTATTAATAGTAACTTCATAATAATAATTGCTGTTTACTTCTTAAAACTAGTAAGCTGGTAAAACATTATGTACCTGTTAAATTCCATATGATCCAAGTGTCCACAGTACCAAAGCAACAACTTCCTTTCTTCATAGCATTGTTAACTACATCAACCTTGTCACTAAGCCAACGGAGTTTAACTGCGCTGAAGTAGGGTGATAGAGGAAGACCACATAATGGCTGAAACCGATGATTTAAATCTGCATTGAAATACCATTCCAAAAATTTACTAAACAAAACTATAACAAGCATTGTAATTAGTAATAAAGTGTTTATAAAAAAATGAAAAAATATTGTATTTCTTGAATATCTTGACTACACAATTTAAAATAGTACATGCTCCATCTTACAAAAAGAAACACTCTATATCTAAATAAATAATAATATTACCTTCAAATAGTTCTTGTTTCTAGTTTTATTCGGTACATTGTCTAATAATTTATCTATTGTGGTTGTTGTTCTCATATCTAACCAAACTATGGCATTATGCAATGGCTTTCCTGTTTCTCTATCCCATACAATGGTTGTTTCTCTTTGGTTTGTTACACCTACAGCTACTATATCCTGGAATAATAAACACATAAATAATACTAAAATATTATTAAACCTATCATTGATATTAAAAAAAATAGCTATTAGATTTTCTATATCATTAACAAAAATAAAATTATATTCCTTTAATAAACAAGTCTTTTTTTATTGTACTTGTTCTTATTTACCAGTGTGTACCCAAATAGTACATTAAATTTTAATTGAATGTCCATGAAGTTATGGTAATTTATACAAATGAGAAATTTATCAAACACACAAGCAGCAAGTGACAATACAGGGTCAAAAAGGAAAAAAAGTACACTATTTTATTTACTTTGTTTTAATTATAAAAATAATATTCATGTCCATTGGCTCTATACATACAATTGAATAAAGATTGTCTTGTTTAATACAAACATATATGAATACAGTTGAACCCAGAAAAGGCGGAAACCTCTATAAACAATAGTCCTGACGGACAACAACTAAGGATTTTGTGGTCCACTCTTCCTTATCCAGGTCCAACTGTATATTAGTGTAAAATGAATTGTGACTATGTATACCATGTCTATGAAATAATTGGTTATGTAACCACAACAAACATGCTTATTTTTCTGATTATATAATAAGGAAATTCAACCTAATGTAGTGAATAAAAAAATATGTTTATATGCATTATGTTTTTGTTAACAACATTAATATCAGATGCTGTTGATAGATTTGAAAACTAATGAAACTTAATTAGAAGCTATAAAGAACATTCATTTTGTGAGACTGCAGAATTGAATTATCCACAAGATACAAAGGCAAACAAAGATACATCGACACTAATAAACTATAGTACAATATAGTGGTAATTAAATTAAAAGATATATAAACTCACCTTAGGACTTCCACCCAGAAGAACTAATTTTTCAACGGCTTTTTCAATACAGGTTGTCACAACCTCTAAAATATCGAGGGGGTCTTGTTCAACCCATCCTTCTTGAGGAAAGTGTTGTGTTAATTCCTTCTGGTGTAGAGCTATTACTTCAGATGAATTGGCTTTAAATATTATAAATCGTGCACTAGATGTTCCTTCATCAATAGCACCAACTAAAGGGCCAAATTTTCCAAAACCCTGTGTCATGTTGGTGTTACTCATTTCTTATTAAGGTCCTTTGTCTTAAGCCGTTGATCGATTATTTGCAAACTATTGTGTATTTTGCATAGCCTATTGTAAACAAAACAAATACGTTACGTATACGTTCACAGACTTGAAAATTGCGGACCAAGGTGAAGTTAGCACAGGAAACAAAACTCTTGTGAACACGCGTGATAAGTGATAACAATCAAATTAGATTTTATTTTTTTTAAGTTTAATTTTGTCGATAAACCATTGATAAATTTATTCGCTAAATTCTATTTTTTTAATAAGCACTACACAATATTGTTTCGTTCGTTTTAAAAAATTAATTCTATTTTGGATTAATGACTTTGTAATTACGAAGCGGTACTGCCGTACACAAACACGACCACTACACTACACAAGTGAAGTGCAATTAATTTCAATGATGATGAAATGAAAATACTCAGATTAAATAACTTCACGCTATTTCATCTCTGTGAACTATAATCAAGTATCGATACTAGACGAGTGGAAATCAGCTCTGAAGTTCAGGCCACATATACTTGAATCGTTCAGCTGTGGCTCAACAACTATATTGGCCACGCACGGCTCGTTGTGAAACAATATAACTATGTGAATCGACGAGCCTCGAGCCGAGTAACTCACAATTCGCAATTTGAAACTATGCAGGTACAAATTCAGCTTAACTACGGTCAGATTTACACATGTGAACCGTGAGCTGATCTGCAAGTCATCAATTTTATTCGAGACTAATCGATGTGCATTTGCCGATGTAAATAAAATATGTACCTACCGATTAGGAATACTCGTCAAAATTGGTTCAGTCGTTTAGGCGCTAGGCTCTCATAATGCACACAAATATACATACATAAAGACAAACTTTCTGTACAAGATCTTGACAATGTCATTCATTGCCGTTGATAAGGGGGTACTAATGAGCTGTCATAATTTAGTGTAACTTATGCCCACCAGTAGGGTTTGTCAAAAAGCATTTGCTTCGAGGCGATTTCTTAGCGAACTTCAAAAATGTATAGAGCTGGCAGACTGACTTTCGATAAGTCATGTGATTGACGCGTGTCAGTTACATACATTTTTGAAATTCGTTATAGAATCGCTTCGAGGCGAATGCTCTTTGTTTAACATCCACAGTTAGGATAGCCTTGTCGGTTTGTATTATATTATAATATATTTTATCATTTTATTAGATTTGAAGCTGTTTGTGTCAGACAGACCAATTGTCTGGTTCTTAAGTTGCCAAAGAACTAGAGTTGTCACGTCGGGCAGAAGAGTGCTGTTGTTCGCGACGTGCTAAATCAAATGATTGGTAATAATAATAATAAACTCATTTAATCCATTCAGTAGGCAATCAAACATTTAATAGATATAACAACTTTACACCAGGTAGTCTGACTAAAAATAAAAGTTTTAAACAAGTCCCAAAATGTCTGCTTCATACTCTTGTGAATGCTAGCAAATTCAATAATATAGGTATTTACCCTACCCATTTACACAGTTTCTTAGGTATATAAAAAAACAGTATAGGCCACCCGTTTCTAATTTACTTAGACAATTCGAGGGACCGACAAACCGACAGACACATGGTCGACCGAATTAATTCATAAAATAACGTACTAAATTACGACACTTTATGGGCTGCCATTTTCTATGCAGCCCATAAAGTTAAAAAATAAAAAGCGTTTCAAACATGGCGGCCGCCCCTGGCGTCGAAATTGAATACCAACGTTGCTGAATCAGCTGAGGGTCGAAACTCGCCAGTTGTAGCGTACCGTATTGGCATCGTGTTCATTTTGCGTCGAGTCGCAGTGCTGTTTGTATCATCGTCGCGTTTTTAAATACAACACGTGGTTTGATATAAACGAGACTATGTGTTGACATGGAGTAAGCCTACTGGTAAGTAGTTATTTTTGAATATTAATTTGGATCAATTAACTGATAAATTGTAGAATAACTAACTTCACAAGTTGCTGATTATTCAAAATTGGACTTTATGGGGTGCTGTTAAGACAATGAATTGTTTGAGTAGTCTTACTGTTAAATAAGTACGTTTTGTATGTAGACACGTAGGGTTTGAACATACACGAGTGCACGATAAAGAATAAAAGCCAAATAGCACAAAAATTAAGAATAAAAGCACTAAGTACGTAGGTACCTACTTATTTAATAATTTGTTATTGCCATTTATTTTGGTTTTAATAACATATTTTTTTAAACCTAAATAGTTTTTGGAATTTCTTATAATGTATGTAATTATCTAGTAAATACCTGTAAATATTTGTAAACGTAATTAGGTACGTTTATCGAATAAGTAATTTATAATCTTAATCGCTACAGATAGAGATTATTTTTATCCTAATAAACGTTTGACTCGTTTGAAGCGCTAGTTTACCCCACTTGCAATTTGATAAAACACAACACACGCTGCATAGAACACATTAGAGACTGGACGTAAAGGGACGCGGGGGAGGGCCATACCCTTACGCCCGCTTACATCTAACCGCTGTGAACCCCGGAACCCACTCGTGAAGAACAATATTATTCTCGCATCTCATCACCGGAACGGCTCAACGGATCTTGATGAAATTGCGCACAAATACATAGTCTGGAAGAACACATTTTTTTAATTCGATGTGCACGGCTTCGCGTGTGACAGCTCGTATTATATAAGTTAAGAATCATCTTGTATAAACAAAGTCGATGAGCAAGCTAATAGTTGGAATTGATAATCAAGTAAATTATAGAAAATGTAGATGTTTTGAGATTAGTATGTAATAATAGCAGTTTTATTTTAACCAAAAAAGTATTAATGCAGCAAGTACCAACCAATCATCATCCTTCATGGATAGGACACAACATGGGAGTAGAAGAAATAAAACTTCATTGTGAAAAAAACATTAGAATTCAAAGGAGTTAAAAATATATTGGAGAAGACGACGTACATAATCTTGTGGCTATATTGCCTGGGAGATAAAGTTTTTAAAACTACAGAAGGTAGACGGAAGGAAGCCCCAGGGGGTGACAAATAAAGTCCTAAAATCGTGTTTTTTCGTTCGCCACTTAGTCTCACGGGGTAATCAAACCTTTAATGGTATGGCAAGTTACTGGACTTCCTTTTTTTACAGGTACTACATCGCCACCAAGCAATTAGTCGCCTTATGTGAATCGTGAAACTCGAATTATCCTTTACAAATAAATACGTGTGAACGAAAACCATGTTTTTAATTTACATTCTTCTAATATTAATATTCCCTTATACCAATGTGGCAAATGAGCAAGTAAGCAGATCACCTGGTGTTATGTGTCTAGTGTTGCACACAGCACAGAGTCGTTGCCTCCCAAAATAGGTTACTTTCTTATGTTATACACACTTTACTAAAAAGTATGTGATAATATTGACGACAACTGTTTCAGTTTTGAAATATCATAGGTGGCTAATATCCCATTCGTTTTGGATAAATAACTCAAAGCGCCATCTTTTGGCAAACGTCCCAATTCATATGCTTCCCTGTATTCCCGTTGCGATACGAATACTGTAAATATTCCAGCGAAATTCCGTTAGAGGTCTCTGCCTGTGTGACTTGAAATTTTACACATTGGTTTTTGTTACTATGTCCCAAGAAAAGATTTTACGAAATTCATCCCCTTAAAGTGTAAAGACGTGGTCCAATCTGTATAAAATAACGATATTTCTACATAATACTACTACCAAAATGAAATAATCGTTTTTTAGAGCAAATTGAAAATTGAGATAAATGGTTTTCAGCAGAAAATTAACTACGTGTTTCAGGATTTTTTTGAAATTTATCATATAACAGTTCAAATAGGGTGTGGTTCCACTGTTGAACTCCACGTGGATGATGTATTCAGCTCCAATCAGCCTGTTTTGTCCTAAATGTAATGTTTAAGAACAAACGGATTACAAAAGAGGGTATGTTTTAAATTACCTCTTTCCTTAATAAACATTTCCCTTCAACTGTATAGCTGAAAACTGATTTTTTTTAGTATAAACGTCGATGACACTTTACTTATTATAACGCAGTAATTTTTTCAATTCTTTCGTAAATCAAACTAATGGATTGTTACGACCTTCCAGCCTTTTTGTCAAATCTGTTGAATAAAACCTTGACGTAAGCAAGAACTAGAACAGTTTGTTTTTGCTGTTTGTAATTTCGAATTCTAAAATGTTCGTGCAGATAATTTCTTTGATAAAGCATTACTAATAGTTTTAGCAGTAAATATATTAAGATAACCACTGCTTCCATTACGAACAAAGATAGACAGAACGTATTATCATATGGTATTTGACGTAGATAAGAATTTACTTATTTAAATTACAGACGAATATGTTTACTACAACAGCACAAGAATGATTGGTTAATTTTATAAAATGTACCAACATGTATGAAAAACTTTTTGGAATGTTCACATACATTAAATTATAATATGAGGAAATATTTTATTAAATCGTAACGAGGTCGTATCACACCACACTCCGTTGGGTAAAAATAACTTATTTACATATATACAGTGTTGTAGTTTTATGACCTTTTACCACTTTTACAATATTCTCAACCCACACAGAAGATATTCGCATAAAATGTTTATTTAAGTATACGCGAATGGTAAATAAATTAATATTATAAAGCTTGTATAACTCGTGTTCTTGAAAACATCTCGTAATACACATTTAACGCATGTTCCGAGAAATAAAATATTAACAGTTGTTGCTGGTTTTGCTACGGCTGTTAATATTTAATATGAAAAACAACGGTACTCATCGCAACAATTGAGGAGATAAAAGTCTTACCCACATATGAAAATAATTCTAGTAAAGGTTACCTGCTATGGATTAGGAGTGGTCTACGAAAGGCTTACGTAGACAGTTCGTAGACTGCCTGAAAACTTAATCGGTGAGATTATTATGCTATCCCAATAATAAACGGGGTGAAAGTTTTTGGTGTTACCTCCAAATAAAGGCTTCAAATGTTGTATAACACGATTATTAAGCGACTTAAACCACAAATGAGTTCACTCCTGGCGTAACGATTTCAATGAATCCTTTTTTTTTTAATTTTGTGCTAATCGCATTAAAGTCAACATAGTTTTTTTGACTAGTTATACCCTTCTTAAAAAAGGCTATCCAAATTTCAGATACTATTGGTTAAGTCTTTCGCATATCGTCGCGGGTATCGAGTAGTGCACGACCCGCGCACATTAAACAGAATCGTCGACGCGTGTCGCCTATTCGGTCAGCTTAAGAATAACGATTACACGGCTGATATGAATTTACAAAATGCCAACTGTAGATATTTACTAAGACATCTAGTAAATCGTAGCGACTTTTTAGCAACGTATATACTAACTAGATAATCAGCGAGCGACTGACTTCGGTGACGAATGTACAAAATATCAGTGATGCGTACGTATAAAACTCTATGATATTGTTTTCGGTAAGTCGCGTAGAGACTAAAGTCACCGAGTATCGGAGATTTAAGTATCGTTGTGGACTAAGAGCCCCAATGATGTAGAATATTCATCTAATGATATATGCCATTAGCAATAGCGTAGCATTAACAGTATAGTATGAACGTTATAGTGAATTAGTGCTTTGCCTTTTGTTGCCTTTTGTTTCTTTGGAACATTTTATCTCGCATTGTTAAATTTCTTAATGTAACGGCGCATTGTCGCTCATTCTGTCGCTGTCTCCCACTTTGCATAGCGATCATTTTGCGAGTGCAATTAATACTTTTTAGTAAGACTTTTTCGCGATGTAAGCGTAATGTAGTACAATATATTATCTATAGTATTAAAATACGATGTTTTTAGTATCACATTTATACGGTTACCACATCTTTTTCGTCCTTATACATGTTACGATTAGAAATGTATTTGCAAATATTTGATATGTTTTAATGAATTTATGTAGTGACCACATAGTTAACTCTTGCTAATTGATTTTCTTCCATTGCAGATGTTTTCTGGACAAAAAATATTTTTTACTGTATAAATATTCATAAAACTGGTGTATTCAAGGTAATTTGAGAAAATTGCTAAGAAGCGAGTGATTATCTTACTTGTTACAACCTTGAACCAGTTTTATACAAGCACCGCCGTGTTTGTTAAATACAATAGATTTTCTTACAAGCTTCTCCCTTAAGCTTGTTATTTTGCTATTAATTATTTTACAATAACTAAAGCTCCAAGCTGAGAGCTTGTGCGCTCGGATAAGTCTAGATTGCGCTTTTTACTTCACAATAATTGCTTCCGTTTTTTAATAATAATTATAACATTATATTATTTTAATAGTGTAAAAGTCCGTATAAGTACTGCCGCTATAATGAATAAAGCGAATGGTGTAATACCATGACGATGGAGAAGACAGGAGTGATTTAAAAGTAATTCTTCGTTTAATAGTGTATGTGCAAAGGGTCAAATTTTAGCCCTCTTCCCGTCCTCATTATTTTCTTTTTAGAAAAAGGAAGAGTGGGGAATCGTTTGGCGGTGAAAGGTTCCTCTGTAGAATAAAGGTAGGCAACGCACTTGCAACTCTTTAACTTCTCGGAGGTGTATATACACTGGTTAATTCTCTGCTACCAGTAAACCCTATTACTCGTAACTGAGGAACTTTCGATGCATCAATTATGTTCGACGATTTTTTAAATAGATAACTTTTGTTTGTATTCAACAGATCCCGAAGTAACTTTAGCTGTCGATAACAACGCCCGGTTTCAAACTTATTTCAAAAGTGCCAACTGCAATTGTGAATTATTTCGGACTTGCAGAAGTTGGACAAAGTTACCTATCCCCGAGAGAGAGACACGGCATTGTAAGGAAAATTTCCAAGCGAAATTTTCAACAGAATTACAACTGTTGTTGTCTTCTGAACTATTGCAAGTTAAGATAAATAAAATGTATTTTATTATTTAGTCATTATTGACTAATTTGAAAGTATCAATTGACTTAAAAATTCATCTTCATGTGTTCTTAATTCATCATTTTAGTTTTTAATCCCGTAATTACGCATAAAGGAATCATACCGACGGAAGTAAACCCATTGACTGCCATGGATACACATCACACTACACATCACACTGCAAACATGTTCCATGCAACTTATTATAGATGTAAACTGGCCTATCGTTGATGGTACTTAATGTGTAGGCTAGAAGTAACGAAAACCCAATGGATAGACAAAGGCTGCATCCAGGTTTCCAAGTCGCTATATCCTTACTATTAGTCTATTTGTCTGTGTCACTATGTAAAAGCCCGTTTGAAAATCAACTTTGAGTTTGACTATGGTGTAAAATATCTGTTACTAGATTTTTAGTGATTATGAAACACATATGCGTGACGTCGAAAAATGGGCGACAATTCTAATTAACGTATGACGGCAAATGATAGTGTCGCCAACAAATGGTATCAGACTTTGAAGAAACAAGCTAAAATTAAATAGTATTAACATATTTTTAATACCAATAAAACACAAAAGGATAGATATTGGATATTTATAACATTAAAGACGTCATCAGAAACAAATACGATACGTTGGAAAACTGTTAAACGAAATTTATTCAGATTTTATACAAACACAAATATTGTCCCCATTTGGTGTGGTTGACTTTATTCATAAAGGCTATAAGGATCGTTTAAAAGGGTTCGGACTGGATAAGCAACCATCAGTCTAACGGTGGACGTCTCAAGTGGCAACACGTCGAAACTCTGTCAATCGTAAATTGGACTCGCATGCAGATACGTCAGTGTTTACAATGATTCCATTGTCAGTTATATTACTGTTCATAATAATAGTTATTAGTGTCTTTAAAAGTGTCTTGAAGCCGAAAAACTACCCACCAGGTATGTATATTATTTGCAGTTTCACTGCAAATGGGGTGTTGAAAAAAAAACTCAAAATAAAGTGCATTAAAAAAAAATAGCAAAATATTAACAAAGTTAAGCTGAAATTCGTTCACATTTACGAAAGAAGCTTTTTATTTCATTGAGTGTTTGGAAACATTTTCGAATATTGATTCTATTCTAACATAGCACATGACAAATGGTCCGCTGAACACGAATTGTCAAGTTAAATTTAGAACAACAATGCCATTGGGAAATATAGTATGCTCTAATTTATTTTAGCATTAAAGTGAATAGTAATGGGGTATCTATGCACTCTAAACTACTATGTTTGTATCAACAAACATTGTAGTTATATTGTCTTACAACTCATGATAACAGTATCAGTTGTAAACACACAAATACAATATTTAAAATTTTTATACTGCTCATAGTGAGACGAGATTTTTTTTTATTAAATGTTAGGTTACTCCAATACCAAGTAATGAAAATAACAATATCATTTTGAAACTAAAAAAAATCTATAACATCAACACTTCAAAAAGTAGTGAAAAGTTAATAAAATTTTTGCTATTGTTGACAACAAGAATTTAAGTTTCAAATTCTCGGCAACAGTAATTTTTAGTCGACACTAAAAATGCAACGACAATTTTTACTATATCATTAGGTTATATTGTTGTAGTTCTGAATACACATAATTATATCTTTCGAGTAATAGGTAAAATGCAAACATATAATTTTTTTACAAAGGTGTTATATTACGTTACAAAAATAGTTGTCAAAGCATAATATTAGATTTAATTGTTTGCAAAATAGGTTCCGAAAGTACTGATCCGATATAAAAAAATTCTCGGTTTCAAAACTATACTATCCCCGGGCTAAATAGCCTAAGCTAAATGACATAGGCTGTATAAATAAACAGATTTTTTTTAATCCGTGCGGACGAAGTCGCGGGCAATTGTTCGTATTAAAACAGTAATATGATTCATAATTTAAAAACGTAACTAAGAATGAAATACCTACTATTATTTTAAAGGAATGGGTTTAATTACGTATGAATAACGTCATAACACGATAAATGTCATCTCACTACAATGGCTTGACAAGTCCGGGTTTCTGCATTATTAACCATACGTAGGTATTGCGCAGTAGTTGTGGTCAGTAGTTAATTCAAGTGTCAGTTGACAACGTCCCGCTATAGCATGTTAACATAATCATGATACGTAGAAAGCTATGCAAATGCTTGTGCACCCATAACTAGGATTACAAATAGAATAATGATTATACGAAGCTAATAAATGAAGCCTGCCTTATAGCTTATGATTGAAGGGAAATTAAGTCATAGAAGAAAAAACGAAAAATATTTTTAGGAGTTTTAAAGTGGCATCCTTAGATTGTCTTTCTACGGTTTCATAAATATCTCATCGTGATTTAAGAACGCATTTGGGATAAAAACACATTTTATTAATTAAAATAAAAAAAATGTACTAAAAAAAATATACTAAGTAAGCAATTACGCATAGACAACAGATTTTCGTTTGGCGCAAAATCATCGAACGGTGTGATAGATAAAAATAACCTAAATAGATATTTCAGTTCTTTTACATCTAAACATACACCAATAATAAAAAAAACATACAAACGAATTGAGAACCCCATCCTTTTGAAGTCGGTTAAAAACGAAGTAATAGTCAACATGGAAACGACCAAAATACTAAATTTCGCATAGAAGCAAGAATTTTTCCTATTAGAACTAAACGATGTTGGCAAATACTAGTTTTCATATCATATGAATTTGAAAATCGACCAAACCATTTTCATTACAGTAATAATAAAAACGTAAATACCTAATTATTTCTTTTTTGCTATGGAGTATCACTGGTTGAATTATTCAACGTAAAGGTTTCAATTCAATATCACGATAATAATAATAAAGTTATCTAGTATCTAGTATAAGTTTCTACAAAAGAATGTAGTTCAAAGGCATTGTACTTATTTTACCTCATTTTTATAAAAAAATATCCTATGAAACCCAATTTTATAGCATTATAAAAGCTTTTGTTTTTCGCACTAACGGTGATATTTCGCAGAATTTTATTGAAAATATGCCAAACATTATTCGATTCGTACCCAAAGTGTAAAGTGGTTTTACTAAAAATAATGTTTGCAAAATTCCAATAAATAGCCCTTGTAAAAATAATTTTGTTTGACAAAAATATAACCTTTTTTTTATTTGGCGAAAAAACTCAAAAACTATTTTATGGAAACTACTGGTGCCGAAAATGCTTTCACCATTAGACCCCTCCATTATTCCAGACTACCATAGGCTAATTTTATTCAAAAGCAAGATACAACGCAAATTCTTAGATGTTATTACATATTTTCATTACTATTGTGAAAAATTTACTAAAATATGTTTCTGTCTTGGTACCAATTATTACAAGTAGTCGACTTAATTAGGCGGTAAGGGTTTCTGTAGCCTAAGTATGTTTAATGTGGAATTATACTGACGCAAATTCCGTTGGAGTCTCCTGTGGCGTAAAAGGCAAAAACTATTTTGAGCTGTCATTCGATTCTTTCTCGGAATATTTTTGAGTACTTCGGGCATATTTATTTAATTGAAGAAATAAGTACTTTTTATTTTGGTTTTTGGCGATTCTGGGAAATGAATACACTATAATCAATTACAAACATACATAATTACACATTAACATTTTTTTCTTATATGTAATGAACATGTTTGCTATCAAGCTTGCTTCCCACAACACGTGTTCACTTAACTACGTGACACACGTTTTAATCGAAATATTTATTTTAGGCCCGAATTGGATACCATATTTTGGATGCAGTAATGTTGTGAACGACCTGACTAAGAAATACGGATCGCAATGGAAGGCTCTCTCAGTTTTAGCAAAGTCTTTCTCTACTTCTGTTTTGGGACTAAAAATGGGCACGGAAATGGTCGTTGTAGTTTATGGAGAGAAAAATATCCGGCAAATTTTCACCGATAAGGAATTTGAAGGCAGGCCCGATAATTTTTTCATACGACTACGTTGCCTTGGAAAGAGATTGGGTAAGCATTGCTGAAATTATGAAATCAATACAAAAACATTATTATGAGGGATCTAATATGTTTCAATGTACAGAATTGTACCGGTCGTCTGCAAATTCGACAACGGAAGTAATAAAAGTAGTCTACAATTTGCTTGTATGCAATGGCTAAGTTCTCGTCAAAGTCCCATCAAAATCAGTCCAGTCGTTCCGGAGATTACCTGGAACAAACACGCCTGTATGTCTGTCCACAAGGCTACGTTTGTTCCGGGTAATCTCCGAAACGGCTGGACCGATTTAACGGGATTGCACCTGGGCATTTCATAGGATACCTTTGTAATTCTGATGACTTTGACAATCACTTATTATTAATATGTATAGATTATTTGTTTATCTTAAAAAATACTTTTAAATGATTACTTGTAATCATGTACTCAATTGTCACATGTAGGTATAACATTTGCTGATGGACCTATGTGGAGGGAACAAAGATTGTTTGCGGTGAAGCAGCTAAGAAGCGGTGGTTTTGGGAAATCGCAAATGGAGAAGGAAATTCAGCAAGAGATGATGTATATATTGAGATATCTTAAGAGGTTGCGCGGATATCCTTGCGATCCTCAGCACGTGTTGGCTACATCCGTTATGAATATCCTTTGGACTTACATTGCTGGTAGCTTATCCTAATTTTTATTTCAATTGAATATTTCAAAACGTCTACTAATTACGTATTACCATCCAATAGCTTAATAATAGTAATTTAAATACAGGCTATTAATATATTAATTTGGTTGATATTTGGAGGCAAAAATATAAAAACCTACTTTTCCCTAGACGATTCATAATTAGTTCTCTCTAGGATAACTCATTAATTTTCTCGTCGTCCATGTATCAGGAGACTTGTAATTACGCAGCAATTGTTAACTGCAATATCCTTAAATAGACATAAATACTTGTTAAGCTTCTTATTCCTATTGTACCGAATGAAACAAGTGAATTTCAAACAATCCGATTATAATATTAACGCTTGCTTCGTGGAATAGTCTCATTGTTAAGATGTTACCGGATCTACACGTGCGATTACTACATAAAGTAACGACTTATTTAGACTTCCAAGGTTAAAAAAATGAATACTTATTGTATGCTATCTTTCAGCAAATCAAAGAGCAAGACGAAATCTTAATATCAGTTTTAGAATAGGTGTACGAAACGCTAGATATATCTCTTAATGTCATGTATCGCACGTGTTTGTATAAAAGTCTTTGGTTTGATAAATTGTATAATTGTAGCATTTTTTTCAAAATATTGCACCTTTTATTATATAGAAATTCTGTAAAAATGATATTAAATCTTTTTGGGAATTGGTGCAGGAGAGCGCATTGAAGAAAATCGTCTGAAGCATTTGCTGGATCTATTGAGTGCGCGATCCAAAGCGTTTTCGATTGCTGGAGGTTTGCTGAATCAGGTTCCGTGGTGCAGGTTCATATTTCCGGAGATGAGTGGTTATTCTCTCATACAAAGTATAAACGAGCAAATATCTGCTATTATCGAGGTAATTTACATTTACTGCAACTATCAATTCGTACTAATGGCTAATTAAAGTCAGAAGAGGCAATCAAAACTATCCAATCCAGTTAAATGTACGTACGGGAACAATTCCAAAATACGACATGTTATAATTTTTTTAAAGCTACGTAGAATAATTAAATGAGTGGCAATAATGTGATGATGGTATTTTAGAAAATATGAACTGTGAAGTTATCAAATACGACTTAATTGCATAAAATGTTTTTACGTATTCATCATCAACCTGCCCTTATCCCTATTGAGGGTCGGCACACTATGTACTACTCCTCTATACATCTCTATCAGCCGTCATATCCGAGTCTACCCCGTTCCTACGCATATCCTCTTTCACACAGTCATTCCATACTTTTTTGGTCTTCCTCTACCTTTGTAGCCATCCACATGCAATCTCATTACTTTTTTGCTTATATCATCATCATCCCTTCTCATAACATGTCCAACCCACGCTAATCTTTTACTCCTCAATTTCTCGATCACTGCGCTACTTTCAAATTTCCTCTAATATACATTTTAAGTTTATTTTTTACATTTTACGTATTATTATTAATAAAACATATTATTTAGGAACACATCGAAAAACATAAAAAGAGGTTGGTTGATGGAAACGATTTTATGTATTCGTTTATTGAAGAAATTGAGAATAAGAGAGAAGGCTTCACAGGTAAGCAAAAATCAAACGTTGTCAAATATTTAATATTGCGAAAAATAAAATGAAACTCCTAAAATAGCTTATGCTACGCGCCTGGTTAGTACTATCTGAGGTAAGGTTTCCTCTTCCGTAGCGGATAGAGTCCCCACGACACCTGTCGTTTGTGTTGACAGTATACGCGATTCCCCAAAAGTAAAAAAAATTACCGGAAATTTATTTTGGGTATAAATGTGGATAAAGTTATGTCTAATATTCGAATTAAAAAAGACTCCGAAAAATATTATTCCCAAATAGTCACCGTTGAAAAGGAAAAACATGTCTTATAAATTAAAAACAAAATAATTGAGATGAAAAGTTTGATTACTATTATTTTTATAGTCAGAACATTTTGGATAAAAGATGTTTATTTTAGCACTGGATAAATTGCTACCATTTTAATAAACGAGAAAGCGCTTAATTTTATTATTCGAGTATAAGATATTTTAAAATATTGGTACAAGATAAGTTGCAGCAGTCAATTAACAAGCAACGCTTTTGTTCTCCGCAGCACAATCTTACAATTGTGTTAAAATGATAGTTCAATTTATTTTCACAATATCAGACGTTTGTTTAATGGAATTTGCAATTGTTTAATAAACGTTAAAGGAAATATATAAGTATGGTCAAAAGAGATAATTACAAAAACCACCAATCTAACTCGTTGTCGGAGTATGCAATTCTAATTCACAACTTGCTTGTTTACCGACTGTTTCTATAAAAAGAGATTCTATTTAAAAAGATATGATTTAAAAAAGTACGCGTGGTTGCTTTCCATAACATTCATACATTCGTTTATACAGTTCGTTGATCGCAGCAATACTACATATTTCATGAGAGAATATGGACAACTCTGATAGCCGTTCCCTCGGGACGCGAAAACAACGGTCATTGTTCGATAAAATTGAAGTTAAACTCGATTACCGTAATTTATCTCAATTCTGTTTGCAGAGGAACAATTAAAAACTATATGTCTCGATATCCTTATCGCTGGATCACAGACAACGAGCAATGTACTCGGATTTGCTTTACTGACTGTATTGAGAAACAAAGTTATGCAACAAAAGATTTACGATGAAATAAATCAGATTTTGGGCGACGCGACACCAACTTGGACTGATATGAGCAGGTGAGTGTGCTGTATTGATGATATTATAATATTATATATTATCTCTAGATTTTGTCCTGACATGCGATTAATGAACACGGAAAGACACATGACTATTTCATTCTGCAAAGTAAAAAGTTGCGATTAAAAAAATAATGAGTTCAAAAAAGTTCCTATGACGCACTAGCGTTTCTCTAGGCTACAAAGTCATACGTCACTCGGTCACCAGTGACGACGCGATCGCACACTAATTGGAAGTTCGCAGTCACATGATAATAGCTAAGAAATAACGTAGTTTAAATTAATTGTATTTAACTCATAACGATGGTCTTAAAATGTTAGTTACGCCTTTAAAGACTGAAAAGTTTTCAAATCGGTTTTAGGTATATTTCTGAGACCAAAATCTTTGTTTAAAACGTATTGTAATCGCTGCGTATGGTAAGAGTCTTTTGCAATCCTCGGATCCACAAATATATGTATTTGGTGGAATGAACCGTTGTGTGAAAATATGTCACTGAGATGTTTGAATTTCAAATAAGTTTCCAA
Organism: Papilio xuthus; assembly: GCF_000836235.2. Lineage (NCBI taxonomy): Eukaryota > Metazoa > Arthropoda > Insecta > Lepidoptera > Papilionidae > Papilio > Papilio xuthus. The sequence continues at coordinate 3,554,622 of NW_013533632.1, forward strand.
GTAGCTGGGATTACAAGAGATATCGTCTAAATATTGCATTATTTTCCATACAAAGCTAGTTCGATTATACATAACATAGCCAGTGGCCATGCAGTATAATATATGTTAATTTCTCGGCATAGATTTTTCGATTCGTAGCTGAAGTTGTTGATCGAACAAAGACGACCTCATTTTAGACGAATGTAAAACTATTCAATCTTTAAAACATCAAAAGCCTATTCCAAATCATGTTTTCAATCCTCCAGTTCCATAAATTTTATTGCGTTTGTTTACGCAACCGATATATATATACATGCTTCAGCAAAGCAATAGATATAAGTATAAAAAAAACGACGAAGTAAGTCTGAAAATGTTAGGTCACCGGTCATCAATCTACCAAGAAGAAAATTTTTACGTTACAATTCTTTATCATCTTTTCCTATCTTAACATTCCTTTGATTTTCATTTTACCCTATCCTAATGGGGTTGTAGGAACAATTCTAAGCAGTCTGTTTAATTTTTGTCAAGCCCTGATCAACGTTCATGTTACTATGAGAATATTTTGATTAATCCCTGGAACATATTCAATGCGACCGTTTGTAATATCTGCAGTGCAACATTAATTTATCAAAATGATTGGTACTCGTTATACTGCAGCTTACTTTAATTTATTTTGGTTTGAATTACATAATAATTCGTATAATTAATTAGTATAAAGTACATATTGTAATATACTTACAATTTCATAATTTCTTTACAATTTCATCATCATCATCAGCTCACTATACGTCCCCACCGAGGGTCTCGGAGCCTACCCTAAGTCTACTCCGAGTCAAACAAACTGTGACTGGTCTTTACAATTTACCATGAAGTAAATACTTCTAAAACTTTTGCAAATGCGCAATTATTACCAAATGCGTACATCTCCCACTTCATACCAACTAAAGTTATAGGTCCTAGGAACGCAAAATATCTGACCACCAAGTAAGAAACAATTATTAATTTTATTTGGACCTTAATCTCAAATTGAGACTGGTGTAAGCATCTCCTAGTTTCAGGCTCCTCGAGAATACGAATATAATAGTAAAAATATGTGATTATTCTTTAAAAATGTCACGGTACCCTCATCGTTATTGAACTCAAATATAAACGCCGTCTTCGGCAATTTGGTTCAATCCTTTATGGATTGCAATTCAAATATGGGTTCTTTGCTAAGTTAAGCTGAAGTAATTCAGATCCTTGTATACCCGAAAAATGATAGCCCCTACTAACCACATTTGTTAATAAATTCATGTTTTTTTTGCACAGACTCCTCTATACCAATGCATTCATTCAAGAAATCTACCGTTATTACACGATCGTACCTTTGATGGGTCCTCGGCGTACTCTTGATGATACATACATAGATGGGTACTTTATACCAAAAGAAACGACAGTACTCATGGCAGTTGGTGATTTACATGTTGACCCGAGGATATGGTGCGAGCCGAGAAAATTTAAGCCGGAAAGATTTATAGATCCACGAGGCACATTGAAAAATGTCGAACATTTGTATCCGTTTGGCTTAGGTGAGTTTCAATTTTTAACTTTCATTTGTGTTATACAGGAAATAGTATTTCAGTAAAATAAGGCTAATGAGGCTTTAAAGGTAAGTACACAAAGTGCGAAGAAAAATGTCAGTCTTGATAAAATGAATAATTTTAAACATAGTGCAAAGAATTATTTTCTTCACAGAATTTATCATCTGATAAAAATTCTAGCGACGCGAGTGTGGCTATGATTACTTTTGTTTATTTATAATATTCCTAATGATTTTGCTCTGCTGTGCGCTTTGCGGATTTAAAATAAGTGGAAGGCGAATTTCTATTTCATTTTTATCTTGAGCAATATTCGAAAAATTCTCCTAACCTATATCTGCTTAGTCTTCAATGCAAAAACGTTTTTACATCAAATCTTACTGCTACGTATGAATTTTAAAAGGATGAAATTTAAAAACATTACAAGTTACGCTGGTTTTTGTTTACTTTTAAAATGCTTTACACTCAGCTGTAGTGAAAAATTTCTGCAAATGCAATTTTTGTCGGAGTTTAGAAAGCGGTCAGATCGAGCCTTTTTTCTTTTTTTAAAGTTCATGAGCGCAAATTTAATTTGAAGTTTCGTGCATGTTTGCGATTTTTTCACATTTTTCCAGCAGTCGTTTTATGCAATTTTATAGGAGTTTTGAGTTCTTCATTTGACTTTTAGTCCTTACAGTTTTTACGGTGCTTATTTCCATTACTTTTAATGAAAATATTTTTTTATTTATATATGTGCCATCAATTTACTAAGATATTTTTTCAACAGGTCGCCGCCGTTGCCCTGGAGATACTTTGGCAAAGTCCTTTATTTTCATCGTCTTCGTTGGCATCCTGCAGAAGTTTAAAGTCGACCCCATCGAGGGCGTCTTCCCTTCGGCAGAACCGATAATCGGTTTGATTTCGGCTCCCAAGCCATATTCAGCTGTGTTCACTCCTCGCCGGAATGAATAAACTTTTTTTTTATCTTTTTTTTATGTATTAGTATCACTAAGATTTTCAATTTGTGTGGTTTTTCATGATTTATGTAATGTTTATTCAAACATTTTAGAAATATATTCCTTTTTTTGATTTTTGGATATCAATGTTTCATTTAGCAATCCTTAAAAATACGTATGTTTGTTAATTGATAAAGAAGAAGTAGCATAAAGTATAAGAACTCATGCCGTCATTCGCTGAAAATGTTAAAACAAGTTAGGAATGTAATACTTATCATTTTCAATGATGTTACTGTAGTGATATTATTTAACGATATCCAGCGCTATGGTATCATAGCCACTATTACCAAAAAAGGCTATTAAATATTTTTTGAGACTAGCCTATGTCCATATTGTATACTTTAACCTGTATGGAGTTTGTATTTTGCTCTTAAAAGGACAATAGAACATTTTCCTATATAAAATATGATTCAAGTTGAGAGAACAACGTCAACACATGCTATGCTACGGTAAGAGGCCACTGAAATCGAGTGCTTCTTGAACACAAACAAGAATACCCGAGAAAAATATTGTATTGATATTAAAATGACAATGCATTTACTAGAAGAGAAACGGGTACTGATCCTTTACACGTTGTGTAAAGTGGTCCCTTTTATAAAGATCCAAATTAGGTTTAATTATACGTATAAAGAGCGTTGATGGCTTATGGGTGTAACTCTTGACTTGTAATCTGCAGGTCGCGAGTTTGAATCCCACCAATGAGTTTTTCGTTTTTTTGATTAACATATGGACAGTTATCCGACGTTCTTACGGCGAAGGAGAACATCGTAATGCAATTGCACATCTCTGCGAAGAAATTCAAAGATATGTCTGAAGTCAACCAACCCGCACTTGGCCAGAGTAGTTGTTTATGGCCTAGTCACTTTTAAGTCTTACTTAAGCTCCGTGCTCCCTCAGTGTGGACGTACAGTGAGCAGATGATGACGATGATACAGTTACAGGTTAACTTATTTTGATTGGCTATTATATTTGCTATCTAAATTATAAAACAATTGAAAACTAGAGTGAAAAATCATGATGGATATAAATATTTTATAAACCATATAAAACTTTATTGTAATATAAATACTAAAATATCTTCCCCAAGCTTCACCTGGGTAGACAGCCGAATGTAATCCCGAATGCTGCATGCGATGCTACGGCACAAGAAGAAAAAAGTAAAGTTTCATATTTCAATCTGACATTCAAAGCAAAATGTTATTCAATCTGAAATACATTCTTATTTTACAACTCAAACCTTCTCTAGTCTTTATATCACCCTTCCTTTCATTTAATCTATACAGTGGTTTACGAATGCATAAGGCAGAAACACACACACATTGATTGTTAGGATTTTGACTGCAGTGACACTTGTACTTATGCATATTATCGTCTCTATTTAATCCAAAAGAATGAAAGAGATGATAGTATTTCTTAAAACCAGTGTCTACAGTGAAGTTCCACGGTCACTTATATAAAATAGTTTGGCAAGCTGACCTGACAAGCTGAAAGAGAGGCGCTGCTATCGCGTTTAGTTCTGTCAGAAAATACGTAAAATGTACATAGAATATAAAAGAGCAGAGATATATTAAAGAAGAAAAGTATTATTTGTTATGAAAATGGCAACATTAAAATTGCATCTGCCGCTTATTGGCCAAAATATGTCGCAGTCAAGATGACATTGTTAGTTTACTTATTATCCGACTGCGACAAGATCCTTATGAAACTTTTTGTTTAGGCAAGTAACCTGTGAAACTTTTTAGACGTTTATGAGGTCGCTAGGGAGCTATCATAATTTAGTTTGACTTATGCACACTGGATCAGATAACTTTTTGCTCCGTAAAAAAAGTCTACAGATTGTTTGCGCATTTTTAAAACGACTAACATAGCTTAATTATTAACTTATGCAATCCACCGTAGAAGCCACAAATCGTGGTATTTGCGTCTATATTTTTCATTTTGGTGCCGATGATAGCTAGTGGAATGGGTGGTGAGTATTGGAACTAAAAATATATAGATTTAACTGGTAACGCCAGGAGGAGTTTTTAAGTCATAATTAAGTCAAAGCTGTCGTTTCAAGCAACGACCTGTCCATACCTATAGTGGTCAATATTTATAATGTATGCATTTATAAAACTTTTTGAAACAAAAAAGAATGTCTATTGATCACAATTTGACAATGCCTGAATAAATATCATGACATTACATTGCGATATGTCAAAGCATTATTTTAGACGGTTAGTTATTAAAAATACTTGTTATGTTTAGAAAATATTTTATTACTTTCTTTGATGAATGTGTAAAGAATAATTCGAAGTTAAATTAAGTTTAAACTTCACGGCGTTTAATAAATATCAATAAAATACTATGTCGAATTAGGTAAGTATTTTATACAATTCATTTTCAATCGTAATCCTCCTACGAATATTTTGGAAAGTACATACTAAAGAAAGATAATTCTTTAAGAAGCTTCCGTACAAACTATTTGAGGAATAAAAATTGCTCAAAGTGGGGTTTTTTCTTACAAAATACAATTGCGTCTAAACCATATCATATACAGAGGAGGTAATTTGTAAGCCTTACACCTTCCACTTCACACATAAATTCACACATAAATACTATATTAAAGTTCAATGTGTACAAATATATTGTAAATAAACAGCGGCTACTAATATCCTTGTATACTGAACATCAAATACTTATAGATCGCCGACTTGAAGCTGCGAGTTTCGTTTTCTTGAAGTAGTCCGTGTATGTCAGCCCTTAGCCATAAGTCCAGAGAATCGAGCGCTGTATTTGAACTGATTCAAAAGCAAATATACTACAAGTAGAAAAATCGTTTGTTGTCAGGTAAAAAGTTTAATCTACGTCGTGAGTAATTCTAAAACAAAGAGATTATGTTGATTTTGTAATCAGATATGTTGAATAGGTCTTTTCAATAATAAAAAATATCTATATAAAATAAATTTACTGCAATATAAAGGTTAAATTAATATCAAAATATTTAAATAAATATAATAAGTCCCTTCATATTATATTCAAAAAACTACAACTGTATTTCAACTTCATTATCATTCAGTGAATGATTTTTCTTTTTTTTAATCTATTCTTTTGTGCTTAACGCCTTTATAATTAAGTTAATTGTTCTTATAAAAAAGTAGAACCTGCAAATTATCTGCTCCCTATAATTTGAAAACCTTTACTTTGCGTTCTTCGATCTTTGACTAAATACTCTTCTTATTACGTGTAACTTGTTTTTAATGTTGCTTTTATTTTTTTTTATAATAAAAAACATCATGGCTGAAATTTTTTTATAATTATAATTATTAGGCATCAGAAATAGAATATCCCGTATTTGAAATTCAACTAATTTCTCATATTTTAACGCATCAGCGTTTGTATACGCCTGAGGGGCTCGGAGGATTCAGGTGATCTTTAGGTGTGACAAGGCTATAGTCAATCACGGTGGCCCAGGGTAGGTTGGTTGACTTCACACATAGAGTTTCTTTGCCGAAATAAACAGGTCACATCATGATGTTTGCCTTCATCATAAGAACTCCGGATAAATGGACATAAGAAATTGAAAAGACATGTACATGGCGATAAACGAACCTGGACGTTTTAGATTAAAGTCCGGTCCGGTTAAGCAGCAGCACACATTTTAACACGTTTATTTAAAGTCTGTTTTGACCGATTCGAGACGAGAGGTTATAGTGGGGAATTTAACAACTTAAAATAACTTAATTATTGTTTATAATAAAATGACGACAAATATCACGTTACAAAATTAAAACTGCAAACCGCTTTATTAGGGTTATTCTCTTGAAAGAGCTTGCTTATAAAGTTTGACTTATTCAAGTCAACGATGTCATCGTCTAGAGATTGCTGAGAGCCCTACATTCAAGCATCTAAAGTTGTAGAATAAAATGAAGGTATGCACTCGGCAAGGAAGATAGAATTTTTAAAAATTCAAATCCGGAAGCACGGTGGCAAAAGCAAATATCTCATTGAAGGCGCGGTGCAATAGAATATTTCCGGAGCAAATATATCGTCCGGATTGCTGTCAATTCATGTGTATTTGAACTTGGTAGGCGCTCGTTGAGAGACGATTTGAAAAGAAACGTTCGCTTCGTTGAATTTAAAATATTTATATATTTAAACGTATTTATATTTATATACGCATACAATTGATGAAAGATGTTTACTTATTAATCTCTAAAATAATGTTTTTTTTTAACACAAACGAGAAGTACACAGCCATTGAAGTTAAGTGATTTATCTATTCGAAAAAGACAAAGAAATATGAGTATGACTTTTAGGCACTTTCGAAACAATTTTAGTCTACTTCGTATCTTTATAACAATGTCGTAGTACTTATATTAGTTACTCTAATTAGTAGAGTTAGATTTAATTGGTAGGAAAATATATAACTCAATTTTCATGGTTAGTTTATGATATTTTGGTGTGGAAATATCAATGCAAAATTCCCTCGTATTCTCTCGTTTCCTCTAACTCGATGCAGACTCGAATTTGAAGCAAACATTTGCATGCTACTGATTGGTATGTGCTTACATATTGATATTTCGAATTCACCTTTGCTATTTAATTAAGGCAACGAACTCTGAAATACATTTGATATTAAATGTGATGTTATTGGCCTCGAGTTTTGTCTTAATTTTACTAAGAAAATTATTTAAGCAATGTAAAGTGTTTCTCAGAAGCTTATTTCAGGGCATCTCGTTTGAAACATTTTCCTAACTAATGATTAATAATATAAATTAAATCATTTCACATTACCTTTCTGTTTTATATTTATAAGGCTAATTGATAACTAAATTTACGCACGAGTTACGATACGTGTAAACCATAATTTACTGTGAGAGATAAGCAGAATAGTAAAGACTTTTTTTTTTTTACAGAGTACCTGATAATTTTGCAGATATGACCGGTGCTGATTTACACATAAGTACTTCTTCTGTACACGATAAAAGCGTAAGTTTATAGTCCAATGCCCTTTCATCTAAGCTAGTTCTAGTTGGGGGTATCAGTAAAAAATATTTCTGTTTATTCCAAAGCTTATCAATCTATTGTCCAATTTTTTTATTAAAATACTGGCAAGTAGTGTTTTGATTTATCTATGGCTGGTTTTTGGTATCATTAAGAGTTTAAATTTTAGAATAGATAATTCTAAATTCAAATTATAAAAATGCGTGAAAAGTAGAGCAATTAGGCATATTCGTCCTTACGTGGTTGAAGAAATGGGAATTATCGACAAAACCAGTTTTGGAGCATTTGAAAAAATCAAGATACGCCCTCGCTGCCTGACTGTTAAGAATTGACTGTATCATATTATTTACAGGACAGCTATGTACACAAACATTTTCGATGGGACAGTATAAAACAATTCGTTTTCCTTGCGTTTTCGGTTGCTTCTTCAAGTTATAATTTTGATATATTCTCAAAAGTGTTATACGATCGAGGTACGTGTTCCTTATTTTATAAAACTAATGATTGCATTACTAGACAAAAAAAATCATTGCGAACTGATGAAAGTAACTTTCTAGTAGCAAAGTATAATGATTTCAGTAGGTCTAAATACGGGATAAGCAACATTTTTATTTTCTGCTATAACAATATTACTGTGTTAATATTATAAGAAAATCCCACCGTTTTTCTTATAAGGAAAGGTGGGGAAGTGAAAGTGGACTTTCCGGATCAGAGGATGCATGGAAAGGGAAGATATTTTCTCTCTGTGCATCCTCTCCTCCGTCGATTAAAGGCAGGCAACGTATAGGCAATTGCGTATGTCTATGGGCAACGGTCACTTCGCTATTTCAGCGATTTCAGGTGGCCGCTCGCTCGTTTGCCACCTTATATTATATAATAAAAAAAATATATGCTAAGAATAATAAACCTGGACTTTCAGTTAAAATTGTCGATTTCATATTTCTGGAAATAACAATGGGTATAACTTATATGTTTATGGATTTATTCATCAAGCAATATACAAGAAGAATCGATTGTTATCAATATTTGAACCCTTTATTGAGGGGTATTCATATGGGCTGTGTGCTGCAATCACTGCTTTGGAATATTATTGTAAGCCTTACATTTAACTTGAAATATTTTTTGAAACCACACCAATGAAGGATCTGATTGTTGGAAGTGTTGGTATGGTACAGTTAAAAGATTATCATACATGTGATCTTAGTTTTATCAGACATATATATAAATAGAGAATAAGAGAGAGAGAGAGAGAGAGAGAGAGAGAGGAAAAGAGAACAAGAGGGAGAAAGAGATTATGGCATTATAATTTTCTCAATGCTATGAGAGGTTTCTTTTAAGTCTCATAGTTGCGGAGTAAAGATTTTGTAGAAGCAGCTTACCTCCTCGTTTGTCGTTTTTATTATTCGACTTTAATTGTTGATTAATGTTTAGTTAGCAGGTGACTTAGCAGATGCAATACGTTATTTCTTCGCCGGGTTCCACTTTATCCCGCCATGGTCAAAGTGCAACAAACACCATCGGATTTGTGTGCCTACCGTTAATATTATTCTCAATTGTAGAATGAATAACCAGACAAACTTAAACGAAACGTCTGCCAGTGTCAATTATCAGTAAGTTTTTTATATGTAAAGCAAATAACGTCCCAATGAGTTGTACAAAATTAAGGGGCGCGTTTTAAGGTGTTTGCTTCTCTGGACCAGCACGGTCGACAACCACGGACATTAAATATTTCAGCTCAAAGTTCAAAACTAAGTCGGTATGCATCGTATTCATTGTCTTCGTCTGTCCACAGAATCACGCACCGTGGAAACGAGCAATAATGTTCCTTTCGTTATAATAATTTGTCATTTCTAACTTTTACTTTGTACCCATCCTTTGATCTTTACGGATCATATTATATTTTGTGAATTAACTTTCTAAGAAACTTTTGAAGGTTCTTCTTAAACGTGAAAATAACTTTTATTGATATGGAAATGTTTGACATTTATTTATCATTTGATATGTAACTGAGGTGTTTTCTATATAATATGTCAAAGTTATTGGATATTACGATTAAAGAGCTATGTTAATTATATCCAAGTTTTCGTGAATTTAAGAATTCTTATTATGGTGAATGATGATTTCATTTTGTTTTCTTCTGATCATTATTATAATTCAATGTTTCAGCGATTCGTATTTTAATTCCGACAAACATGAATTAACTTCAAGACTGTTTGTTATAACTCTTGTTTGGATCATAAATTTTTTTTTAGCCACTATGACAGACACAACTCTTATTAAGGTAACTTTTTTCAGGTTTACGTTCTTTAATTAATTAATTAATCTGAATAAGATAATACGTTATTCTACGTTGGTTTCTGAGACAAAAATATCAGTCATTATAAAAAACAAAGCATGTTTTAAAGGGCATTTTGGTCTTAGGAACTCAAATAGTAAAGTTTTAAAACTATGTTGGTTTATTAAATTGATGTCATGAATACACTATTTTCATATAGTATTATACTAATACTCATGCCTTATGTATTATACTAGCTGTCGCCCGCGACGCTATCCGTGTGGATATATAAAAAAACTTAATTAGTGTACCCCACCCAGCCATCCATCCACATCACATCCATCTAAACATTCGCATTTATAATATTAGTAAGTTAAATAAAAAGCAACTCTTCAAGGCATAAATTCGAAAATAAAAGGAATAAAATCCTATGTCCGTCTCCTGGCTCTAAATTACCTTCTCCCCAATTTTCAGCCATATCGGTAAAGCCGTTCTTGAGTTATAAATAGTGTAACTAACACGACTTTCGATTATATAGATATATAGATTTTTTTCCAAAATTTGTTTGTGGGTGTACACATTTTTTTAATTTAAATTGCATTAAAATTGTCATAAAGGAAATAGAGTTATAGACTCGCATACTCAACATAAAAATAGTTTAGCAAAGACGTGGACAAAGTTAATAGAAAAACACTGAATATGAGCTAACCGTGAAATAAAGTTTGTTTGCTCATTCCAGCTCGTCAGAATATCAACGCTATGGAGGACATTCTCAACAGTTTTCGTTCTATTATTCACGTTATTTTATACGGAATACTTTTTCACGAATGCCATTAGTCAAATGTTTGATGCCACAGCGCCTCGAGTATACGTAAGTCATTTTACTGAATAGGAATTGTTATTATTTTATTTATGATAAGAAATATATTTATTTGCGTACATCGTTTTAATGTATTCATTGTATAGATATTCTTGTAACATCATAGTCCTTTTTTTAAAAGAAATGTAAAGTTGTATTTTTAATGCGATGTCAAGTACGAAATTGTTTTAAAAAAGACGATTGAACATGCGACGCAACTGTATTTTGTTAATTTATATTAATATATTATATTCTTATTTCATCTAATTAAATATAATATTATAGTCAAATGGTAAGTCACAATGCAATAGTCAATTTAAAAGGAATTAAATAATTCACTATTACAAATGAAAAATCGTTGAAGCGACTTTCCGTGAAGTAGGGAAACGTTCATCCTTCTTTGTGATTTAAAAGGACCGTTTCTATCTACGGCACAATTCATTCTGGAGTGCAATGTACTCGAGTCTGAATTCGTCGCCTTGTAATTCACATTTCTCTGTGCTAGTTTGCGTCAGATCCGTTCCATTGCCTATATCTACAGTCGCCTCATTTTGTGTTGATTCTGCATCGTCTTATACTGAATTCAAATCTCTCAATTGCTGTCCATTTTAGTGTAGTTTGTGTGATCTGAATCTCTTTTGATTTATGTAAAACTAGCTATCACCTGCGACTCTGTCCGCGCGGGGTTAAAAAACTTAATTCGTAGTCTATGTGTTCTTTTAGACTATATTCTATATCTATTTCAGCGCCAAATTTCAGCGATATCCATGTAATGTAATGAAATTTGGCACAGATGTAGAACTTAGTGTGGAAGTACACATAGGCTAGGTATTAAGGTTTTTTTTGGTCGGACGCGGCCGAAAGCTACTAAGGGAACGTACCCATAGTACGTGACCCGTTACAATACTACGGTCAGTCGGTGGGGGTGGGGCTCAGGTTTTTGTCACGTAGTCGTTAGTTGTTATTTTTCATAATACATAATTCACTAGTAATTTAAATAGGCATGCAGTCTTATGCTATAAAGAAGAGTATGAGCCAGATTATTTATCAATTTTTGCCTGTGACATGATTAAAAATCATAATTATGAATTACTACGAAAAAAGTAAAGGGGGTCTTGGCACTTACTACGAGTGGTCACCGAGGGGAGGGAGAGGTCAAAATAACTAAAAAAATAGGTCATGTAGTATGGGTATGTTCCCTAATGTACAAGCACATAAAACTAAAGTATCTTCAAACTTACAATTGCATTATTTGTTTAAAAATTATTCCTTATTTAGTTGTGATTTACTATAAGTAACACCATTAATTGAATTATTAAGACATTTCACTCAACTTTAATTATTTAGATGAAGTTAAAGTGCTCGTTGCAGACGTTGAAGGTAAAATATATCAGAATGTTTATTAATACTATGAAATTGATATCTACGCCCGTTTCCGTGCTCAAAGAGAATCTAATAAGCGTCGTTTATGCGAACTTCTTCAATCAAAGCGCTGTTTATAATAAAATAATTGTAATTGACAGTTGTATAATCATTAAAGTTTTCATTTAAAATGAAATTAAATGGAATCTATCAACTAGCTGTAGCCCGCGACTCCGTCTACGCGTATTTAAAAATACTTAATTATTAGACTATGTGTTTTTCCAGACTATGTTCTATATGTATGCCAAATTTCATCTAGATCTGTTCAGTCGTTCTGGAGTTACTTTCAGACAGACAAACTTTTCTACTATCTCTAATCTGTTGAAAAATTTTGCTTTTATGCCTTTATATTTTAAAATAAAACCAAAAGAAAACTTGTTTATAGCATTTTATTTAACCAACATTTACTTCAAAAGATACGTCGAGCTTCAACGTCTGCGAAGTACCGGCTAACGCAAATTTTCCGCATAAATCCAAGTAAACTCGATTTATGTGATATAAGTTGCACAAACGATCATAGTCGCTTTGCTGCATTTTGATATTGCGGCTTTTAGTTTTCATTTCGTACGATTTTATAATTTTATTTTATACAATAATAAAACTTGGTAACTAATACATTGATTTTATCTTTGTTTTGTATACCCGGTCGAAACTTGTAACTTCTCTGTTATAAATCTTGTTGTATTTAGGAAATGAAACTAAGCATTTCATACATTTTCTTTATTGTATTATTGTACTAGCCCGCGACTCATATTAGCGTTCTTCCAAGCTATGTACATCTATGCCAAATTTCAACTTCATGCAGCCATTCTGGAGATACCTTCCAACAAACATCTATACATCCAAACATTCGTATTTTGTAATATTAGTTAGAAGTAAGATAATATTAGTAAGATTTATTAACGAGGCCAATCTCCTTTTCAGACGTCAGCGATCGACCGCATAACATTTGCGTTTGGCATTGGACTGGTCGGTGTTTACGATTTTGGCACTATGTCCCCTCACACTATGATCGATAATGCTGTGGTGATATTTGGAATAATTTTCACAACGTTCGCTTTAGCAAGATCTATTATAGTACGTGTACTGTATCAGGCATTGACTGTATGTATTAGAGATAACACAGAGATCACATCCCACTATCTACTGTTTGTTGTACTACCACTGAGTTCAGAATTTTTGCATGTGCAAAAAGTTTTTACAATCTACATATTCCTCAGTGTAATGTGCTCATTAAGCGCCTATTTGGTAAGTTTCATCTTAATCTTAGTAATAATTTAAAATTTAATATAGAGGTGATGAGAGATGGATGATGATGATATAAGCAAAAAAGTAATGAGAATTTGGGTGGCTACAAAGGTAGAGGAAGACCAAAAAAAATATGGAATGACTGTGTGAAGATATGACGGCTGATAGAGATGTATGGTGGAGTAGTACATACTGTGCCGACCCTCAATAGGGATAAGGGCAGGTTGATAATGACAGTACCACGGTAGTAGCCTAAAATTGTGTTCTATTTATAGCGTTTAATTATTTATGTCTGTTGTTGATGTATTTTTATATTCTAGATTGTATTTAAAATTCCTTTCGAGTAGGGTTGGCGGCAGGCAGGTGACCGGCCATAGCAAAAAGCCAAAATCTTAAGGTTTTTAAAAATCTTGTGCCAACCCACATGACTGGGTTGAGGCCAATAAGAAATAGCAATTTAACATTTCTATTAAAAACTAGCTGTAGCTCGCGACTCCGTCCGCGTGGATATATAAAAAAACTTAATAAGTGTAGCCCACCCATCCATCCACATCACATCCATATAAACATTCGCATTTATAATATTAGTAAGTTAAATAAAAAGCAGCTCTTTGAGGCATAAATTCGAAAAGAAGGGATAAATTATAGATGGTTTTAATAGTAATTTTTCTAAACGATGGTAACTAATTGTATAATTTACCATTAACCTTATCAGTGACAGCATTGAATTAATTTTCTTTGTAGTTTCCATAGAGCATTTTCTTTCTTTCTAGCGATAAATAAATGTCGTTAGACAATAATGTATACTCGGCTATTAAGTGAAACACAAAAGAGGTCATCGTACATTGGGCTATCTTCTTTTACAACGAACTATATAGTTCCTATTATTGTCAGTCTCGGCCCCTCTTCTAGTAGCAGAGTTAATTTTAAAATTGTCCCTCTTCCATCATTCATACTTTGTAAGATCCATTGTAACACAAAGCTCTTATTAAGCTGACAATAAAAGTTTATTTAAAACTAGAAGCCGATTGCATTTTTATATAAAAGTGCTAAAGGCTTTCATTGTAAGTTAAATAATATCTATATTTAATATTTATAATAAGTAAATAAATATAGTAAATATAAATTAAGTAATATTGTACTTTAGGAAATACTAGTTGTCGCCCTTAGATCCGTCCGCTGGTAATTAATAAAAATAATAGCCTATGTGTTCTTCCAGACTATCTTTTCTATCTATGCCAAGTTTCATCAAGATCCGTTGAGCCGTTTCGGAGATGCCTTCTAACAAACATCCATCTGTCCATCCGTCAAAATAAACTTTCGCATTTATGATATTAGTAAATATTTCTTAATCCATCCATAAATTTGATACGATATGCGATAACCACCCATGGTTATTTACATGTGCACGTGCATTTATATGTTTATTACAAGTAAATAAAGAAAAAATAAATGAAACAATAGTTTTTGTAAGTTACCGAATCGTTTTGTTGCCTCTTACTACATCCCTTGGGGGTCTTCTGTCCACTGTACTCAACGTATTAAGCTATTGAACAAAACAAATATACGTTTTATTTCAATACCCAAGGGATGAGACTGGCAGCTATCAAATGCGAATTATTAAATAACCTCAATAAAATATTTTTATTTATTTAATTAGATATAATGTAAAAGTCTGATAAAACGGAATGATATATAGTTTTTTTTGTGTAATCAAAAATTAGAGATTTAGAATCTTTTCTTTGAGTATCCGGGAGAAATTTTCAAAAGTGTACCCTGCCTTTGCGAGGGAAAGACAGGGTTATGTGAAATTTCTTTTCACTAAAACCCCCTCGATGACCATCGTCAAGTGACTGTAAGGGTCCCGAGATCTCCAATGGAACGAACCGGGACCCCTACATCAATGTATGGGGTCCCGGTAAGGAAATCTGTTTCCTCATACCTTCAAACAATATAGTAACCCGGGACCACGCTATGTTGTCATCTTCCCCGGAAGAGATTTCGAACCTAGGACTTCTGATATAAGTTTAACTGTAAAAATAGTTTGTTTATCTAGGACGCGTTAGTGCCCCCACCACTTTAATTAATATTTGATTTAAAACTGACGATTATTTTTTTCAGGCAATTTTGACGCTGACGATATCGAAGCTTTTGCATAATGAATTTCGTTCAGTGAAAGTGGTGTACATGGTGGGAATATTATGTTTTTGTTGTTGCAACCTCTCGTATCCTGTGGCTATGGTAAATATTTAATTAGATTATAAATAGTTCTTGGTAAAGTACTAGCTTACTGAAAAAAAAACCAGTGCTTTAAAATTGAATACATAATTGTTTACAGTCGGTAGACAGTGCACTTGTTAGCGTGCATACGCGAGTGCTAGGGTTTGTTCCATGTTCAGTAAAATAGAAACAATGTGAAGGTACCTCGTTGAGCTAATTAACGAAAACTATACGACTCATCCACTCGACCAACTTTTGTGAAGAGTCAACTCGGTCGTGCAATTATTTTACACAACAATTTACGCCACTACGGTCCGTGTATGCACTATTAAATGCTTATAAGTTAGCTAGTTTCGCTTCCACGCTTAAATCTAAAATGTTAACGTCCAATTTAATATGTTGCTGCTATTATGTTATATCAGTTTTTCAGTTATTCTGTGATAATCTCGCTTCTTACTAATATTATAAATGTGAATGTTTATATGTATGGATAGATGGATAGATGTTAGAAGGTATAGACAGAACGACTCCATAATTCTCGCTGAAATTATGTAGGTATAGATGTAGAACATAGCCTGGAATAATACGTAGGATACTAAATAAGTTTTTTTAAATACCGCTCGGATGGAGTCGCGCGGGATGGCTAGTTGTGTGATAAAATGAAGGTGATTTTGTGATATAAAATACATAATTTTATTTTGTAATTTACCAACTTTTTTTGGTATTGAGCAGTTTGTTTACGGTCAAGGGTTTGAATTGGAAGGAGGCATAAGTGTATGTTATCTTATTGAGAACATATTAATATTCTGCTCATTACTAAGCACTTTGGATTTACGATATTGATAAGCCAGGTAAATCCCCTAAAGGACACAAAAGAGTCCTACTTATATTAAGAGTCCTTTACCTATTTGGTTGTACCGTATGTCAACGTACTTATTATTCCAATATAATTAATTATTTAAACACTAGTTGACGCCCGCGCCACTGTCCGTGCAGAATTAAAAAAACTTAATTAGTAGCCTATGTTTTCTTTTATAGTATGCTCTACATCTATGCCAAATTTCAGCGAGATCCATGGAGCCGTTCTGGAGATACCATCTTACAAACATCCATCCATGCATACATCCAAAAATTTGTTTTTATAATATTTGTAAGAATTTCGACTAGCGATTAAGAAAATGGGTATACTAATTAAATTAGCTAAACTTATTTTAAAATAATGCGAAGAATATACGTAAGTGTGTTAATTTGGAATGTTGACGGAAATATTGTCAAGCAACGTTAAGAAATTCTCGGACCTGGTTTATTTCATTTTCATAATAAACTATGTTGTAAGTAAATTTTAATGTATCATGTCTTCGTAATTATTTGGTATGCTGCGGTTTTCTACTGTTTTACTAGTAAATTTGATTTGTTTCATTTTGTGCGTATTATAAAAAAAATATATGTAATTTATTTTAAATATCTATAGTTATAACATGTATATTTTTTTCATATAGTAACTCATTCATATGACAAATATAAAAATAACTATTTTGTTGCACTGGAGTTTTTAAGGTTTGAAATAAAATGTAACCAAAATTTTTACCTTTGAATCTTTGAAATCAGAGATTTGAATAGCACAGGAAATGCATTTGCAAAAATCCAAGTCTGAACTAAGTTGATTCGATCGCTTGATTTGCATCAAGATCCGACATCCGACATTCTGATTGCAACACGATATTCTACAAAGAGATTCTTATATTATGCGATCTTCATAGTATAAAATGACGGTAAAAATCAAAGGTCAGCATAATTTTCCACCGGCTAGTATTGAGAGCAATATAGAGGTTTCAAGTTGCACCACGAGGAACATTAATAAAAAAATAACGAGCTTCTACTGAGACTCGCTTCTAACATAAAACAGCCTTTCAAACACGCGCGCGTACGTACCTTTTGACTTTTTCATTTCAATACTTATATGAAAATCCTCTCAATAGAATATGAATGAATAAAAAATCTCTACAATTCATCAATTTCATAGAAAAAAAACAGAATATTTTTCACTTTTGGCATAAAGTGATATGAAGATCAACACTCGAATTTCATCTGAAATTAAATAGATTTAACTAGTATTGCTATTATAAATGTGAAAAGGCAAAGTAAATATTTTGCTGCATGACTTTTATATTTCATTTATGACAAGTTCGCCGAAAAAGAAAGCAACGCAACACAGCGGAGGCGTAAGCTTTGCGTTAGCTTTTCCATGCTGCGTAGATAAAGACAATATGCCACATAACCTCAAAGTTACGTGCGTTGGAGGTACACGTACAACAGCCAGAGAAATTAAGACGTAAATAGTTTTATGTGATGCAATGCCGAGCGACAAAACATCATGTTTTATTTTAAAGTTAAGCACGACTCTATTCTTATTGTTCAAAGTTCTCAGAGAGCGATGAATCTTCGCAGAGATGTCTATTAAGTGCTATTTGTTTTTTTGTCATCGCTATGGTATCGTTATCGACAACATTTGTATTAAAATTTGTGCAGCGCCCCTATCGGGCGTAAAGAACAACATAAATCTCATACTAATTCTAACATAATTGGCGATAACGCCCACTTATGTCCTGAGAACTTTTGTACGCTAACATTAAAATGTATTTACCGTGTTTATTGAATACGTAATATATTAAATTATAAAGTTAAAGGAACGAGCTCGGCTTCGTATGTGTATTAGAACTGGAACCGTTTCCTCTAAACAAGTCAACTCGCTTTAATAATTCAAGGGCTTTGCGAAAAATTCATTGCGCCAGCGTGTAGCTGAAGGTCGAACATTTTACATGCAAAAGGGAATGGTGTTGCTATAATTTACGATTTCTTGTTTCTCAACACATTTGATTAATTAAATTTGCATAAGTTAAAGTGCTTTAAAGCGCTTCTGCTTTAAATGACGGGTTACGGTGACAACTGTATATACTTGCTTTCGCCCGCGACTCCATCCGCGCGGAATTAAAATAAAGATAGTAGCTGATTCGCAGACCTGCTTAGCATGTATATAAAAAGTTTCGAAAGAGTATGGTAACTAACATTGTGATATGAGAATCTTATATATAATACTAGCTGTCGCCCGCAACTCCATCCGTGCGGAATTAAAAAAAACTTTATAAATAGCCTATGTGTTCTCCCAGACTATGTTTTCGTATGTTTCATATGTCATCAAAATTCGTTGAGCCGTTCCGGATATAACTTCAAACAAACATTCAACCAAACATTCGCATTTATAATATTAAGTAACAAGTAAGATTTATAAGCACAAAAAATATAATGTACATACGTAGCAAAACGTAGCATATATATGCTTATGTATAAGTCTATCTTAGCTTTGACTGTTATATCACTCCCTCATAATATTAAATTGTTTAATCTTTCGCAATACATTATTACAAACTAATTAAAAACGCCTAACGCTCTGGTATAGTTAAAAGGAAACTTTTATAATGTTTCAACTCAAACTATAATAAAAGTTAAAACAACAATTGAACTTCAACGTTCTTAATTAATTAACTTAACCATCTTACTACTTATATTTATAACTTAACAGAAATACGTTATAATGTTGTATTAAGTTTATAATTAAATTCCCTGTAGTATAATGATGTTGGTATAAGTTTCAATGTTGCATCGATAAACAAGAGCATTGTCAACAAACATTGGCCGGGCAGGGTAAATGTTATCTCACAAGACAAAGGCAGACATCCGGTCGATTGTGACCTTTGCCTTCATCGCTCACACGCTACGGGTAACCTCACCCGGGATTTATACAACAAAAATAAAGCACTATTCCAGTAAAAGCAGACCACCGGAGACTTTTTGGCGGCATAGTAGTTGTTTTCATTTCCCTATAACGAACTATATTCATTTCTCTCGTTTATTCACCTTTGTGACTTGATTAATAGTGTTCGCCTATTGGTTGAAATTTTACCATTATTCATAATTTTTTTTTTCATTTGTGATTAATAGCTTTATGCACTTTTTCACCACCTGTACCTTTTACCTTATCAAATTTTACGTTTATCTGTTCGTGCAATTCCATTAAAATGGGTACACAATTATCTTCACTGATATATAAATTTTTCGTGTCACAAATTTTCGTTCCCATACTCTTCCGAAACGGCTTGACCGATTCTCATGAAATTTTGTGAGCATATTAAGCAGGTCTGAGAATCGGCCAACATCTATTTTTAATCCCGCTCGGACGGAGTCGCGGGCGACAGCTAGTTATATATAAAATTGTCGTGTCACAATGATAGTTATCATACTCCTTTGAAACTGCTTGACAGATTTTTATGAAATTTTATATGCATATTCAGTAAGTCTGAGAATCGGCTACTATCTATTTTTTAAGCGCGGACGGAGTCGCGGGCAAAAGCAAGGGTGCACATGGATTTCTTTCTTTTAATTTAACTAAATAATAACATTCAATATTTAAAAAATATAAGAATGTTTCAAATATAAAAAAAATATTAAAAATATCTGATGTGTATGAGAAATTGTAAATACATAAATGGTGTATGTTCGGAAACATGGTTACCTCATTAAAGGTCAATGTCAAGGTTACCTCGAGTACAATCACAGTAAAACCTCGTTTTATTTTACAACACTTTACCCGAAATTCTTGATGGTTTTATTCTTTATTTCTTGAATGAGCTCAGTAAAAATAGATCAATCAAAATAACCCTGTCGGCAATTCGAATTGCTCTTAAGCAAATTAAAATGTTTACCCTGAAATAATTAACTACAGAGGTTCGTTTGTTTGAGCGCGATTTACCTTTTCTTATATCTATTGTTTTTCTTTTAATAATTGTTATCAGACAATGTTATTATACATTTATTGTTTTATTTTTCTATTGTTATATTTCATTTATGAACAGTATTGTATGAAAGGTAATTGTTATTTATATAATACCAGGTTCTCTTATTACAAATAGTATATACGAATTGAACTTTGACCCCCAAAATATATTTTTGTATATACGTTTCAAAGTGGGAAATCAATCGTTCTGATATAAATGTCTTTTACATGTGGTATTCTATAGATTGCTTTTATATTTATTTCTTTACATATTCAATTAAGACTCTTGTTCATTAAATAATAATAGTAATAAATATTGCATATAAAAAAATTAGGCACCATCGGTTGCGGTATCACTTGACTCAAGCAAACAGCAGTCAGTGCTGGCGAGACTGAGACCTTCTCACTATGCGTGCGGTTTCTAAAATTACCGCCTTTTGTATCGGACGCTTAATCCAACTTTTTAGCGAGAGCTTCTTAGGATGTTGGTCGAATCTTTTCGCTGTCAGTCAATTCGCCGATACGACTATCGGAATAATGGTAGTCGATTTCATACGCTGTACGCGTAAACTGTTATTTCTTTTATTGTTTTGCTTTAAAAAGTTTCAGTGCAGATATGATAGGTAAATGAATAAAAACATACAGTCTGATATATGCATGTTACGTTGCGTCGTCTTCTCAAATAGGTCACAGCGTTGCGAGTAAATTTCCACAGGCATTAATATGAGGCGTGATGTTAGCGAGGCTACAAACTGCACAACTTAGTACGATTCAATTTGAATATCATCTCATATTTATAGAGGAAAATAACTGTCAACTGAAGACTGACACACTTACGTCCGAATACTGAAATGGTCATTTAAATATGTTGCAGCTTCACAAACGATTGAGCCTCGCTTAAAACGGTCATTGACTTCAATTTCACAATAACTCCAGATAAATAACAAATTCGTTATCTTCCAATTTCCAAGTCCACTTTCGTACTATTATTGAATTAAATTTAAAAATATCTAGACCACTTGATAAAAATATAGCATATATGTGGTTACTTCGTGTCATTTTGCAGTTAAATGAACTGTTAATCACTCATATTGGGTTAGGAATTTATTTCTAAATAAATTATTATTGTATTCAAAGTCTGAATGTAATTCGAAATATGTTTTGTCTAGTCCTGTCTTAATTAAAACATACATTACTTAGTGTCTTCATAGTTAGGGCTTAGTTTAGTTTTACCTAAAACTTAAGCTGCGATGTATAGTTGTGTATAATTAAACAAAAATTATATTTGGGTTGTGATCGTTAGGCGTTTAGAAAATTTATAGTTGTGTTCCGAAGTAAAATATTTCCAAGATCGATGGAGTTGGACATTTTTGTTGGAGCAGTTAAAAATTGGCCGACACCCAATATTCTCAAACGTAGCTATAAAAATACATATATCACCTGGCTTTCAGAAAAGTTTATAATTATGGAAAGCTATACTTTTTTACATACTGTATATCAACAATGATTGCTACAAAAAAAATATATTTCATATAGATGCTTCAAAAATATTAATCTGGATAAAATAAAAAGTCGCGTGAATTTTTAATATTTTAAAATCAGAGTTTTTAAACAACATGGAATGTTTTAATTTTGTTATATAAAATGAATTTAAAGGTCATAGTGCATCTTGATGTTTAAAAAACTTGACCCAGTTCGTACACTCACCAAAACGTTACAACGATTTTATAATAATAACCTGCAAATGTTCTGACGACTATTAAAAAAAATGTAGTTGCGTGTACATTTTAGATTACGAAAGTGCAAAGCCTCATCAATATAGATAAGGATCCAAGATTTCTATAGAAAAGTTATTTCTTAGTCATATTATTAGCTCACTATACGTCCCCACTGAAGGGCACGGAGTCTACCCTAATTTAGGGGTGACTAGCCCATAGTCAACCACGCTGGCCAAGTGCGGGTTAGTTGACTTCACACATATCTTTGATTTCCTTTGCAAATATGTGCAGGTTGCATCACGATGTTTTCCTTTACCGAAAGAATGTCGGATAAATGTACGTATGTTAATTAGAAAATTGAAAAACACATTGGTACATGGCGAGATTCGAACCCAGGACCGGCAGATTACAAGTCAAGTACTTAAACCCCTGAGCCACCGACGCTCTTTATTTCTTAGTTATTATGAGAAAATTTCAATATAATTTACTAAGCTTTGTTTGTAAGACGTTAACAAGTATCTGATTTCTTAATTACGTTTCGAGATTGTATTACATTTTCATTTCAACTAAATAATTGACATTGAGAAATTTGAATAAGATACTTTGGATAGAGTTTGAGTAAGTTTTAATAATACTGAAATTGATACCAACTATATCAAATTAATTCATATCTATTTTGTATTTGATCAAGTTTAACATCTTAACGAAATATACAGTACTTTTTAGGGTTCCGTACCTCACAAGAAAAAAACGGAACCCTTATAGGATCATTGTCCGTCCATCTGTCTGAAGATTTTTTTAACGAATTCAAACTTGAACATAACATGTAAATCTATGAATGTTATTTTTTACTGTATACAGGTGTTACTTTATATTATGTATTATGTAATTATTTATATTAGCAATTCGATGAATTAGCTATCCATCAATTTTCTAATTCTCGAAAATCTATTTAAATGGAGGTGTAGTGGTATCGTAGCAAGTTAGCGGATTTCAGAATTATTGAAGTTGTTTGTCGATGAATTTCGGAAACCTATTTATATATTTGAAGTTTTCAAAGTTTCCTTGAGATTTTCAGAATTTTAACATTACTTTTAATAGATGGCGTAAGGATAATGAACTCGAAGAAAATGTATATTTTAAATTTGAATTACTATTTCAAAATTGGTACTCCTAAATAATCAATATGTGCGTCGGTGGCTCAGTGGTCACTTGACTTGCAATCTGCAGATCCTGGGTTCGAATCCCGCCATGTACCAATGTGTTTTTCGATTTACGATTTACATATGTTCATTTATCCGAGGTTCTTACGGTGAAGGAAAACATCGTGATGCATCCTGCACATATCTGAGAAGAAATTCAAAGATATGTGTGAAGTCAATCAATCCGCACTTGGCCAGCGTGGTTGACTATGGCCTAATCACCCTTAACTTAGGGTAGGCTCCGAGCCCCTCGGTGGGGACGTATAGTGAGCTGATGATGATGAAATAATCAAAAATAATATGAAATATAATATAACAAAAACTAGAATAGTTTAATATTCACGTAGTAATATATATATTTTTTAATATTAGCAGTTTTTTTTGTAAATTTAATAATATTTCTTTCACCATTCCAAGTAAGCTCTAATGCTAGGGATATGGTTTATGACAATAGTCGAATGGCGAGATTCGAACCCCCGACCTCGTGATCGGAAATCCGTATCCTTGACCATTAGGCTAGTGACGCTTTTTAAATTGTCACAAAATTGTTAGTTTAGTGCGCAACATTTTGTTAATTATATTGGATGTTATGAGAGCTAGGCTTCAATAAATAAACATACAAAATTCATGAACAAAACTATGTAATAGTTGGGATTATTCTAATTTTAACCCTTATGTTCATTTTGTATAGTATACCATACATACAACTTTATAAAAATATACGATCACTACAAAATAATTTTTAACTCAGTTTTTTTTTTACATTTTTTTTTTTTGCTTTTCTTTAAAAAAAGAAATCTTGCCACAATAAGGGTTAATGAAAAACTAATTTATTATGTTCTTTTTAATTGAATGTATTTAGTCTTTTTCAGCTTTCGAAACATAAACTAATAGGATTAATACAAGGGATAAACTTCACCGTGTTGTATCTAGGTGGTTTTAAAGTTGCCATTGTTATGTGGTTGTATGGTATTGGAAAGCTTTCAACTGATATTCAATTTTCACTGGGTTTTAAGCCTACACAATTTTGGACTACATGTTGGGCTATGCATCCCATTTTGACGTTTGTAAGTTTTGTATTTATTAAAGTGAATGAAAGAGATGAAAATATAGTGTGTTTGGGCCGATGATCAATATCCCATCGGCCCAACGGGAAACCCACAATATGTTTAATTGAATGAGTTATTTTTGTGGAATTCTATTATATTGTTACCATGTTGTTCGAGTTTAATATAAAATGTTTTAGCGTAACATTATTTTAAATTTGTTTTAATTTTACTCTTATTTATTTCCAGTTGTTCATTGTCCACAAATTATATGTTTTAATACATTTAACGGAAAAAGTGCAAATGATATTGGCCAGTACATGGATCCTATTCTCCTTTTGTTTTGTGACAATAATTCAAATCAAAACTATAGCTAAATTTATCGTTCGAAATGTGAGTATAATTATATTGGAAATTCATCATTTTGTATGATGGAAATTAAAGATTTCCAACCTCTGGTCGTCAGGTACATATTTTCGTTTTTACGGACCACTGGTGGTACACGGCCCACTGGTTGAGAACCATTGATGTAAATAAATCTTAAATTAAACACTACTACAGGAGTACAGCGTATCCCTCTCACTCTACTAGAAAATAAAAGAGAAAACAATATAATTACGTGTTTAATAATTTGTCGATTTTTTAATTCGTGTTTTTTTTTTTAAATAAAAATTATTCTATTTAGACCTTAGACCAGCAAGAAGTCAGTCTAGTGCGTAAGAAATATTAATTCTTGATAACAATTGTGCTTTCCAGAATCTGGTGGGAGTTTTAAAACCTAGACCGAAGTATGGACCTCCTGAACCCGAGGACAGAGCTCGAAGGCGAAAATTTGACGTATCAACATTACATCAATATTGTGTTCACCGCTGCTTGATAAATGAAGTGAGTAGTAAATATTGGAATCTATCTTTCAAGAATAGACTACTAAAATATGCTTTTACTAAAGAAAAGTTAAGTAAGTATTTTTTATAATAATTGCGGCTGTTTCGTGCCTTAAAATATGTATAAAATAAAATATAAACTTTTTAAATCAAACGTTCGCTCGTACAATAAAATTAGTTGAATTGATTATTTTAAACTATTGGGAAACCCAACGCATGCCGGGTTCAGATAGTATGCTATAAAAAGATTATGACAGCCATTGGAGTGCTTTAAATCAATTTCATTTTAAGCCGGCTTTAAATGTGACGTCCGGGTTAAATACGTTTGCATGTCCGTTTTTAATCTGTTTGTTTTTTTCCTGCAAAATTTTAATAAAGGTTAAAAGCAGACTACAAAAATAATTAAGGCTTTAAGAGTTAATAACCGAGCTGGTTTATTAAATTTAATGATCTCCAATCTCTGTTCCAAGCAAGTTTTATACAGCTTATAGCTAATTTATTAATTCTACCTTCAAATTAAAACAAATGAAAATATAACAGAAGCTATTCCGGTATTTATTTACTTAAGTAACAATGAACAGAGCATCTTTCCGTAGAAAAATCTATCAATTTCTTTAAACATATATGCCAAAATAAATTTTATGGCGCCTACGTAAATTATCTTTGAAACGCAAATTTTCCAAGAGTAATTTTTAAAAATAAATACGATTGATCAAAACGCATCAAACATAAACATAAATAGACAACTAAAATCTATTTTCTTATTCTTTATAACGTTACTTTAAAAATGTGTATAATATAAATTTTAAATATTTTCTTTCTGTGCATCCTCTCCTCCATCGATTAAAGGTAGCCAACGCATATGCAATAGCATATGTCTATGGGCAACGGTCACTTCGCTATTTCAGCGATTTCAAGTGGCCCATTTCTCGTTTGCCACCTTATGATAAAAAAATTCAAGTTAATTTAAAACACAAAATTGTGTATTCCAATGGTTACATAGGAGCCATCGAAATATGTCTTTTATTTGCACGTAAAATTCTACGTATACGTGGAACTAGACCGCAGTGTTAATATTTGTTAAAAAAATGTTGCAGCTGCGGCATGTTTTTTAATTCGGTTTACTTTCAGGTTTCGAACGGTGGTAGATATAATCCAATTTTGTGTAGAACTAAGATCCTTTCACGGTAGGACCGGTCTATTTATTTATTACTGTTAGAATTAAATTTAAGTTACCCTTTCTTACTTACATTGGCTTAGAGCATAGAATTACACAGAATATTATGTTCAAGAAGTTTATTAATGTAATATTAATATTTAGAGCCATATTTAGGGAATTATTACTGAATACATATTCGAGTTTTGCTACGAAATTATTCGTCGATGAATTTTTCACTCAAAACACATTGTAGATGGACTAAAATATAAAGAATATAATTATAGGAAAGTCTAAGAATTGGCTTTAAATTGTTTGTAATAATAACAAAACAATCAACGAATTTTTGTTATGCATTTGGAGTTATTCCGGTAAGTTAGTGAGATTACACGGAACAAACACGGATTTGCGGACAGATATAAACAGGCAGAGAAATAAAAATTGGTCATTATCAGCTACGTATATACATTATGTCTACGAAATACATTTTTTTATTAGATATAACATACAGACACTTTAATTTTATTACTATGTAGAGATTAACAAAATTCTTATTAATAAAAGATTACGTAAAATATTATTTAAGCATTAGAATGTATATTTAATCGTTTATTTAATATTAAATTCAGGGGTAAAGATGCATTTTAATATAAACGTTAAGAGCAAGATGTTATATGATAGCCGTTGCTCTTGAACGCACTTGTAGCTTGTGTAAGAGATATCGCGTAGCGTCTCTCTACTTATAGCGTTATTACTTTTTTTTAAGAATGTTTATTGTTGTTAATATAACCGAGGTACACCGACTTGTACAGTTTTCCCTTAATGTATGTTTTCAATAAAGAAATGAATCTTGTAAGTCTATAGAAAAGTAAAATATGAAATTTACAAGTAAAATCTTTGGTAACTGATTTTCAAATTTTCTTCGTAGATGAAAACTCTTCATATGATTAATAAAACGTAGTATACGTATTCACTACTTGTCTAGTCAAATTTTCTATTCGAAAATTTACCTTCGACCCTCGCTGGAATAATATGGTGGGGTGTTTTCCAAAATTACCGAACAATATCTAAAAAATAAAACAATTTCTTGAAAAAAAAAAGGATAAAAAGTTCTCTTCGGCGGGGAATCGAACCCCGGTCTCCCGCGTGACAGGCGGGGATACTGACCACTATACTACCGAAGACTTGAAAGATATGGCAAATAACTGAAACGTATGAATCTTATTTCGTGATATAATAATGTTTTAAAAATTATTTAAGCACGGACGGCTTCCGTCTTTGGGTAGAATAGAAACATTACTAAAGGGTCCTTACATTGGCAAGGTAATCTTAAAACTGCTTGAGATTAATTTTCTTTTTTACAGAAATAATGTCAACGCATAGTCAGTCTTCTAGGTAGAAGTGTTATATATTTTGTTTGGTATAGTAATTAATATATTTCCGCTTTTTCTAACATGTACTGATCGAAGTTGATTGAAGCGCTCTATCGAACAGTGTCTCAGGGAGTTGTGTATTTTTTGCTAGACTTTCAATGCTTAAATCGCGTAATATATGTTTAATTATATATAAATATATTTATATATAAACCAAACAAACCACATATGTACATTATAGCTAAAAAATTAAACTCTGTAATAGAATCATTGGTTTAAATTAAGTCGTAAGTTATATCGTATAAAGAAAACAAAGAAGGAATATCGTATGTCTTATTATTCGTAGTTGTGTTATAAAGCTTTTAGGATTATTTTATTACTTTACACATTTTTAAAATTGATTGTAATTTATTAAAATAGTCGTTGATAAAAAATACCAATAATCCCGACTAACTTGAATACACTTCCAATAGATATGTTTTATTCCTTTTCATTTTGTGTTTTAGCGTTATTGAAGTTTGTTTACTAAAGAAATAACCGTAAAATAAAATTTTGATGCATTTTATATGAAACATTAATTTCTTTTTGCACGATGTTCATTTTCCTTTCGCGTAAAGTTCCCGTCTCGAAGCACTCTCCAGTAATGCACGTCATACGTTGTAAAGGCTTTGATGACTTGGACCCTTAGACTATAAAGAAATGGATAAGGCAAATATATATCTGTGAATTTTCGTGGCGGTTGAGGTAATGATTACACAAGTCAATGTTATGCTGGCATTTGACATTAATTTGAAATTTAAACACAGACTATGTCTAAAATTAATATACACAAAACGTGCACACAAGAAAGTTGCATGCTTGATAGGTCCAGTCTCTTAAAAGTCAAAGCTAGGACCTAAATAGGGCAAACCGTGTTTTATTTGTCTATCAAAGCTTGTTACTATAGTCACTTGTTTCATTTTAACCTCTGCCATGATTCCTTTGTCGAATAGTCTGACGAGTTTTTGATCAAATTTTGCTTGCTTTTCATTCGAGTTTTTGAGAGAACAGAGATACTAGGTAACTGTGGGTTTCCATTGTTAAAACTTGGATAAAAAGATAGAATCATTATCATTCTTTTAGTCATCCTTGTCGTCATTATTTAAAAAATCATTCTAAATAAGTATACACGTGTTATTATGAGAAAAAATATTTATTATACTATGTCTATATTTATGTACTACAATGTTTTTACAAATTCAATCGTTAATACAAATATTTATTTTTGTCTATAAACTAATAATTCCAATATTATTTTATTTTTGTAATAAATAAAACACAAAAGTATAACACTAAAAGCACATCATTCGGGAGCTTTAAATCGATTTTGTTGAAAGCCTACTTGGAATCGGTACGTTCGAGTTACATGCATTTTCATGGAAATTCAAACGACACGCGGACCGCGAACGACATGCACTCATGTCAAAACTCAAGTGAACTACAAACAGCCATCGGTGAGCTCTTTTCGATAGCGATCCAAAATGTTTTCGTTGCGTGATATCAAATTATCATTCAAATATTTATTTGAAAGATTATTAAAAATAATATTTAAACTATTTTACATTCCCTATAAATACTTTATTTAGATAAAAACATAATTTTTATTTAATTTTCAAGGTTTATTTTTATTGCAACTTAAGAAGACCTTATCGAATTTTTATTACAATTCATATTATTGAAGATAACATTCGTAATATACTAATAAATAGTACAAACTTTGATTTTTTTTATAACTTCGATAAAATAATACATATATAACGAACAAGAATTTTCTACTTTAGTTATAAAATATAATAACCGAGTAAACAAGAACAAGGTTGTGGTTATAAGATTCTTTAGATTCAATACAATTTAATGCAAGCATAGATTATTGTGGAACTAACGAGTCGATTCAACCGACTATTTCTCTTACATTCTCTCTATAAAAGAAGGTAAAGCAACCGCAAACATGTTTATTTATTGAGATGCCTGTGATTTTAATGATAATTTCTGTAAACTTACCTTCATTCCAATGATACTACAATTTAATTTATAAAATAATTTTAATTTAACGACGTTATGCAATATTTGAACTAGAAATTTACTCGTGTTCAAATAGATTAATTAGTAAAATTCTATCATAAACATTGTAAAGTAATAATAATTGCAAGCTGGCGGCATTCTATTGACGCTCTCTGACCTACTACAATCAAGGTATTACGTCAATATTTTAAAATTAGAAAAAAGATAGCGTTTTTTATTTTTTCATCTATTTTTCGAAAAATTCTTTATTTAACAAAATTATAAATAAAAAGGAAATAACAAATTGTACTATTGAAACTGTTTTAATGATTTCGAAAACTCCAACTGACGATATTGGTCGTGCAATTGTCGAACTGGAGTGAAACTTGACCTGACTGATGTCTGTTGTATGATAGATCGTCGGGTACCGCAGAAATGCTCGATTACTTCCAAATTGAAGACTTCAGAGCGCTGTGAACATTTTATGAAACAAAAGAATGATGGAAAAATTACTGGTTGGATTATTATACTCGTAACTATGAGCTTCCATTGATGTAACATTTGTACGGAAACAATTTTTATCTCTGTTTTTATCAAATAAATATAAGAGATGACAATATGTTCTTGTACAAATTATTCCATAGTGGAGATTCATAGTTAGACATACAATAGAAGAAAATACGAGTATAAATCTTGGTCTGGCAGTTGTGAAAAATCAGTAATGTGTGGAATTCGTAATTATTAAAAATATATTAGTCTGCTTGTTTACGTATTGCTGGATGTGACGTCATAAGTGTGTTGTCGCGGCAATCACCTTATTTTACGGCCAAGGCACGCCAATAGTTATTTCGCTTCGAAATATAAAATAAATTATTATCAAACGTAATATGGAATTACGATGTTCTTTGAGTTTCATGTCTTTGTATGTTCATATTATGATAGATTAGATCATAATTGTTAGTCGCCAAAGATGATTGTTGACGTAACATTTCATTATGAATAAAATTAACCCTATTTTTTCTGTTTCCAGGAGTGCTATGAATGCAATCACATGCCATTGATATTCAAAAGGAAGTCAAGAGTTGAATCCATGTCCGACGCAGATACATCTCTGACGAATATATTCGAATCAGGGGTTGTAGCGAAAAAATCATCTATCGTAATGGATAGCTCACAAATGCACTTTAACTAAAATGTTTTATTCAAATTAGATAAAAAAATAGAATAATAATATTCCTAATGGGAACACGAAATAGCAATTTTATTTTCAGCAAAACGATAAGCGGCCCTTGAAAATTTAAGTTTTGTGTAGGAGTAAACGAGTAAATGCTTTCCTTTTATGTACATTTTACGATATATTAAGGTAATAGACATTTACATGGAAAAATACTATACTTTTATTTGTCTTTGTACGTTATAATTATTAAGAAATACGAATTTATACGTGACATATAAATACAATGTAAAATATTTCGCGTTACTTATACAATGTAACAAAAGACTATAAAAATTGCGAACAAAATTATTGTTTAAAAATATAATAGTTACAGTGCTTGTTGTCTGTAGAAACAACGGTAGCGGCAACTGAGTTTAAAGGCCGTCAGCCAGTTATCAAATATAAAGTTAACTGCAGTGTGGTGGTTCGCGCGTGATTAAATTTATTACTTTTAACTTTTGCTTTAAAAACAAATTCGTTGTAATAAATATACAGTTTTGTAACTTCTCGTAGTTTAAAATAATTATAAAGCTTTAAAATGAGGTAATTTTGCATTCTAAACTACGGATAGTAAAGCTTTCACAGTAAAGTGGTGAAATATAATGCAAACTTTTAAAGTTGTTAAAGTTGTTAAGGGATTTTCTATTTCATTAATTAATTTCACGTAATGAGTTTTACCAAAAAAAAAAACTTAAAAATCTCTCTGGCGGTCTTCTTTAAGAGAAAGAAAACAAACAAAGTGAAATTCAATTTTTTGTTGAAATAAAACTAACTTTATTCATTTCTGTACCCCTGGTGGTTTGATAATTGTATATATATTATACAAAAAAACTTATAAATTTAAGTATTCGAAATTCAGAAACATGTGAAATAAAAAATATCTTCTTCTTCTTCCTGGCCTTATCCTACTCATGTAGGGTCGGCGCATAAGGTTTTTATAAACTTTATGGTTTTGGCTTATTTTTTTATGGCATGCATCTTGCCTGATGCCACCCCTACTTGGGAGGAATATTAAATACAATATAAAATAACTTATAAAATAAAAATATTAAACACTATAAATAGAACAAAAAACTATATAAGAAATTGTTCTTATAAATTTTACGACACTTGACTATCTAGACAGAAACTGTTAGCACTTCCAGAGTCTGGCGAAGACGGAACTTAATGACTTTTATAATTACAACCTTCACGCTAAAATTTAAAACGCTTTTTAAAATTAAATTAACGATTAAAAATTTAAAATTAATAAAACATAACTGGCATAATGCATGGAATTATGCTATTAAACTTTTAAATAAAATAATGCATCAGTAAAATATTTCACATTAGAGTTTCCTGTAAAAAATCCTTTTATACACAACATTATGTTTGTAGAAAACTTTTGCACCAGCGAAAACTGCAGCTTTCAAAGGGCTTTTAAATAATTGCAGGAACATAAAGTTTTATCAAAGCCGCTAACTCGTGTATAGTGCTTATTAAAGTAAAATAACATCGCACATCTTTTTAATTAGTGTGGGAGAGTTAAGTGTACATTGCATTTTTCAGTAATGGCTGAAAATTTGTATACTTGTATATTATGAATAAACTCTACTTGGCTGAATTCAAATATTCATTTAAAATAAGATGCATTACTGAATTACATAGTCTATATTAATAACTAGATTTTTTAATTCTACGTAGATGAAATATCGGGCAAAAGCCAGTCTCTTATATAATCATTGAAGCGTCAATAGTCTAATGGTTTAGAGTATGAATTTCCGATCACGAAGTCGTGGGTTCGAATCCCGCCATTCGACTATTATCGTAAACCACGTACTACCACAGGCATAGAGCTTAGTTGGAATGGTAAAAGAAACAACAAATTAACAAAAATCTGCTACTATTAACGAAAAAAAAATGGAAATGCCTAAAAAGATCTGAATAAATTGGTAACGTGTTTGAGTGGCATTCATTCGGTGTTGTGTTAACACCATGTCATTTCAGTCTATTCGACAAACGCTCTAAACATCGCTTTGGGCTTACTACAACTGTCAGTGTAGTTACAATGTTACAATGAACAAAGGCATAGCTTTGTATCGGAATGCAACGTTCGATTTACGCTTAATTGATTGACAATCAGGGCGTCGGTGGCTCAGCGGTCAAGCACTTTACTTGCAATCTGCAGGTCCTGGGTTCGAGTCCCGCCATGTACCAATGTGTTTTTCGATTTTCGATTTACATACGTACATTTATCCGACGTTCCTAAAGTGAAGGAAAACATCGTGATGCAACCTGTACATGTCTAAGAAGAAATTCAAAGATATGTGTGAAGTCAACCAACCCGCCCTTGCCAGCGTGATTGACTATGGCCTAGTCACCCGTAACTTAGGGTAGGCTCCGAGCCCCTCAGTGGGGACGTATAGTGAGCTGATGATGATGATGATTGACAATCACAGTATATATGTTACAAAAGCTGGCATTTAGCTGTCGCAATGTTTGATTTACAAGTGATTCTTAGAACTATTATATTTATTTTCTTATGAATTCCTTTTTGAATTGTCGTTCGTTGGAATTTGTGAATACATGTTTATGAAGCTTTTTCGCTATAAATGAAGAAATGTTTATCGTCAAAAAAAATCTTTTTTGTATAAAAAAAAACAAATATAAAATTGTTAAAAATGCGCAAACAGTTCTAACAACGCTAAAAGATGGAGGCTACTTTAGACGAAGATAATTCTACAAATATGAAACAAATTTATGATTGAAAAAATTATATTTTCCCATCGAGACTAAATAATCCTACTTGTGTTATTTGATGATTCTGATACGTATTTTTGTTTTTATCATTTATTTCTTATGAAAATATTAGAATCATAAAGATTTTTATATGATAAATAAGGTAGTAAAATTTTAGTAAACATATAGCTCTATTAAATGAGTTGTGTTAAACTTAGTAGAAAAAAATCTTCGTTTTAGGATTTTTCAAGAGAACATAAGGTGAAGTTAAATTTAAAAAAAAAAAACTCATTAATAGCCTATGTGTTCTTCCAGACTATGCTCATACTCATTATGCAGATACCTTCAAATAAACATGCATCCGTTTAAAAATTCACATTTATAATGTTTATAAGATGTTTAGCATTAACAATAGGTTTAATAAGTCGAATGTTAGCTTCGTCGTATTTATAGTCCAAAATGAGGCAGATTGTTAGTACAAGAGTAACTGAAGTTAAAACGCACAGTAATAATAAGTTAAATTTGTACCAATAAATGTTAAATATAATTATATAAAATAAATGAAACATCGAAATATCATCAATGACACTGAGGGAAATTTGATCTGAGGCTACGCTACATTTCGCTGTCGACGCTAATTAATAAGATTAAATGAAATTCCATCAGATTTCGTTTTTCCCGCTGCGGTAACGGAATATTAATTTACATGTTACCCGATGTTCAGATATTCTTTTATAAAATACAATTATACTATACTAATTCCCGTGACTTCATCTGTGCTTTTTTTAATAAGAGTAAAGGGCAAATGAGGTTCCAGAACACCGAGATGTTCATCGACGCCCATGGACATCTCCAAGACCACAGGAATCGCAGAAGCGTTGCCGGTCTTTGTGATGCTGATACGCGTGCTTCTACAAGTCCTGAGTCGTAGCGGTTTTAAAATACAGAAATTTGTCTCTTCCATCCACATTTGTTTATACGCCGTTGTTTCAGCCAACAAATATATTAATCTTTTCTCTATAGGTATTATATAAATCCTACGACACAGAATTAAAAAAGCAAGAAGAAGCAAGCAATAGCAGAAGATGACAAGAACAAACGAGACACTATAGCACATAAATGGCAAATACATTTTTTTAATAGGTCACTCGTATCTCTGGCAATCAATAAACTAGAGGAAAGCGAACGTAATACAAGATGTAATGGAAAGTTATCATTGTTGTTGTGTGCTCGACACACAAAGTGGCCAGTGTATGCGGACGTATTACGTTAGCGGTCAGGCGGCCTCAGACGGCGGTCTTCCTGGACAAGCTCATAGAACATTGACTTTGACCTACTTAATGTACTGCCGTATAGGGCGTTGACGTTTTATTGAACGCTGTCTATTATGACCCACTCTCGATAATTGAAAACAGATGCCGCATGCGGTGGTCTTGTTTACGTCTGCCGTTACCGGTACTAGGTTTTTTATCAGCTCATGCTTCATTAATTGTTATATTGCCTCATTCTTTGCATTCTCTGAACTAAGTAAAATAAAAGTACCTTTTAACTTAATTATATTTATAATGTGAATGTGGTGGTTTTGCGTTCTAACTTCGTCATTCGAATTTAGTCGTAAATCTTATCCTAACCCGAGCTTAGAGCTTAGTTGGAATGCTACAGGAAATATTAGTAAATTAACAAATATCCACAAATAAAAGATACGAAAGAAGAATATAAATATTATATACGTAATCTAGGTTTATAGCTATTAAAACAAAAATAATAAGGAAAAATATAAGTTACTGTTACTGTTATAACAGAGAAATTCACGAATATCGAAAATAAAAAAATATATTTCAATCGACTCAATTCCTCTAATTATATCATGTTGAAACAAAATAACACTAACAAAAAATAATTCCACTTTGTATAAGCTTTGGTAATACATCTATATTGTAATTCTAAAAACATTTCGATTAAATTCTGCGGATTTATACATAAATAATTTTCGTGAAATGTTAATTAAGCAAATGAATGAAGCAAATGATAAATTTAACATGAATATTAATAAATAATAGTGCATGCAAAACACGCAACAAAGTTGTATTTGAACATAGCGTTGTTGTTTCAGAGCTTAGGCAAACTGACGCTACCAACTTTACCTACCTGTGGTGCATCATACAAATTTACAAATGAAACTATGTCGCCAACGGACGCTTAATAGGCTTTATCTATGCCTAAATATGTTTGAGCAATGTTGAAAACTTTCAACTCTCGGCGAAATGTTTATTATGAATGAACCGAAGGTTTTTGAGAAACTAGTTGAAAAAATAGCGGATATCGTTCTTCCAGGTGGTAAATCATCATCAAACAACTTTAAGAACGTGTCTTCTGTGCCAAATTTCAGCAAGAGCCATAAAGCTGTTCTGAAGATACCTCCTAACATATATCGATCTATCCAAATATTCGCATTTCTAATATTCGTTAGATAAAATGGTGACTTAATAGTGAACTTCGTCCAAATATTGTTATTTTTTTCCACTTTCTTCCTATGTTGCTTGTATTTTCTTCTTTAAAGCAAAAGTGAAAAACTGTGGTATATTAAATATAAAAATTTACTTCCATCTCGTATATGTTAAGATCTGGTCTAATCTATTTTGCCAGTTATTTGAAGTAATTAAAAAATTCATTATAATTATCGCGGTAATTAAACTTTTAAACTTTTGGTTTGTCTATTCAAAAAGGACTCAAAGAAGGCTCAATACAAATGAGAGGAGGCTCTTTAGTTCATCATATAATAGCACCCGCATCGTACCATGACAAGTGCTAATTGGATGAGTGAAAGTAATTTAAAGTGCCTTGGCTCCAGGTCACGGTAAAATGTTTTTATTGTTCTTTATTTAGCATATTTCTAAACAAAAAAAAGCAATTCATATTTTAACTTAAAATATTTAATGTACTTTCAAATATATTGCTATTTTTTCTTCGAATTACCATAAAAATGCATTTATACTGATGAAAAAGTCTGTCATAATTTTTATAGAAATTATTTTTTAATTTAAATATTGTAAAACTTAAATAATTTGTACGATTATGTTACAAAACAATTAGATAATACCATGAGAGAAACTTTAGCAACCATCTTGAGGAAAACAATAGAAGTTTCTTGTTTCGTATGTTATTTTAACGAGGTTCTACAAGGCATAGTTAACTAAACAATGCTCATCAACCTTTTTTCTTGAACAATAGCCATCAAGTTAAAAATAACTACGATCGTTAACGCATATATGTAATTTAGCGTTCTCATATAAATTGCGACTGTGTAAATGTCGTGAATAATTTATAAATATTTTGTACAGTCAGCTGCAAATATGTATGCAATTATAAAGCTACAAAAACTTGTGTACGGTTTTGGTTTTACGTTTTTTATTTGGTTCATGAGTACAAATTCTTGACAAATATGTAAGTATTTTAGAAACCAACGACCTATGTATACAAATTTCAAAAGATTTGTGCTTGTATATATATTTATGTAGCTGACTGTACAATTATGTTTGTACTTGTATGCTCGAAACGAAAGCACAATCAAACAAGCCTTTCTTGAAACGATTTGCCCTTTTTGATATGTTTATAACTTTCTGGTAAAAAATGTTACAGTACAATATTATACGAATTAAAATATTTCGTTTTTGAGTACACTATTTAGATTTACACTATAACTATTCTTTCACTAGGATGGTTTCTTGTAATTTGTACGAAATAATATGAGAAGCTTATTGATACAAGTGTCTAGTTTATTCAAGAGATCCCACAACTTTCTGTTGTTGAATTTCATAATTATATTAATAATCAAGTACGAAAGTGAACGTGCATTTATTTACTAGAAAAAATAAGCTATGTTTATTTATTGTTAGATTGCCACGTGAATTCAATGCAAATATTATTCTCTATTACTGTCGAACATCTAAGAGAAGACTACGCGTGGAACAGCTATTTGCAGTCAACACTTGATTTTAATTGGTTCGGTTTCCACGAAGGTTTGAAGTGAGGTTTCTAGCATATTCATATGTATATTGAATGTAATCGTTCGAATACTCTAATATTGTTTTGTGAATGATTAATATGTCAAATAACATTGTATAAAACAGTTTATTTATAAATTGTGATATTAGCATAACTAACAGAGGTCTAATAAAGATTGTTCCAAATTGAATAAAAAAAACAGGTGAAAGAAAGGATGCGGTAATGGTAGCATAAAAATATACTATTTTCTGTTTATGGTAATGTAGGCAACGCATTGTTAACTTGTCTCTACACGAGTAGTGTGATAAATAAATGTCTTGGTGTCCTAAATAATCGTCACGTGTTAGTGTTTATTTTGTAATGACATACCCACATACACATTACTTCGTTACACCTGCCGTCGGTCGCCGGGCGCTAGCAATTAGAGCGCCGACTCACCCCCGGACGAATTCGTGTACAATACCGGCAATCAAACACAATGTGCACCCTAAATAACCTGCAGTTTAAAATAGTCGCTCGGACTCGTCGCAGAAATTTATTAAAAGACATTGTAATTGGACGATATAAAATTAGTGTAGTGTAGAGAAAGCGTTTGATCGCGATTACTTGACATTTTTAAACCAGCTACACACTTTCAGGTTTAATTGTACAGTCGGACTGTTCAGTTCAGTTTAGTTCAGTGTTCAGCAAAAACTGAACTGCAAAGTTTATCTGTCAGCTACACACTTTCAGGTTGAATTGTACAGTCGGACTGTTCAGTTCAGTTTAATTCGGTGTTCAGCAAAAACTGAAATGCAAAGTTTATCTGTCAGCTACACACTTTCAGGTTGAATTGTACAGTCGGACTGTTCAGTTCAGTTTAATTCAGTGTTCAGCAAAAACTGAACTGCACAGTTTATTTGTCAGTTACACAACTTCAG
This sequence comes from Papilio xuthus, assembly GCF_000836235.2. Lineage (NCBI taxonomy): Eukaryota > Metazoa > Arthropoda > Insecta > Lepidoptera > Papilionidae > Papilio > Papilio xuthus. Next base: position 3,593,292 of record NW_013533632.1, read on the forward strand.
ATTGAATTGTACAGTCGGACTGTTCAGTTCAGTTTAATTCAGTGTTCAGCAAAAACTAAAAATGTGTACTTTGTACGACATTATGAAATTTCATTGAGATACATGCAGCTGTTTCGGAGATACCTTCTAAAAAAATCCATCCATCCATCCATTACTGAAACATTCCCATTAATAATATAAGTAAGACGTAAAATAACTAGTAAAAGCATTTAATACTCAGCTTCACTAAGTTGTGAGATGAACGTAGTAAATGTATTTGGAACTAAATCCAAATATTGATTTTAACAGCACGTAAGCGGTCTTGATTAAGACATTCAGTTTGTCGTCAAACACTGAGCGTTGAACTTGAAAGTCTTACCTCAAACGCTCTCACTGATCTGCTACGGGAACCTCGACCTTGACCTTTGTTTCTCAGCAAATTATTATCTTAGAGGATTGAGAAAAGCTTTATAGTTGAAATAAACTACCTTATTATTTCTTCCGCTTTCATCCGCTCGCGCCGGCCGCATCTTTGTGCAGACTTTTATAAAACAATTTGTAATAGGAACCTTCAGTAAAACAATTCTTGGTAATATTTAAAAAATATAAAAATACTGGAAAAGCATAGGTTTGGACTGAGACTTCACACATTAAAATTGATCAAGATATTTGAATTATAGACGGTATAGTGAAACACATGTACGATTTTTTTTTCTCATTTTGAATTAGACAACATACATATATTAGAATGTTAACGGTTAGTACATAAGCTAATATTAATGTTACGAATACACACACTAAGTGCTTGTTCATACTTAGTGCGTTCATACTATGAGGCGGGAGCGGGCGCGGACACTGTCACGGGTACGTGCTTATACTAGCCGCCAGCGGTTGGCCGGTTTAAACTGGTTTAAACTTGCTTAATGCATGGGACTAGCCAGAATATTTGCTATAATCACCTTCGTATAGTCATAGTTAATTACGTCAAAATTAGTACGACATTTTTGGTGTACTTTACTCCCGTTATTAGTCAAAGCACTAAATTTTAATAAAAAAAATCGTCAACAACGCATGCTGGATCCTGTGAACACTCCCATGTATTCATATGTTCAAAATTGTCACCAGCGCGGCGCGTGCGACTGTCAATATTTCGCCGAGCCCGCGCCCGCGCCCGCGCCCGTACCAGGTATGAAACAACGCTAAGTTTTTTTTGTAATAATTTCCGTTTTCATATTAAATTGCTTCGTCTACTGTTTAATGTACACACTAAGTCTGACTTTATTGCTTGTTCTGCTATCGCGGGTTGGTATAGAAAATTTCAATATGAAATAGGTTGTATCCTTGTACAAACATTTCCAGTTATGATACGCTACGTTTATTCAATGTCAGTACAAACTTAATAAGTTATTATTATTATTTCATATTAGATATTTTATTTATATAACAATATGTTGTACTTCTTATTATTTATTTCTGTATGAAAAAATATAAAGTCTATTTGACACAACAGATAGAAACAGTGTGTTTTCGTCAGCTTTAACACGTCTCCACTCTTTGGGTTCAAGCCTACGCCGTAACCGCTGGCCCAGTGCAGATATGTTGTTTTCTACATCCCTTAATTTCACTTTCGATTTTTTTCTTCTTGAATGTATTATTTAGCTAAAGTAACTCCTTGCGTAGTTATTATATTAAAAAAAATTACCTCGGCTTATTGTCTACGAAATCTGTAACACGAACTGCTACAATCGAATTAAATTCGATATTCGGCCACTACGTAATTTAATATCTTCAATGAAGGCTGTCGACTTAGTTGGAATAGATAATGGACATTGGTAATACCGTTCGCTACTAGTTTCCATGACAGATGGATTTAGCACTTAGTAAGTCAACTAGGATTTTGATATCCAATTTAATATTCTATAGATTTTACAAAATATAAATTTATAAAATTGTTTTGTCCATTTACCATTGGATTATACCAAGCTTATATATCCCTATTTAGTGATATACTTATATACTTAAACTTCATACATATACATTAGCTACTACCAGATTTGGATCCAGGATTATCATCAACTAAATGAGTTTGACTCCGCCATGCGGTGTCCTTGACCTTTCGGTACTGTTTATAAAAGGTGTTAATGGGGTTTCTTTGTCCAGAGTGTAATTCAGACTAAAGAATGTAAGGATAACATTCAAAATCAGAGAAGAATTGTATTGACTTTTTCTTGAGTCCTTTAAAGCCCCTGAAACCTACTCTACTCCAAGTGCTAAGTCAACCGTATTTGGTCAATAATCATAGTCAACTTGTAGAGATGTAAAATTCGGAATGGGTTTGAATTTTATGCCTGTAAATTCGTAGGTATATCATGTACATACGTAACTTCATGCCTTGGAACGCTCACGGTGTTGGCAGCGTGCCAAAAGTTCCAGAGGCCATACAGCGTACTCTCTGTTATATATGTACCAACACTACTGTAATTAGCCGAATAATTCTTAACTTTATTTATTTAACGTGACATTAAAAAAATTAAATGGCATATTAAAAGTAAAACATGTGTAACTGGCCGTTACATAGAATATCTGACCTAATAATGTAAGACATTGCTTTAATAAAATCCGTTACATACTGACGATAAAAAACTTCGCCATTGCGGTTTAGATTTTTAAAATAAATAAAATAAATAAGTAGAACAAAAAATAATTGAACATCACAAACATTATTTTTTAGATTTAGGGCAAATATCATCTTAAGCTCCTTGTCGGAATTTTACCGAATTCGCCAGTGGTGTCATTCAGATGATAAAAAAGATCATTACTTTTTGTTTCTTTTTATAAAGCAACATTTAATTCCTGGCCATTGCAATTATATGGGCCCGAAAAAAAAATCTCCATTATTGGTAACATCATAACTTTTGCTAGCATAGTTGTTTTCAAGATTGCGAACGCTTTATCACAGCCACTGTGTGGCCGCAATATAAAAAAAGCAACGACCGAATTCCATGTGAACTTAAATGCCGTTCAGTTCTAAGATTGGAAACAAGAAATCTTACTAAATTCTCGCATCTTAAATGAAAATTGTACGCAACGTACATCCCAAGACATATCAAAAACTAACAAAACTGTAAAAAAAAGTTTAACATTAAAAGACAAACGAAATTTACAGCTTTTTTAGTTAAACGGGAAAATTGCCTCGCATAAATATTACTACATTTATGTGAAAATTTCGACGCGCTTCAAAAGCATTTGAGTATAAAATTTCACATATTTCACACGCTAGTATTGGCCTCTTATTAATACCATCGGCCCGTGATAAGCTTTTAAATGAGTACATACAAAAACAATTGTAAATTTAAGTCGTTTTTGACATCTTTGTACTGATAAAAGTAACGGAAACCGACCGTTAAGTTTGTAAAAGTTGTTGAAGTATTTCAATCGATATTCTAGATCGATACTTTGCAGCTGACTGAAAGAGCGTCGCTACCGTCGGGAGCCTGAAGCGGCACGCTAAGAAAACATGATGCACGTGAAGCCATGGTGTCGCAGTGTCAAGATGAAGTGTTTAGTGTGTTTGTCGCTCGATAAGACCAGTGAGGATCTGAGCGTCATGGTGGTAGCGGAAGGCGGCGACCGGATTGCGGTCGATAGGTAGTCAGGCGCAAGCGCGAGCCTCGGTAGCGGCAAAGTCGGGGGTGCAGGTTAGTTCGCTGACTGAACCGCGGCTGCCGGCAGCCTGCGTCCGCCCGCCCGCTAGCGGGCGCGAAACATGCACGCGGACCGATCACGCGGCGTGCACACGATCCCCCTCGTCCTAGCTCTCGCCATAGCTTGGTTGCCTCATGCCGACCACGCTGCGTGAGTATGACACACTTTCACCACAAAATACACTTAGCCCGCCAAAAAGCACGTGCTACCGCGAAGCCGTATAAAGTTTAAAACTCTTCAAACTATTTAAAAACTTCAAATTGGTGATAAAAATATTTTAAAAAATATTTAAAAATTTCAAATATTTTAGACGAATTTTTAAAAAATATTTCTAACAAATAAAAAAATTAAAAAAAATATATTTTGTGATTTTAATTATTTAACATAAAAATTATATTCAAAAAATAATTGCCAAACAAATAAGAAAAAAATCACAGAGATGAAAAAGAAAAAAAAATGGAGGTTTTAAAAAACATTAATCCAAATTTTTATTAAACACACTAAAAAAATATAAAATTCTACATAATAATTTACTTAGAATTTAGTAACTAAAAAAAATTATATTTAGTAAAAAACATTACGAAAGAAATAATAAAAAAAAATTACGTCAGTCCCGTAGTAAAAATCTTAATTTTCAAAATTATCAGTTTTAAAATAAATTGTTGCACTATAAAATATCGAATTATAAATATTTAAAAAGCTAGTCACGAAAATGCAATTTATTTCACCAGAAATATTAATTAATTTAAGTACCAAAAATCGCCGCACGGCTAAAGAAAACGGGATAATGGGTACAGCATTAAAAATATTATAAAAAAAAACATTTTTCATCATCTGCATGTTTAAAAAAAGATTTAATATGCTTATAATTTTTTTAATCCTAATTTAATCGTACAATTATATCAAAGGCGTCAAAGAATGGAATCACAGAGAGAAAAATTATATAAGCTTGCACGTTGCCAAAGCTCTTTGCTACAGTATATTCGGCATTTCTATTATCGAATACCTAAAGCAGCAAATATTTCATTATGTAAACGCTTATATTTATTTCTATATATAAATTGTATGTATATGTACAAATAATCAGTTATTACAGGTCTTTATAATCTTGCAAAAAAGAGATTAAAAATGTATCCGCGAATGTTCTAGTTATAACACTTCGCATAATAATTTACGCTTTAACAGTAATGATATGGGCGGGAAACATGTGCAGTGAACGCAGGCATCCATTTCGTTATTACTTTGCGTGTTTCATATAAAAATAAATCTGAAGAGACCTCGTCAGGCGGTCTCTGTATTTCTGTTAAATCTCACATCATTCTAAAGCAAGTGCAATGTCAGTCCCATTTCATAATTAAATGTATTAACGCTCGACGCCTACATTTCCTAAAAAAAAAAATAGTTCTCTAATATAATTTTTTCAACCCACGCACATATTCGGAACATTATTAACTTATAAAATTATACGAAAGATGCTTGAATTTGATATAACAAGTCAAATAAATAAATTAATTCAATTATTTTATTAAATATAATACCGGTGCGTTGATATTGATTATTAATAATTAAACCGAACTCGTTAAAAACTTCCGTGAAAATAATAAAAATGAAATTTTTAATCATAATTATTTTAAAATAAACTCACATTGAAATGGATTTTTAATCAAAGTAAATTAAAATGTCACGGTATTTTTAAATTATTTTGGTAGATAATACGAAATCTATAAACATTTCAGCCATAAAATTCCAGACAGGGCAGTCACACGCGCTCCGTCCTTAGCTAGCGACTTCAACGTCCAACACACTTGATTATTGTTTACTTTTATTTTTTAGGAATAAAAAAAATGGAAAAATCGAGATCGCTTTTTTAATTATTTTTTTCTTAAGCCTTTCTGACATTTCTATATGCCAATCAATTTTAATTATAATCATTTGACAGTCAATCTGGTTAACTGTTTATGCAAATTATTTGTTTTTATACAAATGTACTAAAAAAAACCTTCAAACAATCTATACTCTATATATTTAATATGAAATTGTGATTCATCAAACTTTTAATGCAACTGTCTAGCGAAAGCGTCTTAAGATGTCGGTCAAAGCGCTATCTTAAAAGTGTCCAATATGACGTAAAATATTTGTTACAATTATGAAGTAAATCTTAATAGTAATTTATACATAAATCTATCTCTGCCTACTCCTCTAGGTAGAGAGCGTGAGTGCCTCTTTTTTATAATTTTTTAACTTAATTTTTCTTTTTATAAAATAAAAATTTTATCAACCCTAGCTATCCGAATTCAGATTAAGTTTGAAAATTTCAATGTCAAACACTAAACATGCATACAATGTTGTTGAAACAACAATAATTCCACTGATACAATTGCAAAGCTAAAATAACAATGGAGAGAAATTCAAATATTTGTTTTCATATTCCGCGAAAGCGACATTGACTTTGACCATGACGAGGATGCTGCATATTATACACAAAATAGAGCTTTGAATTCACCGCTTTTATTGAAACTAAATATTGCTGCGTTCCCGGTTTTCAATAGAAGCTAGAATAACAGTTACGTAATTGAAGTCCATTCCTGTTAATTTCCTAGAATTGAAATATTCCAGTGCTTTGAACCGTATTCATGGTCACGGTTACACTGGCGAAAATGTAAACTTCCACTTTTTAAGGTCATGGATGAAGGATGAAAGCTCGCACCTAGTGTGCGGATTTCACAGTGCTCAAAAGCTTTTATTTGACGTGTACAAATACACACGAATTTATTAAATTGCGCTCGTATTTTTTTACCTTTGAATGTTGGATGCGATATTGATACGCTTTTAAACTTTATATGTGAACTTGACCTGAATATCGATAAAATGTAACTTTATAATTTTCCCAGGCAACGCGTATAAGATAAACCTCTTAGGCAGGAACTTGCGCGCTCTATTCATTTATTGTACATTCATCAAAACAATACAATACTATTATTTTATTAAGATCCGGGTTTATTTGTAACGAGCTCTCATTGTTGTTGCTGTCTTTTTCAGGGAAAGTCACGTAATAGCAGAGAAAGTTCCTAACGTCAATAAAAAAAGACAATTCTCTAACTTTTAGTTAATACCGGCTTTAAAGAGAAATAGAGCTGTACTACTTTAACTGAGGCACTGGTCGATTTGCACATAAAAAATACAAAAAAATATATAAATAAAAAATGTATCCGGCGTATTTTGGAGATGTTTTATTTTACGAGATAAATGAGCAAGCAGTATAATATCCATATTATAGTTTCAAGTCGTAATTAAACCTTACATCAAAATATTGTTTGGCGTTCAGTTACTCAATAGGCTCTAGAGATGTAGAGATGACCACACGCACGCACACACATACACATACACCAACACGCACACACATACACATAAGCACACACACATACACATACGCGCACACACAAACACATACGCACACACACGCATACACACAGAGACACCGAAAAATAGAAAAGAAAATGGTTAGTTATATCGAAAAATATTATAATTAATAACGTGATCATGACGCACCTTTCTGATTTCTTACTACCTATTTGCGTCGATTAAAAATCAATTGAAAAAAAAATTATCGACTATTCTTAAGGCTTATTTGCTAACTAGGTAATACCGATAGGATGGACTTATTTATAAAAAATTGCTATTGTTATCTTTTAGTCCGAAACTATTTTAAACTTTTATTTATAAAGTGAAAATCGATCACATAGGGGTTCAGTAACCGACATGATTGCGGCGGATTGAGACAGCATGCTATGCGAACTAACACGGCGCGCTTTCTATATGTCGCTGTTAAATCGTGAACGCTGCCTGTTTTTAACTTGCCTAGGAAAATTTACAAATTGCATATCGAACGAATTCATTCACAAAATGATTTGTTATATGCTTATTACATTTCAGAAAATTTATAAAGGTATGAATGCAATTGTCACCTTATATGAGAAAATATAATATTATAAATGTAACCCGTCACTTTTTTTAAAGAATTGGTTCCATTATGCAATTTACTGAATCTTGACAATTTTTCTAGGCAATTTATAAACAGGCCGCATTCACGTTTGGTCGCTGACATATCGGCATCCGTGCTATGCATATGCAACCGCGTGCTCTGCCGCAGGACCCTCGTCGATTTTACATCTGTCGCATTCATAGTACTTATGGAAATAGTCTCTTCATGCATATTTTTGATTGCGGCAGTTACAGGTTAACATCAGGTAGTTGAAATATTTATTTAAAACTAGCTGTCAATAAAGTTCAATTTGACTCTCCATATTATTTACAAAACGTTTTTTGGGAAAAAGAAAAGGGCTGTTTTAAGTATTTTACCGACTATTCGATTTTTTCTCACCTTTTAAACCTTTCCTAGACCTCCACGAACGTTTCAAGACCAAACTGAGATATCTCCGTTCAGCCGTTCTCGAGTTTCAGCAAGACTAACGAACAGCAATTGATTTTTATATATGTAAAGATTAATTAATTAATATATTTTACTCGATTAATAATTAATGTTATTAATTTAATTATATAAAATTTAAAATTAATAACTACTAGAGCATTCTTTAAAATGATACTTATAAAAGTTTTTATATTAAAATAATTCTATAACTGATTCAATTAAAAAGAGATAGCAAAATCAAAATGCAATCTTTAAAGTCAATATTCTCAAACGGGATTGCTGACGTGCTGAAATGCTCCTAGTTAAATATCCGCAGTTACCGCTTGCTCGCGAAAGGCTTTAATTTCTCCATTTTATTTTCTGCAAAATGAGTTTAATTTCAAAACGGCGGAGTTGCTGAAAATGGCTGTTATAATTTAAATAGATCTCACGTCTGGCACTTGTAGTGAATACCCATTACAGCTTCTTTCTACTTTGATTTTTAATATGCTGTTCGCTTTGGTTTTTAATCTAGAAATTACATTCAAAAGTAAAATAGGGCTGTCAATACCATTTTGCTGATCTGAGACGGGGTCAAATTTAATCGTTTACTTTTTTATTTAATTCAATCTGTCATCTTCATTTCAAATTGAAGATAATTCGTTAGGTTTCTCTAATTTCGGCAGTTGACGATAAATATTTGAAATGGTCATCAAGGGTTATTTGTTATGACATTTTCTGACGTTGACATGGGGGCGTTAGTGAGCTGTCATAATTTAGTTCGAACTAGCCTACCGGTTGAGATAGCCTTGTCGGTCCATAGCTCCTCAAGGATCTTGTGGCAGTCGGAAAATATGTTAACTAACATTGTCATCTCTTCAGGTCATACTGTGACCAATGAGGGAGCGGCAGCTGTAAAGCTTAATGTTGCCATTTCATAATTTTGAAATTCCATAAAATATCACGCTAATATGTCTTTATGTGTCAATTCAAATAGTAAGGAATTACTACGATACTTTGGACGTAAGATGCTAACCAATTCTTCACAATTGTAACATTTACGATTAACGATTTGCTCACTGGTAAACCTAAATACTTATAGATACTGTCATAATAAAACATGCATGATATATGGGATATCCCTGATTATATGGGACTATACACAAGAGAGTTCTTTTTTCACTCTAATAACATTCACTTTAACGCAGAAGAGAGTTAGTATTTTATTGCACAAAAGCATAGAAATAAACATATAATCCTCTCAAAATGTTTAATAATTCTCAATAGACAAATATCTTTTACATTTCCATGCCTTTGAACTTTCGCCTTTGTCAGGCTTCGGCAGTAAACAGTATTTTCTCACTACAAAATGTGTATAATATATGAATATTAAAAGTTCTTTTATATCCATCTTATATTTGTATTAGTAATATTTTTGTTGCAAATTAAGTACCAAATTTTTATGTTATATTTTTTTAAATCGATTAAAAACATTTAAATAAAAATTATTTCCTTTTTAATTTGTTTCAATTGAAAGAAAGGAAACATCAATAAATGATTCAACTTACGTCAATATCGTTTCGAAAGGAATCAATCCAAATTTCGTATTCATGTTCTTAACGGCTTTACGGAGGAAATTCCGAGATTCCTTCATTAAACGTTAGCCTTTGCAAGAGCCGACTGGGAGTGAGTGACCTTTATTCGGAAACTGCCTAACCATTCTAAGCTTCTATTATGTACAATTCGTAACATAGAAGCTTAACATTTTTATTTTATTTAATCGGAAAATATTAAGTTAATATAATTCTTACAGTAAAATTATGACACTTTATAACGCATAACATGAAATGTGTAATTTATCTTTTAATTTATTGATTTAAGTTAAGTCAAAAAATATTTACAAACGGGTTAATAGCGAAACTAAAAGTTTGTACAATGTAAAATTGATTCTATATAAAAGTAGAACGAAAACTCTTTTTAAATTCTGACATAAGTGAATGTATGGCACGCAATGCCAACACAGTGTGGAAATAATACGACTAACGAACGAAATATACATTTTTTTTTACTTTTTAGCTTCCGTTGTAGCTATTTTTATTCACGTAATGATTCCCATAGGGAAACTGAATATGGATACTAACGAATTACTATGCCGCATCGTAACTTAATCCGAGCTACAAAATTAAATCTACATTTATTGTTGGTTGTATCATAAAAACATATTTCCCGGAAGAATCAAAACAATTGTAAATGATAATTTCGACAGAAATCAAACATCATAAATAACAAACGCTCACGGTTTTATTCAATCATTACAGTAGACAATAATTGGAATCGCCGTGAAATTTTATTTTATAATTTTTGTTAAAAAAATATTTGCTAGTAATCTGATATTTTAAAAATCATCATTCATTAATATACGTTCCCACTGACCTCGGTGGCAACCCTAAGTTATGGGTGACTAAACCATAGTTAACCACGCTGGCGCATTGGTATGGTTGACTTTACACATACCTTTGAATTTCATCTCAGATATATGCATGTTGCATCACGATGTTTTCAATTACCGTAAGAATATCTAATATTTTTTAACCATTAATGAAATCCCTGAAAGTATTAATAACTAAACATATAATTAAACGACTTGTTTACAGAGAACTTTGCAATTTATAGTCGCACAGTCTTTATCCGGAAGTTTTACCATTTAAGTTGCGAGGCAAAGAGTAATTTTGTTTTCTTGTTTATATTTGCGTTTGTGATAACAGGCATCTCCCAATGGAATGTACGGGAGACGGTGAAGAATATTTCGCAGCCTTCGTTTTATTTTATTTGTTTACCAACCTAAATATAGTACAAAATATATCTGACATTACCGATTACTTCTGATTACTAAACCTTTGGACGAGAATACCAATTTATTAGACCTTTGTTTGAGAAACATTTAAATAAAAAATTTCGAACAGTATAGGTCTTTAAGACAATTTTTAGGGGTCATTCAATTTTGCACTTTAATGTTTATAATTAGAGTTTAATTACATATTCATATTCTACATCGAGCGTCGGTGGCTCAGGGGTCAAGCACTTGACTTGCGATCTGTAGGTCCTGGGTTCGAATCCAGCCATGTGCCAATGTGTTTTTCGATTTCCGAATTACATATGTATATTTATCCGACGTTCTTACGGTGAAGGAGAACATCGTGATGCAACCTGCACATATCTGAGAAGAAATTCAAAGATATGTGTGAAGTCAACCAACCAGCACTGGGCCAGCGTGGTTGACTATGGCCTAATCACCCTTAACTTAGGGTAGGCTCCGAGCCCTCGGTAGGGACTTATAGTGAGCTGATGATGATTCTACAGCATTAAAATTAACAGTTCAATGAGACAAATATTTATATTTACTAAGTATTAATTGTATAAATATTTCAGTTGATATACGAAAAAGAACATCGAAAATTGGTCTATTTCCTTTTAGCTAATGCCGCAACGAGTAAAATGAAGATAAGTTTTTCCAAGTAAAGATCAAGTTCGAAAGCAACTCAATATTACTTAGCTCTTTTGTTGCGGGCTTTGAAGCGAAGCTTAAAAGAGAAATTGATTGTTTTTTAAGCATGATGGATTACGTGCGAACTATATTTTTTGCAGTAGTTTGTTACCGAGACGACTTTTAACTTCAACATTTAGACATGTGACAAAAAAAATTAAATACATAACTTGGCAAGATGTAGCTTTGATGGATGGATGGATTTAATATGTAATGCCTAATGTGGTGACATAGGCATACAAAATTAAATTTTTTTAACCAGAACATAAGGTAATAAAAAAGTTTATTAACAAAAAATTACTGTGGCAAAAAGCTTTTAAACGTTATTTTATACAAACGAAAAATTTGATTGTCTGTTTGCATAATATTTAAACATTTATTACTAGATTTATTAATTCTGCGCAGACGAATCCGTGGGCAACTGCTATACTAACTAAAGAAATGTATCGCCAAATATTACGATAATTATCTGATAACTTTATGTGTTAACTTCTATTAATAGAACATATTTACAGCAATCGATATAATATATCTTAGTAATATTAAATTAAGCGAGCATAAGCTACCGTACACATGTAAATTAATGCAGCTTTGTTATTGAGAAACTCCGATCGAAACTCCACGGTCATGCTGTAAGCGGATCACAAAGACCAACAACGGAAGCTCTATATGAACTCTATACAAACACATTGTATGCTGTTTTGTTAATGTTCACTTTAAACTGTGTATTTTCTGCACGTTAATATATTTTTTTAATTTAATTATAGGACAAAAGGGACTCCCTTTAATAATATATTTTAGGTAATTATTCGTTTTTAAAATATTAAATAGCACATAAGATAAATGTACATATATAAAGTAGGTACTTGTTAAACAGTTTTATATCCAGATTGACGTCCATGTTATTTAATTATCAAAAAACTTGCACAAAAATATTACGAAGATTAGGATAAATCTAATGACAGGATTTGAACCCGTGTGCTCTGCCAACCGTCTCTTTGGGATACTGGCGCTTCGTTTTGATTGACCTTTTACGTTTTTAATACTTAAACGAATTTAGTAGATTTTGAAACCAAATAATTTATTTTTTAATATGTGTTAAACTAATTTTATTTCGATTAGAAATCGAACTGCGGATTCGTGGTGTAACAAACTGGTATGTGAGACCATCACCCGAACGAACATTCTCGAATTCTAGTGTTACTAACTCAATAAAATTCATTTTTTTATTTACTTTAGCAAAATAACCTACTTTTTGTAAGTTACATAATCCGAAACTAGGCATAAGTATAAGAAGCAATAATAATTTAATAAAACTAAGTAGACTTAAAGAGAGCTTTGTTATTTTGTATCTTACTAATATCATAATTGCGAATGTTTAGATGGTTGAATAGATGGATGGATGTTTGTGTGAAGATATCTCCAGAACGGCCCAACGAGTCTTGATGAAATTTTGCACAGATGTAATACATAGTCTGGAAGAATAAATACGTTACTTATTTTTTTTAATTCCAAGAGGACGGAGTCGTGAGCGACAGCTAGTGTCGAATAAACTAATGTTTGATCACAAATCCACCTGATTGTATGAAATGATTGTCACTTAAGCTAATCTTTATTAGATCTTTATCTAAATAAAAATGTCCAATAGAAAGGAATAAGAATTAAAAAGTCAAAGAATCAGAGCTTTTATAAATAACATCTTGAGCATTTAAACTAATTAACTGTTAAACTTAATATTAAATCCAATGCGCATCTTAGGTGTTAATTAATTGCTAAATCGCTGGTTCTCAATTGAGCTTACGTGTTTATATCTAGCATTAATAGGTTAGGGTTTAGTAATTACAGGAATACTATCTTAAATGCATATACGTACGTCGCTATATTTACATACAAATATGTATACAATAGTCAATAACGAATACCCTTAACAATGGTCTATCAGAGCATTCCGAGATTCTGATACATGTGAACATTTCAAATATGTAGACTGCAATATCAAACAGAAATTCAATGTCAAAAGTTTTCATCTTTGACATTTTATACGTTTCGATACAGCAATGTTTAATTCTATTTAATTCTTATTAAGATATAATCTTGATTAAGATCTTGGTTAAAGGTTGTATGAAAATGTCAACAATCTACGTTAATGTAAAAATTAAACTTTAACGGTATAGACAAAGTTGAGTCAGCGTCAAAGTTGAATTGAACCAAAATGGACGAAATTGAAAGTTCCGAGATAGAGTTTCCAGGTTCTTTGAGCTACCGTTTGTAACTCGTTCTTGGCGATACCAGTTTCAAAAGTAGACAGAAAAGTGAAGCAGTAGACTTATTGTAAACTGCACTGCTCTGTCTCAATGCGTGAGTTATAACAATGTCAGTACTGCGTTTTCCATTACTCTACTTCCTTGTCCTTTCCTCGTGTAACATTAAAATGCGTAAATGCGGAAATTTATTAGACATTCATTATTTAGACCAATGTAATAAATGATGAGGTTATAACTGTGTTCAAAAGAAAGTTCGAGTAAATATTTATTTTAATACTTATGTTATTCTCCCAAGTGGGCCGACCTTTCTCGTATGCTTCGTTTGTGTACGTATGTATTAAAGCGTCTTACGTCTATCAAAAGGATAAAAGATAAAGTTAAATTTCGATATTCTCTGTATAAAATGTTCTATCAATTTTCAAACACCTGATATTACTTTGATATAAAAATCTGAACGTGGGTGTTGAAATCTCAATATCTTTGTGACACAAAGCTTGGACTTAAGCTTTATTTAGGATAAAAGTGTTTGTAAGATTGTCTGCCCTTCTCGGATTTCTTTTTAACACGAATTGATAGAATCATTTAATTTAGACGGACAGAATGTAAACAAGTATCTTCAAGGGATGGGGATTTTACTGTAGGATCATTTGTAAAGTAATATTTTTTTTTCTCTCATTCTGTTTTAAAAATCAAAAACAATTTATCTTATAATTTCAACACGAATGGTTTATAAATATGTTTGTAATTGTTCGTTGTCGTATAAAAACTACATTTGTTTAACATTGAGATGCTTTTAAAAACATTATTGTTGTGTGCTCTATTTTATTTTACATTAATTTTCTCTAGACATAAAAATAAAAGTACTTGAACGAACGAAATTGATACTTGTAGCCGGTATTTCAGTACGATAGCGAATTCAGGATACTTGAGTGAGTTTTTAATACAAATCTATCGGGCTTCAGTACTTGCAACACGAATTAAAAAATTTGCTCTATTAAATTTATAATTTCGCTTGAAAGTTTTCATTCGCAAGTAGGGCAAACTTTTTGTAGTTCATTTTTTGTATCTTAGTTTCAGTTAGATCTAAGGAAATACTTCAATTTAATTGTGTAACTTTTTTATAATTATTTAGCAATTAAAAATCGTACTAAAAACCTTGTTAAACTTATTTCTCTTGCAGGAACTGTAGTTATTCAAATTACATTTCTAATATCTTGAAACATAAGTTAAGTCCCTCCTCTTTATAATATTAATCTGTTCCGCGCGGAATTGAAAATAAAAATGAGTTAGTAACTTGTCTATGTTCTTCTAAGCTATGTTGTACATATGTGCATTCATCAGGATCAGTTGAGCCGTTTCGGAGGTACCTTCTAACAAACATCTTTCACGTCTTGTCTTGTCTTTTCTTTACACGCTCGATGTTAGTTTATAACTTAGTTTTGTTTACTTGATAATCAAGTGTAGGTTACGGTGGAGGTGAAGAGAGATAAACTTGCTCGGGTTTGTAGCATGAACTTGAAACGCGGCACCTAACACGTGCCTTATGCAAGTCGCGCGCGTCCCTGACGGAAACATGATGCGGCTGAAGCTTTCAAAGGCGGTATTATAATGAACCAAAGTAATAATATTTCTACTTACAATTAAATTTATAATACAGTAAATACAAGAAATTTATGTACATAATATCGTTACTTTTTATTTCGTTATCCAATTAGATATAATAGCAAAAATTTATGCGAAAAATATTCGAAATATTTTTAATTCGTCATAGTTTTTTTTTCTTTTATTATTCTGCTAACAAGTTAAATGACATTGATTATTTAAATTTATTTTTAACCAAATTAAATATAAGTAATTACTAATAACAATTTATTTTGAATTGTAATTCTTTTAACTTTTTTTTATTTAATCAAAGTAAACGTAAATTGTTCAAGCAACGCTAAAGCAAACAAAGTAAGATAGTTATAAGTAAAATTCGTATCTAAGTATTTTATTTTGCTCGGTCAGGAGATTAGTGAACGTTGTTATTAACTAGCAGCTTTCAGCGGGATTCAACCTTGATTCTATGTAACGGCAATTCGCTGACGGCCACGTGCTAAGAGCTAAGCTGTACAAAGTTCAAGTACGGGATTAGGTCTTAGTTTACGTTATAAATGCGAAAGTTTGGATAGACGGAAGTTTATTACCACGTAACTCTGCAACGGCTTAATGCATTTAGTTGAAATCCGGATTACAGTTAGATTTCAGGTAAACCGGTTAAGTATCATAATGTAAATTTATAATAATAATTTTAAAAGTAAATCGCATTAAAAGCAGAAAGTTATGTTTTTTAAACATGAAATAAGGAGACGAACGAGCAGCAGAAACACCGAGGTGTTCAATGTCGCTCATGGACATCTGCAATACTAGAGGAACCGCAGATGCCTTGCCGGCCTTTTATGAAAACTGATAAAGTACTTTATTTTTAAGGTAGAAATCTTGTTCAAAGTCCCCAAAACATTTTATTTAAATCTGTTCAGTTGATCGCTTAGTGAATAATAGAACATTTTTCTCTTCATTCTTGCAATAATAGCGCGAACAAAGCAATGGAGCAGCTAGTAAATATGTTATAAAAATAAATAAAAAGACTTATATAAATTAATAATAATAATAATAAAGCCAAATAAAATTTATAATGTAACTACTTTCTTTTTAATACAATTATATATTGTTAAATAATTAATTTGTTTATAATGATACACAATTTTATTTTGTTTATATACATTGAATATAAATTACAACTTATTTTAATTGAATCACAAAATGAACTGACATTGAAATTAATTTTAAACTCACAGTCGTAACACAATTTCAAAATAACATCATAATTATGTAGTTCTAGCAAAATGGATTTAATTTGCCCATTAATATAAATTACGTAGTCGTTTCATTTTCGTGATATAACAGTTAATCCTCTTATCTTTTGCTTGTTTGTATTTATTTCGTTAATGGCGTTATCTTTTTTTTTACTTATATTTTTATTATCTGAAACGGTAACGAAGAAAAAATTTAAAACGATTAAGGGCTTTCTGTGACTTTTCTTTTGAAATTATTATATTATATTATCAACATTTTTGTAAGTTTAGTCTTGGTTTTTTCGAGATTAAGTATAGGAGAATAATTAATTTTTAGGGATCTGTATATAGAAAGGAAGAAACGGAACCTTTAGCTTTAGCCATTTTTAATTACAATCCTTTGGCGCGAATGACGCGCTTTCGTTACAAAGTCTAGAGTCAGAATGAATAGCGAGGGGACACAATCGTCGACATTTTAGTAAGGCTAGTGTTGCGTCAATACACTAGCTCATTTCCGGATTTTCTTCCTAACAATTGAAACACTTTATTGTCTATCCGTGTGAAGGTCTGAAGGAAGGTGAAGAAGATCCGAACGCGTGAAGGAATTAATCTAGAATTTATTTTGCTTTAGTTCACTATTTTACATGAAATATAATAAATTGATTTGACATCTACAAAATAAATCGAAAGGTAAAACTAAGTAATATGCTCACGACTAGTTAATTAAAATAATTGTTGACACAACCTTGAATATCGTTAGCTAGAATATTCTAGAATTATAAACATTTTAAGTTAAATATTAAACTATGAAGCATGTTTAGTTTATTATTCGTTTAGTTTATCGGGACGACGTCGGTTAATTTTCATTAAACAATATTGTATCCTAACGTTGCACGTTAATGAATCAAGTTAAATTTAATGAAGTCTCATATTTATATAAAAGCTGTTATCTTCATAATTACATTGCAATTTATTTAATACTATTAGTTCCGTAATGATTAAAGTCATTGTGTCATTAACTTGAATATTTAATTTATTTATCGACTAGATGTCGCCCGCGACTCCATCCTCGTGGCATAAACCAAACTTAATTATTTGCATATATGTATGTTCTTCCAGGTTACATTCTACATCTTTACCAAATGTCAGCGAAATTCATACAGTCTTTCTGGAGATATTTACAAACAAACATTCATCCATCAAAATAGTCGTATCTTATATATATAAAAGAAAGTCGTGTTAATTCCAGTATTTATAACTCAAGAACGGCTTTACCGATATGGTTGAAAATTGGTGAGAAGGTAGCTTAGAGCCAGGGGACGGACATAGGATATTTATTCATTTATTTTCGAATTTATGCCTTGAAGAGCTGCTTCTTATTTAACTTATCTATAATATGTATATAATAAGTTTTTTATATATCCACGCGGACGGAGTCGCGGGCGACAGCTAGTTTATATTATAATATTACTTAAATTATTGGTGATAAAATAACCACAGTAAAGGATTTGCATAAGTCGTTGTAACGCGACCACAAATAATAAAATGATGTTTGCACGAACGCTAAAGCGCGTGGTCGCAAACTCTCACCGAGTTACTTTTCCACGTGTTCTGGATTCCGGGTTCCGTGATTAAAACAATATTCCTGTCACGAAGTTCGAGCAGCATTAACTTTTACCACGGAGCCACTGAAATCAAGCACAATGCAACTGGCAATTTATTAAGCTATGCTAATGTAATTCTGTGATCGCTAGCCTTTTATTGACCTATTTGGCAACATCTTCACGAAGTTTCCAGCCGGCGAGTTTTAAATTAAAGAAATTCAGTATCAAAAGAATAGTTTGGTATTTATTATTTATGGTAGTTTGTTTCGTAGTTTGCCGTATTCCTTGCAATGTGACATAAAATCTTACTAATATTATAAATGGCAAAGTTTAGATGGATGGGTGGATGGATGTTTGTCTGAAGGTATCTCTCAAACGGTTGAACGGATCTCATTGAAATTTCGCTAGAAGATCACACACACACACTATTAATCGTAATAATATTAAAAGCATAGTGATGAATTTTCATTAAAATGAAAGATCGCCTTCAGCAAACAAAAACAAAGTTTCATCACAATCTTAGTTATGATTTAGGAACAACGGATATAAATACCTGATTTTTCCTTTTGAAAAAGATGGGTACTTAATAAATATGCTCGTGTATTAGGGCACACACCCATACTACGTGACCTATTTTTTTATTTTTTCTAAGTTTTTTAAGACTGCATGCCTACTTAAATTACTATTGAATTATATATTATGAAAAAGAACAACTAATGTCTACATGAAACCTGAGCCACCCCCCCCCCACGCTCATGTGAATGACAGTAGTATTTTAAAGGCTCCCCGCTTAAACTGGTCACGAAGTATGGGTACATAAATATTGTTTGTAAGATGTTCAAGAAATCAAATAAAGCGTGGGTAGTTTAAAATAAAAGGCAGTTAAGTAGAATACCGAGACTCAAGGTGAAGGTAAAGGTAGTGGTTAAGCAAGAATTATTACACTCACAGTTTATTTCTTAGCGCTCCAGGCAACACCTAGTTTAATAAATAGTATAAAGTTGCTGTTACTTGAACTCGACCTTTAAACATTATAATTTTTCTCTTTCCCTTTTATCAGTGTTCTAGATCCTTTAAGAGATTAAATACTTTTAAAATATTTTTTTTAAGAAAAAGTTTAAGACTTTAATTCCATCCTGCCAGTGTTATAATCATTTATTTGTATATTTTGCATAATAAAAATATAGTTCACTTATTAACGGGTGATTTAAATTAATAAAATATATAAAAAGGCATTGTAGTTATAGGAAACAGCAAAACAAATTGAAATACTGCTGGAAAATAGATGGAATAGTTTTAATAGTGTTTGACCGTGAAATAAATTGAAGTTAGCGTACAATTTTGCCGTTTAGGCGTCTACAACAGATCGTGTGGATAAGTTTTAACTACGTCGAGACCGCGTTTATATGCTACGATGCACTTTCTTGATTAGTTGTTAAAGCAAATCCCCCCCCCCCCAACGCCCCGATACCCCCTTTAATCTCCTAAATGTCAGACGAGGCATGAGACGAGTTAATTTCTATGCATAATATTTCTCTAGTAATTTAATTTCAAATGCCTTTGCACAAACTAATACGATTGAATTATTGTGAAGTTGTTTAAATGATTAAATAACTCTACATCGTTCGTTTGGAATGTGTATATGAAACTTTAATAAAAAATAGAGCATATTTTCAAAGTATTATAAATTTAATAAAAATGTAAAAAAGTAAAGTACTACTCAACAAGCTGAAAGCTTTTGAGCGTTTACATATTTATAAAATACGATGCGAAATATAAAATTGTATTGCAATATTTTGAATCAAAAGAAATAATAACAGACACTATTTGTCAAGAATAAAAAAACAAATGTTGCAATAGTTTAATATATATATGAGAAAGTCGTGTTAGTTACACTATTTATAATATAACTCAAGAACGGCTTTACCGATATGGCTGAAAATTGGTAAGGAGGTAGATTAGAGCAAGGAGACGGACATAGGATACTACTTATTCATTTGTTTTTTTCGAATTTATGCCTTTAAGCTGATTTTAATTTAACTTTCTAATATTATAAATGCGAATGTTTAGATGGATGTGATGTGGATAGATGGGTGTTTGGAGATATGTCTAGAACGGCTGAACGGATCTCGATTAAATTTGGCATACGTATAGAATATAGTATGAAAGAACACATAGGCTACACTAATTAAGATTTTTTATATATTCACGCGAACTGAGTCGCGGGCGACAGTTAGTAGTTTAATAATGTTTGAAAAAACTTTAATTAATATTTAACAGATAAATAAAATTAGTGTTAAAATGTTGGTATATATAATTTAATATACAATTTATATAAAGAAAAAGATCTGGTACACGTAAGTATTCTATTATTGATAGTTTGTAACTTTTCTTTTACAATTCGATCTAAATGCAGTATTGCTCGAAACGCATTCATCCAAGATAACCTGATCTAGAGAGTTACATCGGCTGTGAAACTGAATGGTTAGTTATTTTACAGTCAGTTTAATCCTAATAGAAAAATTGTTACCATTTGTATTTTTCTTATCTTACTAATACTATTGGGACCTTCAAAAGTAGAGTGAATAGGCACTTACTAAGCTAACGCGTACCATCTTTCGACCAAATCTCCACTTCACCAGGTGGGATCGTGGTCAAGGGCTAGCTTATAAAACGTAAAAAATATGCGAGTGTTTAGATGGATGGATGTTTGTTGGAAGGTATCTCCAAACTGTTGCATAGGTCGGAAAAACACATAGGCTGCTATTTAAGTTTTTTTTTTCTGGTGGATGGAGTTGCGGTCACTATATGAGTAATATGTTTTTTGATTTAAAAAGTTAAACAAAACTGTAGATTAGAAAAAATGGTTTGGGATCAAATATAGATTTCGGTAATAAAGTTTTATTTGCTATGTAAGAGATTAGTTTTTGAAATATTCTACTATAAGTGGCATATATTGAGCACGTGCCGGAGGACGGCGGTGCGCAATCGAAAACCAGGTTAATCGAGTATCAGACTAAGCGTTTATTTATTCTACAAGCATCTGTGGTTATGTTAAAGTTTGTGGAATACTTAATGCTATATGAGATGGCTTTGTACAGGCGGGTTTGATTTAATCAAGCTTATATGTGATTTATACGTCGTAATAAACCTTATTAGAAAGCTATTTTTATTGAAAAAAAAAATCTGCTGTTTAATCTATCTTAATTATTATTTACTTCAAACTAGATAAAATAATAAAGGTTTTTCCGTATCTAAATATTTTTGTTAAACAAAACAGATGGTATCAGTCTTGTTATTGTTAATAATTTTAAAATTCAACAAATCCATGTTGTCTGAAATGAAACGTGCCACGGAAATGAAACATTGGATTTATTTCTGGAAGTACAAAAGCTTAGTGCTGCATTATTTATTCTATGATTTCATAGATTAATTGAAGACAAAAATAGCAATGTTTCTCATAGTAAGCAATATTCAATGTCTGAATCTATCTATATTATAATCTGGCGATAAAATAATGTACCCAAATAAATATTACGGATGTCTTTGGACAACGGTAACTTCGCTATTTTGGCGAATTCTCATGAACGCTACCTAGTTTGTCACGTTTTAATATATAAATAAATTCCACCTTGATACCTCTACGCGTTCTCGAAAAAGTGTCTTGAAAGAAAGACAGACGGACAGAGAGCAAAGCATAGATCGATAAGGATTCCGTTTTTTCTTTCGTGGTACGGAACCCAAAAAAGCGATATTTTTTAAATTATGTTACAGCAATATTTAATTGATAACTGCTTTTAAATTAAACTGATGATGCTCGAACGTCGGTTCAAAGTCACTAAGTGAGTCTTCACTATACTTATCGAGCTCTAAGTAAGGATGCCTGTATCGAGGGCCACTTCGCGCTGCATTCGCTCCGATTAACGTTTTTTTACCCTTTTCTATTAAAATATTTCAAAAACTTTATTACAAGCTTCAAAGAATTTATTAGTCATATTTAAATTTATTTTTATTGCATTTTTATTATGATGTTTTATCAGATTGACATATCATTTTTTAAATAGCATAATTATGTTTGTTCCGTAATGACCATCTATTTATCTTTAATAAACTTCAAAAAACGTCAGTATTTTAACAATATTGTACAATAATTAAAATACTGTACAATTTCTATGAAAAGAAATGACTAACAGTTAAATTACCACACATCCGTTGCACGAATTGGTCGCCTCGCCCAGTACTACCACGACCAGATAGGCAGGCATCAAACGGGGCCGCGGACGAGAGCGAAAGCGTGCCCGTGGTCCCGTCCTGATGCGTTGGAGGAACAGAGGGGTTTAGTGGGTATGCCTCCGCTATGGAGGAGAATCCCACATAACTACCGCGTCCCCCCGGGGCGCGGAGTATGCATAAAGCATTCCCCTCTGAAAAAAAAAAGGCATCAAAGTGGTGGCAATTCAACGTTGCGTCTGATGAGTGCAGTGCTGAAAGCCTTATTTAAATCTCATTTCCTTTTCCACGCTTTTTTACAAGGCAAGATAATAAACGGATAGTGGATTTAAAGAAGACGGGACGAATATGAAAGGGAAATAATCTCTTATGTGTCCGCTTCTCTAGTAGTATTTAGTAACTTTGAAGTCGATTTTCATTCAACATCTGTCCTTTCATAGTGGTTAGTGGTTTACATCCCTTTGAATGTAGACATATTTAGAATTGTATTCACTCGAATGAACAGTCATTCCATGAGTGTGAACACAAATGCAACTATCTAAATTTCACAAAGCCTTACGCTTATGTGAGGCTTCGATGTTATCTATTCATGTATCACATTTATCGGATGTAAATGATTGCAGGGAATTTGATGTTCTCTATAAATGGATTTTCATTATCGGAACACATGTTTAGAAACATATATTTTATAATAATAACTGTTCACTCCCACACTTAAAAAAATCAGCTATGATTTTAACATAAGCGTTACGACTGTAGACATTGTAGGTTATTCTTTTTAATTTATACGGAATGAACTAATTTAATGGAATTTAATAGGATTGGTTAATTATTAAACACAGTAGTAATACTTTTATGATTTTTTTTATTATATCATAAGGTGGCAAACGAGCGAGCGGCCACCTGGAATCACTGAAATAGCGACCGTTGCCCATAGACATACGCAATTGCATATGCGTTGCCTACCTTTAATCGACGGAGGAGAGGATGCACAGAAAGAAAATATTTTCCCTTTCCATGCATCCTCTCATCCGGAAAGTCCACTTCCACTTCCAATCCTTTCCTTATAAGAAAAGGGTGGGAAGGGAAAGAGGACTAAATTAGGCCTCCAGGACGCACACTCATCAGACGAAACGCGGAATTGCTTCCACTTCACGCCTGTTTTCTGTGTGGTGGTGGTATTTCATCGGGCGAACCTGGCCAATTCGTGCGAAGATGTTAAAGCGGGTTCTACCACTCTCAGCAAAGCTCAAAGCGAATATTTAATCTAAATTTAATTTTAACTGAACAGATACAAGTTATCTAGATCTAGACTTTACACTGAGTTATTAAATGCGGGTGTAAAGATTAAACGAACCTATTCTCTTAAGCGGTCTCTATGATGTTGCTGAATTTGTAATTTGTACAAAATCAAATATCAAACTTATCTTGTTTCAACAAAGACTTTCAAGTCAGCCTGATGAGTTTATCTTGTCTGAGAATTAAACAAAGAGCACTCTATTAGTAGTTGCACCTTTGTTATTGAAATAGAAACCAGTGCTTCGCGTACATACATATGTCTATAAAACATATTAAGATTATATAATACAATGCTATAATAGCCTAATGGCTTAGAGTACGGACATAGGATGTGGCCAAGAGTTCAAACCTCGGTATTTGATTTTTGTGTGAACCCTCAGCTCAGTTTCGATAACTTAAAGAAATTAATAAAAATCTGCTAATATTTCTAATAAATAAAAAAAAGGTAAAACGATACTATGATAGAACTTGCTGAAATATTTGAATTTACTTACAATTTAATAGTTATTTGGAATTATTATCTTTGTATCATGATACGATTGATATTAAGTTTCACTTTCATTAAGTTGATTGACGTGCAACAGAGCATAAGCCGAGGACATTTTCAATGAAATTGTATTCAACGTGTAAAACGACCATTGATCAAATATTGATGTAAACTTCACCTTTGATATATTCAATGCCATTGACGAAATAGCATTGAACTTTAAATGTAAATACAATCCTATTTATGTATTTAATAAAAGCGTGCCTTCTTCTCCTTCTACAAAAAAAAAATCGCCACGATGACCGGTGTTGTGCTACCTGCATCCAGGACGCTCCCGCAACCTTGACCAGGTCATCGGTCCGTCTTGGGGGTGGCCTGCCCACGCTACGTCGACCTATCCGTGGCCGTGTATAAAAGCGTGTATAAAATAAAAATCAGTATTTACTTTTTTAAAGATGATCAATTCATCATCGTGATGATTATTCATCTTTCATCATCGTTACGTTTATAAACGCGTCCTTGTAGTCCTTGTATGTCTACTTTAATTAATTTCCATATTGTATTTATTTACAAATGTTAAATGCATTTATTGCGTATTAATTACAATTCCAAAGGTCAGGTTACGTAAACTGTTTGCTTGCGTTCAATTAAAAAACGAATACTTGAATGTTGTTTCAGACGATTTAAATTATATGTTATAGATAAAATATAAAAACAGTTATTGAAATTGAATAGTTAGATTAACAGGTAAACTAATATTAAAATTATCTAAACCCTAAAAGCAATGTAATAATATATATTACAAAATAAACCTTCCTGATTTATAAATATAAATTTATAACCATTAAGTTTAAAAGAAATTATCTGAGATAAATTACATTTACACTTTAAAATTAAATCTTACGACCGGTATTAAAAAGGAAAACTCACAATAAAAGAAACGGGACCTGAGCCTTGAACTGAAATGCTAGTTTCACACGGGTGCAAAAGAGTGAGGTAAAATAAACAATTTAGGACTACTAATCGGAAAGTCTCCAATTTCATTTATTCTACACCTTTTAATATATTTTGGAGATTCTACTAGAAGTAGATTTGATGGATGTGGAATATAGCTATGGCAATAAGTTGTAGTCACATGATGCTGTAGTTATTTGAAGAGACGAGGGGCCACACTTTTCAGGGTCGTGCCGGTGCCTTCATTTAGGGAGACCCCATGACATTCACCTTTTGAATTTCCACCGAGGTCGTTTTATTGAGTCAAGTCTCACATAACCCGGTGTTTCCCCCAAAAGGCAAGGTATCTTTTAAAAAAAACTTCTACAAACTACAGACACCTACCACCACACTACCCACAGATAAAAAAAAAATCTTATGGTTACTCTACGGGCTACTATTCCGAGAGTATGATTGCCTTCAAATAATTGGAGTACTGCTACTGTAGGACATTTTCTACTGCGCTGCTTTCTTATTCTGTCCCCGTGTGAAAGTACCACTGGTTATAACTGGTGATATTATTCTGTTCGCGAGCGGATTGAAATTTAAAATTTATCTCATTTCCCTTTACAAATGGAAAAAGTTAAGTTTGCCGCGCGGAGAGCTTATAATTTAAGTGATTCAGGTAAAAGAGCGGGAATAAACTAATCACTGCATCATTTGAAATAACATTTCGAGTAATATTGTGTGCTCTTCGTAACAAATTTATTCATGCTAATCATCAGTTCCAGCCAAGCTTAATAGACTCGGTAAATAACTAAAGGAAATTTCTATTAAATATTTACACTAATGAGTTTTTATTTTAAGAAACTTAGTAAAATCGAGTACCTTTACTTGCTTTAGTGATGTCCTATTTTTTATTACATACATTGTATGTGTTTTGTGCAAATAAAATTGTACAAAAGTGTCAAAATTAAAAAAAAAATTCAAAGACTAGGAAGGTTGTTAATTCGCTATTTCGTGTTGGATACTTAAGTTTTTTTTTCAAGGGGCATGTGTATACATGTGTATTATACAAATAGTATTCAATGCGTTTAAGCTAGTTCAGAGCGTCGGTGGCTCAGGGGTCAAACACTTGACTTGCAATCTGCAGGTTCTGGGTTCAAATACCGCTATGCACCAATGTGTTTTTCGATTTCAGATTTACATATGTACGAAGACGTAGTATCCTACGTTTTTACGGTGAAGTAAAACATCGTGATGCAACCTGCACATATCTGAGAAGAAATTCAAAGATATGTGTGAAGTCAATCAACCCGTACTTGGCCAGCGTGGTTGACTATGACCTAATCACTCTTAACTTAGGGTAGGCTCCGAGCCCCTCGATGGGGACGTATAGTGAGCTGATGATAATGATGATTCAATGCTGCTTGGGGGTGAACTATTCAAACTACCCTACAAGCCTTATGTTGTAATTAGGTTCAAATAGTAGACTCATGAATATGTGTCAAACGAATTTTTGACCGACAATGTTCTATAACGTTCCCCTCATTACAATGTAAGACAAAGAAAAGAAAGAAAATAAATAAAAAGTACCTACAGCCTTGATAACACATTCTCATCCAAACACATTACAACGTTTCATTTGCCAGCAACACTGTTGTAGTTGCAATAAAGCTAGTCTACTCAACAACCACACAATAACTATCGTATAGACGTCAATATCAGCTTCGTGTTTACTATGTAATCGATTTACAACGCTAACAGAGTGCTGCTTTCTATAAATTGTTGATATTTACTTTATCAAGTTCTTATTCTCTGAATGAGTTATGTGAACGTTTTTATATATTTTTAATACAACATTACATATAAAATAATTTAGAAAATATTAAATAATAATTTACCCTCTACAATTAAAATTAACAATAGGGGACGATAGTTTGTATTGGAATATGTGAGTTTTACATGAAAATGTATTAAAATTCCACCCAAAAACATAATTTCACGCAGACGAAGTCGCGGGCACAGCTAGTTTATTATGTAGCCATTACAAAAAGCGTAATGAATGGTAATAGAAAGCAAGTAAGATATTCGATTATAATTGTTAAGTGTAAAGATATCAATGAAGACTTTTATTCCATTTCTTTTACTAGTTTTTATTACGTTTTTGCGGAGTCTGAGATTCCTTATCTGAATTCATTAAAAAATATTTTTTTTAGTTCAATTATCTTTGACTTGTGACAGATCATAATTGTCCAAACTTGTCTTATAAAGATCGAAATTGAAATGTCGGAACTTTTTCTTATCTGTAGAACGGCTTAATTTAAAAAGAAGAGATTTTCTCGCTTAATAGGTTTTAAAATGTAATTGGTTGGCGCAGTTACGTCATTTTCCTTTGTCATCTTAAGTCTTGTCTGCTTGGAAGGTTAATTTTCAATTAAAATTTCATTGTCACTAACTATGCATTTATCAATTTATGGTAAGTTATTTTCCGTAGATTAAAAGTTTAGTGTTAAGATGCAAAAGATTCTATTATATTACTTCGCCTTTAAATGGTCGATTACGAATATATTTTTAATAACCAATACTTGAACTTAATACTACAATTATCTCCAAATGATGTACATGTTTTTATCTTGGTTTTTATATCGACGCTCGATATAAGTACATTTTCTTAGAATATCAAGACTTAGAATATGTTTGCTCATTATTGTAAAGGATGCTTCTACATATTTCAATATGAATATAATTGTTAAATTGCGTGTTATTTTTTTTTTTGAGACGGGAAACTTTGAACCTACAATAGTTATTTTAATTTTGGTAATTAACATTGATAGAAACTAAGCTTATATGAACTATATACCATACTAGCTATCGCCCGCTACTCCTTCCGCGTGGAATGAACAAAAAAGCTTTATTCGTTTTCGGCAATTATTCGAATTTTTCGCACCCTTTAAACCTCCCTTAGACCTCCACGATCATTTCATGACCAAGATAATATAAATCCGTTCAGCCGTTCTCGAGTTTTAGCAAGACTAACGAACAGCAATTATTTTTTATATATCATATTAATATTACACTACGAATACTTTTGAATAATAGTTGGACTAAAGAAATAAATTAAGATCAATAAATGACAGTAAAAAATATTTATCACGATAAGCAAGCAAGCAAGCATAAGATGCTCTAACTCTTTAAAAATGCGAGAAAATCCAAATAGTAAAAAACTTCAATATATTTCGCATTGACCGAGTCAGTATAAATTCCGTCAAATGTAGGTTAGTATGTTCGGTGGTATCGCCTGTTACTATCGTTAAAAGGAAATCGTGACATGTGCGGAACTAAATAAAGCTTGTACGCCGACATCAGAGCTGTCTCGTAAACGACGGCCTTTTCCATGTTTTCGGAAAATTTCAACAACATTTTCACTACTTCTTTTAAAATGGTTCAATAAAATCTTGAAAGCATTTTTGTAATACATTGCTGTTACAATTTATGTTGGAATTGAACATTAAATTATATCTCTTAAAGATAAAAAAATGATATCCTCCACATAATGATTTATATTTTTAATAATTCAATACTTAGGCTAACTAACTGTAGGTTTCTGAACCAAAATCCCTGCTTAAAACATAATGTTATCTCTGTTTTGCCTTATTGAAAGATAAAGGGATGACGATATATTTTATGCAGACATTTTGATCTCAGAAACCTACGTTAACAGATATTTTATTAATTATCAATAATTTTACTGTAGTTTAACTAAGAATTGTTCAACATGCATTATACATCAATTCCGAGAAGAGAAGCCCGTGGCAGAGTTCGATGTTGTAGTAACTTGCGGCAGACGCGTACCTCCGACAATATCATGTTTCTTTTCTTTACTTCACGTTCTCATGGAATAAGTTTTATACAATGCTCAAGAAACTTAATAAAAAAAATTAAAGGGAAACATAAAGTACTTAAAGTTCTTTGCATAAACGAGTAAAATGATCTTTATATTTTTTCTGAACGTGTTATAATCCGAGGTATTTTATGTCCATTTAATTGTTACCATAACGGCCGTTAGTGATGTTGGAAACTTGAACTATTAATAGTATTAGAATTCTAGAGTAACAACTAGCACTTAAATCGGAACGAAGTAAAAGCTGTAATTCTGCTATACGAAGCTCTTATTTCTCAATGGCTTGAACTAGAACCTTCTTACTCTGAACAAATGTAGGACATTATATGTATTTTACTAATAATATAAATGCTAATGTTTAGATGGGTGGATGTTTGTTTGAAAGTATCTTCGGAACGGCTCAATGGAACTCGCTGAAATTTGGAATAGATGTAGAACATAGTCTGGAAGAACACATAGGCTCCTTTTCTTTGAATACCGAACGGACGGAGTCGCGGGAGACAGCTAGTATTTCTATAAGTCACAGCGAACTCGAGGATAATCTTAATAATTCAATCAGCTTAACTAAACTTAACAATTTAATTAAATTATTACAATGATTAAAATACTACGTTGCATCATAATTATATTCGGGAACATTTAATTTCCCTACAGAATGACATTTCAATGCGATGTAGCCGGGGGGAATAGATAAACGCTTTCGCCGTTGTTCTCGTATTTATCTCAATTACAATTTAACGTTACGTATTCCGTTTTTCAGTTAATTAAATCTATTCGCACTCAGAACTCAACTTAATAGCCAGTTAAATGTTTTACAGTAATTTAAAATGTTTTAAATAACTTAACATTTTCTATGAATTGGTCAGCGATTATTTATTTAATGTTATCGTTAATGTTAAGATTTATTTAATTTTAATATTAATTTTTTAATTAACTTAATAATTAATAATTATTAAATTAATTTCGAATTAAATTAGTAATAAATTTTCAAATAAGAAAATGTTTTTGCTACAAGTAAATACAAGTGCAATTTTATCTATCTTTGCTTAAATATCAGTGAATGACTCAACAAAGAATGGAATTCCTTACTCATTTCAAATGTATTTATATTTACGAACATACATAAAATGTCCTATTATTAAAGACAGTGCATTATAATATATGTTAATATTGTACGCGTCGATCTGTTGTCGTGGTCACTTAAAGGGATACATTTGACCTAAATTGGTCAGTGTAGACTTGACATGCTTAGTAGCGCGGAACAGTATTTCATGCCAGTTCAACGCTCATAACTTTGCAAGGCACGAGTTCGTTGCCACATTTAAAGTTTTTACCTCTGGATCGGGTAACCTGAACGGTAGCTTTTTCCACTTCACTTCATTCAACGTAAAGTGGCTCGATCGTTGATGGTAAAATAGTTTTCTCGTTGCATGATTTTGCATTTTCATTGCATTAATCTTGGTAAGGGTTTCGCAAAACTATTTTCGATGATTCCGAATATGATTTTTGGATATATTATAGAATTTGGATAGCCATCGTTTAAAGTGGTTGTAGATAATTTTTCATAGATAATCCATTTCTATTTATATGCGTCATAGGTAACCCGTTTATTTTTATCCCTTTTTCTATAGTGCTCGAAGTTTTTGGATGCCCACGCACAAATGTTGAGGATTAGAATAGAATCTATAGAACAATTGGATAAAATTCCAATTATACGCTTTTATTTATATTCAAGGGACAGAAATAGTTGACATTAATAAATTTGTTTAAAATTAAATTATAAATTATTAGCATTTACAACTCTTTGAATACATGTATGTACTTTATTTACCTATCACTATAATTCCACTGTCGTGAAACTTCTCTTCAACAAAACAAAGACTAAAATATGCACAATTACACGTACCACAATGGAGTCCTACGGTTACACTATGATTTTTATTGATAAAGATACAGCATAGTATAAGATTTATTTTAAGTTTTAATAGAAATGGTAATAGAAAACACGTTGACGAATTTAATTAAATTTAGTGATACTTAAAATAATGGTCGTGGTGGTCGAGTCCTCGGGTGGTGGTTAAAACCGGTGTACCGTTTATAAATAAAACTATTTTGTTACAGGGGAGCTGGTGGAGGGGGAATGTTCGGAGATGTCAATATATCGGCGATTTTAGATTCACTCAGCGTCAGCTATGACAAGAGAGTGAGGCCTAACTATGGAGGTGAGTTAATATTATAATTTTTAAATTTAAATAGTTTTAATATTTATTATTTCTTGTAACCAAAAAAACTGGAAGCTAAGTGCTGATATGTTTCGCCACAATAGTCGGACAGAATTCGAACCCACGATCGGTAATCCGTACCTTTAAGCATTAGACTATTGTTAAGGTATTTGGGATATATTAAAAGGATTAGCATGAAGATTAGAAGGTATGCTTTAACGAAACGCAGTTGATGAATAAAGGAGGTTGCAGAGATGCCGCTCGTATAGAAAGACAGCATTTTGCGGGCCGCGTGTGCGGTGCTCGCGCGGGCCAATGGACACATTTCTTAATAGTAAAGGTTTTTAGGCGTTATTATATAGTTAATAGGGTGCAAATCCTGTGCTAAAAAATCAATAGTCGTTCTTGTGCGTGACAACTTAATACATTTTACTTAATAGTTCAAAAAGTAATTAAGTGTTTACGTTAACGTCCTAGTCAAAAACTAATTTCATTAATTTTAACATAATTTATTTCATTAAATATCCAATTGAGACCAGACAAAGAACACACTAACAGAAAATATGTTTTTCAAATAATTCATCGATCAATTTTTTTTTCGGATAATTAACACAAATTGACTATGATTAAGAAATATACATATACTTAAATCTTGGATAAGTCTCTACGTCGGAGCGTTCTTTAATTTGTTTCTTTCCTGTTTCATTTTTTAAATTGCCTTCCATCACCTCAATTATTAAAAGACGTGGATAATCCTTCTTATTCTACGTATTTAATAAACGGCGAAAGATCCAAATCTTAATGTCCAATTTCAATTTTTCTTCTTAGACTTGATATACATAATACAACGAATGTACAGTCGCGGCAATACGCGTCTACTTACAGAAATATTGTCTTGTTCTTTACAATGAGACGAACTCCGCTTCTCCTTACAAGTAACCAAATACGTCACTTTAGGGCTAGTTGCAAACAACTACGGTTTATATAGCGTTAATAATATGTAATATTTTATTGCAAAATTGTATTGGTGATAAATAAAAAAAGCAGTTACTTACGAAAGTGACGGGATAATAATAAAAATCACTTAGACGTGTACCACTTTAAATCTTTTTTACTAGACACATTTAAAAGCTGCGTTCTATTGGTTATTGTTTCGCGGCTTTGTCTCAATGTGAACAAAACGTTCAAACGACTGCAGCTTCTTAGAGGTACACCGACAGATTCCCCAACTGTACTTATAGAGATGTTAAAAATTATAATAACAATTAATTTACACATTCATTCTAAAAAAATTGGTTGCTGTTAAATCGATTTACGGTCGATTTTTTTTAAATGATGACGTCATAAGAAAACAATACTGAAAAATTGCATACTTTTATGAATTGAATTTAATTAAAAGGGATGTGCGTCATAACTCGAACAAGGAACAAGGCCAATCGGCACACTCGGAAATCAGAACGCGAAAATGAGTCATGGTTTTTTATGCATGCAGCCGTCATCCTTAGATATATATTTAATGTGATTACGCCAAAAAAGATAAGTATTTAATATTTTAAGTAAAAGCTTTAAATGTTTCTTGTATGCTAGTTTTTGGAGAAGTAAGTGACGGTTTTATATCACAATTTGTTAATTGTTCGAATCGCCAATGATTTAAGGTTCCGCGTCTACTCTGTATTAAAAAAATGTGACAAAAATATAACTCAGCATAATTTATATATTAAAGTAATTGTTTGTTTCGAATTATCTCTAAAACATCTAAAATATTTAGCCATTACAAAGTTTTTTACCAACGAATAGTATTGACCAGCCAAGAATTATACTTAAGGTATCTGCCCAAGCTAAATTAGGGTTCTGCCTCGTATTAAATATGGAAGAGCGTAAAAGCCTTATCCTGATATTAAAAGGACAATATTATTTTTTTTTGGATAAAACTAGTTTATATAAATACGCCAGTTTATATAAAATAGCGGAGATCGAACCCAAGACCTATAGTTTACAACCACTATGCCACCGACGTTATTAGTTAAGCATCAACCTATTTATTCTTCGCTTGAACCCACAACATAATTGGAAGGAAGCAGTGACGCCGGCAACTTAATAGTCTAGGTGAAAATTGAATTGCCATTGATTATGATCTGATCAATGTTGCATGAAGATTAAAAAGCAATCGAGCATAATTTATTTTATTTATAGATGTATATGTACTTCTTTATAATTTAGAACAACTCTACATCGTTCGAGTTAAAAACACGAGAGTTCTATGCTTACACGCCGTCTATGAACATTTAATTGTAGTAAATTTTAAGAAATAACATAGATCTCTTTATTTATGAAGTGGCATTAATATTAGTGCCAGTAGCATTTTAATATAACATGATCTAGTAAATAAGCAATTGCAATAGTAAAACTAACTACAATAGATCAAACATAAACTTTATTATCGATACTTCGACTGAAGCGTAATGTTGTATTTAAATTTAATGCATAAATTAACTGCGCTGCCGAGACGATAAATTGGATGGATCCGTGCATCTGAATTACAATAGATATTCGAAACTCAAGAGGGGAGATCTTAACGTTAAACTGTTTGCATACTTGACTAGCTTCATTATACGATTGGATTGAGTTTATCTTAAGATATAATAGTATAAATATAATACAAATTTAACTTTTGTAAGGTACTAAAAAATGGTAATAAAATGATTATTTTTTCCCCAATAACAGTTGAGAAATGATAGGACTCGAATAGCTACCAAATTTTGGTCATTTGTGATATTCGTATACATTTTTTACGTACGTTGTATAGATTAACTAGGGCACAGGCAGAAGGTCAACAACGAGAAGACGGTGAGTTTAAGAATAACATTGAATAAAAGTGTCAAATAGTTAAATATGGGTGCAAGCAGGTAAAGTACTCTTTGGTGTAACGAAGTAGTCTTATTACTTTTATTAATATTGTGAAGATTTCTCAGAGAGCACAAGACTCAAGGTTACAGTCGAGTAGTGGCCGATGTCACGGCTAAGAAAAAGTTATTTACATGTGATGTAACCGATGTAACGTTTCAGGACCGCCCGTGGATGTGGGAGTCACCATGTACGTGCTTTCCATCAGCTCCTTGTCTGAAGTTAAAATGGTATTTAAGTGAACACTTTTACGTAGATGGTCGGTTAGTGCAGTGAAGCGAAGAATTTAGGATAGCTACCCTCGGTCGATCGATGGATCTTAGTGATATAGATATAACGTGGCTTAGTCCTCGTTCGATCGAGGGAGCACCGGCGCACACGTCATCGTCCTCTGGTTTGGTTTTCACGGCGCAAGGAACGAGCGCGACTCACAATTGGGCTTGATTGCAGGTCCGCCAGTGGAGGTGGGCGTCACCATGTATGTGCTCTCTATCAGCTCCGTCTCCGAAGTGCTCATGGTACTCGCCACTGTCAGCTCACGCTTGTCTCGGTCGCTGCGGTGTCCGCCGCTTGCCGCCGCCGCCGGCGCCGCCGCGACCGAGCAGCCCCAGACACGAGGCTGCGAGCATGCCGGCGTTATGGAGCAGACAGCCCGGGCGGTGCACCACTAGCTTTCATTGTCTTATTAAATTTCTTATTGGGCACATATGTATGCATCTTAAAGTTTAATTGGCCGCTGTGGTGCTCTACTCCGGGTGTGTCTAAAAATAAAATAACTACATATTAAAATGTATACCTTGCTAAAAAAAGCATCTCTCCAAGCAAGACACTGTCGTAAATTTGCTCCATTGTTGTTATTTTGTTTGAAGCTTTTTATGTTTTGAGTAGGTATTTGTTGTGACTGTGGATCTTACTATTGTCTCTCAAATTGGCGTACAACACTCAAACATCGCCATTCGCCTTAATGTTTCTTTTTTTTAAGTAGTCTTGCTATGAATGTTTTTAAATGTTTGTATCGTTGTCACGAGAGTTCCGTTTCGACAAGGAAACTTCAATGTTTTGTTTTTAATACTTTGTTTAATTTAAAGTTCGTTATTAATTTGGATAGTATTAGGGACGTGTCATATCTTTTAAAGGGTTACCAACAAAATTTATACCGTCGCGTAAGATAAAAGTTATGGGTAAATTTGAATTATGGTGTGTTATAATCAGCTGACGCGGAGATACCCTTGATACCGGTTCCAAAGCATTATTTTTACGAGCAGGGTGTATGACCCCTAGTGGAAACCAAATCAAGGGGACTTTAAAGTCACCTTAAGACGTGACCGGACAATAGGACACAATAGATAATAGAAAATTAAATTTAGTTAGTATCCATACAATTCTCATATACGATCTTTATTGCTATTGAGCCAGATTATATTCGGATTTATGTATTTATATGTACAAATAAAAGATTTAAGTATCTAGAGAGCCCTGAATAAGTTTACAAATATAATATAAATAAAAATTCATATTCATTTTGAAGTCTTTTGTTTTCATTGTTATATTGCCGTAGGCCCTAGGTCAATAGTAACTTGATCCGCAATAATAACGATCGTTGGACGGCAATAATTGCTGGCATCATGAATGAAAATAAAATAATTGTTATAAAATTTAACAAAAAACATGTTTCAGTTACTGAATTGAAATACTGTTTGATTGGAGATATTAATCTATATCTATTAACATTTATAAAATTAAAGAAAAAGTATATTTTGTAAACATGACGTATTAGTGTAGCTGATAACAATTTTTTTAAATTATTTTGTCTGTCTGTCGGTTTGTATGTTTGTATGTCTGTCTGTCTGTTTGCCTGTTTGTTTGTCTGTACGATAGTCTGCAAGGCCGCGCTCATTCTGGGTATTCATCGGAACGGTTGGGCCGCTTTTGACCAAATTTGGACGGAGATTACCAAGTCCAGTCCAGCTTGGTAGGTACCAGCCACCAAGCTGATGCAGGTTACATTTTTTAAATCCTGTGCTGACGAAGTCGCGGGCGACTGATAGTTTTACAACGTTCAGATCTTTTAATTATTTACTTAAAATATGGGCTCATCTATTTACTTAAATCATGTCTAATAAAAAAATAATATTAATTCCGCTTAACTCTTAATGTTGCCTTGTTTTAGTTTATAATTTATTTTATTTCATAAAATAATATTTTTTTAGGATTTCACCTTGGACTTCTATTTCCGTCAATTCTGGACCGACCCGAGGCTGGCGTATAAGAAGAGACCCGGAGTTGAGACTCTTTCCGTTGGATCTGAGTTTATACGAAACATTTGGGTTCCGGATACTTTCTTCGTGAACGAGAAACAATCTTACTTCCACATTGCAACTACTAGCAACGAATTCATTCGCATTCACCATTCTGGATCTATCACGCGAAGTATAAGGTAGTATAAAAAAGTGCTAACACAACTAATAAAATTAATACTACTGAGGGTTCATAAGTCTATAGTCGTCTAACCCTGGGCTTTTGGCATTAAAACCTTTTTTAACTTTGATAAAGCAAAGATAACAATATGTTATAAATTAGATTAATTTTTTTGTTTTTCCTTTAGCATTATGTTGTGTGTTCTTTCCAGACTGACTATCACCGCTTCTTGCCCCATGGATTTGCAATATTTCCCTATGGACCGTCAGCTGTGCAACATTGAGATTGAAAGTTGTGAGTAATTAGTGAAAACGATCGAGAAAAATATCCAAAATAACTTGGCTTAACTTAGTAATTTTTTTAGATATACTTTTTTAATTTAGTATTGGCTTGATGATACAATAATAAAATTGTTTTATACCATGATTTAATCCTACATACCATACGATATCAAATTTGGTGTACAGACCCAATACGCTTTTATTTTATGTAGACCAATTACGAAGCAAATTTAAATGCTTGTTTTTAATGTACAAATGCGATGCTATCATTTTACACTTCACATTTAGTAGTTAAACGAGTATTTCACTGTTATGGATATTATTAAAAACCCAGTGCGATGGGTGCTTATTTTATCGTTCCATATCTCTGCATGGTACAGTCGGCTACACCATGCGGGACATCCGATATAAGTGGAACGAGGGGCCCAACTCAGTGGGTGTATCGAGCGAGGTGTCGCTACCGCAGTTCAAGGTGCTCGGTCATCGGCAGCGAGCAATGGAGATCTCCCTTACCACAGGTATCAAGCACCGATGCAAATATCATAAAACTATAAATAACTCAGCTAACGTCATGGGTACGTGTGTTCGCGTGATTTAACTTGCATGCAACTCACAAGCTTATCGGCAAGTTAATTTAGAAATGAATTATAACTTGAGTTCGTTAATCGACTTGTTAGTTACTTTTTTAACTTTAATATTTTTCTTTTGCAGGAAACTATTCGCGTTTGGCTTGTGAAATTCAGTTTGTTCGTTCCATGGGCTACTATTTGATCCAGATTTACATTCCGTCTGGTCTTATCGTCATTATATCTTGGGTGTCGTTCTGGTTGAATCGAAATGCAACACCGGCTCGTGTTTCTCTTGGTGTCACCACCGTCTTGACCATGACAACGCTGATGTCGTCTACCAATGCTGCCCTACCTAAGATCTCCTACGTCAAATCTATTGACGTATACCTTGGAACCTGCTTCGTCATGGTCTTCGCCAGTCTTCTAGGTAACAATAGAAGAATAATGGTGTACTTGTGTATTGTTAATGTTATTGTTTCAATTTTAAATGTCATGTTTTATTGTTGAATTATTTAAATGGTACTGAATCGTGATGAAATATATTTGTACAATGATAGACACATATTATGTTATCTTTGGCGCATTATTTCTCGTATTCGAAATGCAATGTAACTTCCATGTATTGAAATTAGTGGAGCGTTGCTCTTTTACGTTAATTAATTGCTAATTAATTAACCTATATATCTATTAGATATTTAACAAATATGATTAAATCGAAATAATGCTTTGCGCTCGTGCGTGTGAAGTCATATGTTAAATAACATTTTCGTTACAGAATACGCCACTGTTGGCTACATGGCTAAAAGGATACAGATGAGGAAACAACGATTCACGGCTGTTCAGAAAATGGCTGCCGAGAAGAAGATGGCGGGAGACGGACCCCCTGGACCATCCGAGCCGCTACCACCACCGAGGACGACCACTTTAACCCGCCCGTTGCCACCGAGTCGCTCTTCGGTGAGACCCAGTTTCAAATAGACCATGACTTTGTCATATTGAAGAATGTATAACTACCTAAATTGTAGTCTTATAACCCTCATACGCAGGAAGTCCGGTTCAAGGTGCATGATCCTAAGGCGTATTCTAAAGGAGGTACTCTGGAAAATACCATCAACGGCGCTCGCGGCCCCGCTCCGGTTCCACCACCACCGCAACCCGAGGAAGAGCCTGTCCCGCCTCCGCATCTGGTGCACGCTTCAAAGGTTTGTATATATACTTTACTATGTATATGTATTTTGAGCGATGGTTTAATTACAACTTATAGGTATATAGCGGTGCGAGCTTGTATTTAGTAACCGCAATGCGATGGTTTAATTAACTGCCGCTAGCGAATTTTGTGGTAAATAGTTTGACGCGTTGATATGTTACATTAATTATAGAAGTGAAGGTAAACAAATTTTACAGGGTATCAACAAACTACTGGGCACCACACCATCGGATATTGACAAGTACTCGCGCATCGTGTTTCCTGTATGCTTCGTATGCTTTAATCTCATGTACTGGATAATATACCTGCACGTATCTGATGTGGTGGCTGACGATTTGGTATTACTCGGTGAAGAAAACTAAACACAATTAATGGCAATCGATCTGGCGATACCGGCATGTTACGATATTAGGATTTTAGATCAATCTATATCTTGTATTAGATGAAAATGCTTTTTATTGATAAAATAGTAATACGCGATGTCTTCGTTTCACGTAGAATGAATTATAAATAATCCTTTTTTCTAAAATAAAAGGCAATTGTTAAAAAAAAAACAAAAAATATGAAATGATGTGTTCTATTCTACAAATTTTAAAATACGTTTGTTATAAATAAGTTTCTATTGAATAATGTTTATTTACATTGGAGATATTTAAGAGCACTTTAAACTACGATTTCGTTGACAGAATTAAATTTTTAGCAAGAATTTTTTTTATATATAAATGTTTTTTTTTTAATTAAAACAAAGACTTAATAAATGTAATTTCTATATTGAAAATACATCTATACTGTAGTTTACATGTTAATATGTTTAGATATCTAGTCAATATTATTCCTCTTGGTATTATTAAGAAAGATAGTGTGTACGAAGCCTATCTTATATCATTGTCATCTATTTTTAATGTATCTAATCATAAACTTAAGTTCTATAGTGTGGTTGAATCCTATTTTCAAATACGATAACTCAATATTTTTTTCTAGAGAGCAAAATGAAATAGTGCTAGCCTCAATAATGTTTAAAATATATTATCAAGATTTTTAATTAGAAAGTTATTAAAATAATCAAATATATAAAAACATATAATATTTTCCTTTCCAAATAAATAATATTCATTATTAACATATACTTGTATGCGTGTAACTTGGTAGAAGACGACCATGGGTACATAAGTAAGGTTATATTGTAAATACATATTTATATAGCAACATTTAGAATAAACTAAAATTACCCTAGTTATATAAATTATTTCGTTCAATTTGATATGTATACACGGGTATCACGATTCAATATAAAATTTATTGCACAGAACACTTTTTCTACCTACTCGTATGTATCGATAGTTCAAACGTTTATTAAAACAAAAACATATATAATTATCAACTTGATATTCACTGTTTAAAAGATTATATCATAATAATTTATAAAACATTAGTATGGACTATAGATAAAAAAGAAAATTAAGTCACATTTCATAGTTTCTTATATCAATATTCAAAAAGTAGGGTGTTGTATTTTGTTTGACATCATAAACATTTTTTTTCAATATTTGAAGGAATGTAACAATAATAATCCATTTAATTAGATGAAAACGATTTTTAAAGATCTTATATTGGTTACGTCTAATTTAAATAATAACAATACGACTATTAAGTATCGACCGTATATTATACTTCTTTGCAAAAAAAATGAGACACTTTTTTAAATGATTAACATTCAATGAGAAGATTTATTTTACTTTAAAGTAGTTATTAGTAACAATTTAATAAACATATAAATTACAAATTGTATTAGAAAAGAAACTTCTTTTTCAGATCTTGCTCAATGATATTTCTAATATAGAGAAAGTATTAGAAAGTGTTATAAGGTGTGCAAAAAAAAATTAAAAGTTATCGTAGGTACTTTAAGAAACATTCATTATTTAAATCTTATTTTGAAATGACAAAATAT
The DNA here is from genome assembly GCF_000836235.2 of Papilio xuthus. Classification (NCBI taxonomy): domain Eukaryota; kingdom Metazoa; phylum Arthropoda; class Insecta; order Lepidoptera; family Papilionidae; genus Papilio; species Papilio xuthus. The sequence continues at coordinate 3,634,032 of NW_013533632.1, forward strand.
TATGAAACTAAGAATTTACCTGCGAATTATTTTTCTAATAATATTGATTGTCTCTTAAATGAGATTATAAATTGATGTTGTTAAAAGAGGTAAATGTTCTTGTTTTCATGTATCTTTAAATGTTAATAGAAAAATTGACCTTTCTAACCAAATTCCCCTTTTTTTGCTTAAAACATTGAATTAGATATTTCTTACCGTGACTTTCGACTTCTGTGTAACATATTGTCATCCCTTTTACTCCCTCTAAAAAAATAGAGACAACTATACAATTATTTCTGCAGTTGGCATACGTTACTTATTCAAATCCCAAGCTTAATCCAAACATGAATATCCCTGGATAATATCAAGTTCAGAATTTTGATTTTATATATTTATGTGTTGATGTCTATTAATTGTAACCCAACCCAATGAATTGACCCCGTTATTTTGCTCTCAAATGTACTTGATCTTGTCAATAGTTAAATTTGTGTGCAAAGTTCGAGTAAAACTTGGGGCTAGTTTCTTCACAGATTTAATCTGGAAATCAGTAAAATAGCATTATATGGACCGCAAAAAAACGGACAAACATAACGTTGTGTTATATAGCTGTGATGATAAATCAAAGTTGATATTTCAATATTAAAGAACACTTAGAGTGTAGATACATCCTGGATGGATATCAAACCACAAATGGTCATAACCCAGAAATAGTCGTAGCCAATTGTTATAACCATGTTAAGTTTGTATTTTGTGAAGGAAATATTTAAAAATTTGTTATATATTCGTATGCAGAGTTAATGGAAAGGATTTTATTTTTGGGTTTTTATTGTTGAAATCATGTAAGCTATTCAAGAAGAGATAAGAGTAAATGTAAAGAGTGAAGTAATATTATAAGACTTGGATTCGTATTGTATCGCACCTAGATAGTAAGTAGTTGTGTAGTGTAGCTCCCGTGGGAGCGGACGGTAAGCGTCACACAATAAAATGCGGGATACAAAATAAATGAAAAGAATTCTCGTAACATAATACGCGCTTGCCGTCCGTAAACCTCGCTAGCGAAACCAAATTCTAAATCACACTTAAATAAAATCTAGTAACATTTAAACAAATTATATTGTGAAGTAAATAAAAACTAGAAAAAACTAATATAAATTATTAAAATAAGTATATAAATAAATGAAATCAATATTAATACACATTTCATAAATTAATATTCGAAAGAGCGGATTGAAAACTTTTTATATAAAGTGTTGACGGTTTAAAATAACATATAAAAGGCATATTGATATAATATATCTAAACAAACATCGATAACATACCGCCTCCCATTTTCGATAGTAAACATATTATGTACATATTCCTTATTGAAACCACGTAGCGTATTCCATGCAATCAAGCATTCTAATAATTATTCCTTTTCAAGAGTTATAACGCCTGTCAGCACACTGTCATGCCAATTAAAATGTAAGATATTATTTTTAAATCATAATTACTTTATGTATAATGTATTTCAAGTATATAGAGTATATAATTGAACTGCGTGAGTTTAGTATATGTTGATTTTTATTGACTTTTACTGTATGTTTATTAATGTAAAATATATTTTAACCTATATGGTGCCAAATTTTGGGCTTTACGTTTTTGTAAAATTTTAATTCTTGTTACTCTTAAACTATGATATTTTTAAGGTTTTTTTTTTCGAGTTTCAGTATGTTTAATATTATATAAAAGTTACTCGAAAATTTTTATTGTCTTTGTGTCGTCCATATTAAAAATAATATACATTTGAATTGTTATTTAAATTCTACGTATATATTATTGTTTCAGGTTGTGTATGTAATACTTAATAATGTTAATTAAAAAAAAATTAAGTGTTTTAAATTATTTATAAAATTGTGCTCGCATATTATGTTAAGAAATAGTTTATTGTGTCATAGAACCTATTTCAATACTAATTAATTCAATAACTATGTTATGATTGTAGCGTGTGTGAAAAGCGATTCAGAAATAACGTACTAACTCTACTCTAGAATTTCACGTGGCGTTGCACTGATGAGGCGTGTCTCGATACTATCGTAACGGAAAGAGGGAGTCGCGCAACAGATCGAGCGATATGTTGGGCGATATTTATCGTTGAAAGTAAAAGTAAATTCCCGCTGAAATCGGGGTCGCACCACGCCGCTTTCAGTATCTTATTGACCTGTGCGAGCGAGATAGAAATACATACATAAACTTTGCGACGGAAACGCAGACGATGTTGTAGTACTGGAATCGTTTTAATTTCTAAAGAATGTTTATATATCAAAGTGGGATTATGTGAAACTGTTGAAGATACTTCGTACCTTAAATTCGCTTTTATACATAGAAAAATAATAGCATTAGATTTGACAAGAACCTATGAAGGAATATAATTCAATGCACATCTTTATGATAATCGCACCCAAAACCAAAGCAATATACGATAATAAAAGTAGTAACAGAATAAAGGTGAAATTAATTATATCGCCAAAAAAATATTAGAACGCCTCTGGCAGTCTTTCAGGACTATACCATACAAACTGGCTGTTTTCCAAAGCGTAAATTCGAAAGAGATAAATATTAACATGTCTTGTAATTTACAGATGACTTTAAAATACGTCACTTACCATGTAGCTTTAACTAAGTGCATAAATAAATACAAAAGTATTTATAATTAATTTGAAGTACAAACTTAATTCAAAATATTTTTAATACATGTTGCATATAAAATATAGAGTTATATTTATGTAATAAAAATTTTCATCGAGTGTTTGTAGTTCAATTGTTTTTCAATATTTATATAACCGTTATAAATACATTCTGTGGTTAACTGGTACAATGTCTATAAATCTAATGATATAATTTTTCAATACACGGACGTTGTCATAAATAAAATGAAGTATCATCAGTGTGCAATGTTACCAATAGAAATCGTAATTAAGAGTTCAAAATATATAGAAGGAAAAAATATTTTTTATTGAATTTACGTATGTTTGATGGACGTTTTTTCTTTATAATGTCATGTTGTGTGTGTTTCTTGTTTAAATGAAATTTGAATAGTATGTTTAAACTTATGTGTATAAAGATAACTGTCTCTAGTATCTTATTCTTCCTTGAATCAAAATTTTATGGTATCGGTGTGATTAATGTTGCTCAAACTGAACTTTAAAACATGTAGAAACATTGTACGAAATTTAGTTCTGTGATCCAATAAATTATATGATCAATTATAATGTTTCATTTTAATATAAAAATACTTTTGTACACGGAGTTTTTAACAGTGGTAGAGCCCGCTTTAACATTTTCGCACGAATTGGCCAGGCTCGCCCGGTGAAATACCACGACCACACAGAAGACAGGCGTGAAGTGGAAGCAGTTCCGTGTTCAGTCTGATTAGTGTGCGTCCCGGAGGCCTAGTTTAGTCCTCTTTCCCTTCCCACCCTTTTTCTTATAAGGAAAAGATGAGAAGAGGAAGTGGACTTCTGGATGAGAGGATGCATGGAAGGGGTAAATATTTTCTCTCTGTGCATCCTTTCCTCTGTCGATTAAAGGTAGGCAACGCATATGCAATTGAGTATGTATATGGCAACGGTCACTTCGCTATTTCAGCGATTTCAGGTGGCCGCTCGCTGGTTTGCCTCCTTATGATATAAAAAAAAAGTAAGCGAAATGGCAACAGTAGCTTTCTGACGAAAATTTAAATGACGCCATTTGTCGTGTATTTTTAAGTTCTATATTCTTTTTATCGTTGCTGTCTTTCCAGAGTGGTTATAGCCATCAGGTATCAGTGAACAAGGCGCCACCATTCCTCCCTAGTACCCTTTTAGTACATTTAGTGGGTTCAACTCAGGTTATTTTACTTTAAGTTTCAATACCTATCTACAATTATAGACTAGCAAGCGTAATAAATAAGTCAAAGTGGAATTAAAAGTTGGTAAAATTATAATAGTACAAATGTGCAAAATTATTAATGACTTCCATTCACAGCTAAATTTAGAGTTCGTAAGTTAATATATGTAAACTACATATTTTTATTATTTTTTCAACTATATTTCAGTAATAGCCTTCATTTTGATATTGTATAAACGATAAAGTAGCTCTTTATGTTGATTATTATAAACTTCAGTAGTTCCACAGTTTAGCCATTAGGTACAAAACTTTCTGTTTTATAATAATAGTTTGCTGTTGCTCATCGCTTCGTACACATAAAGCTCATCAGTCATATCGTTACAACCCGTCCCGGAATTCACGAGTGGACCACTTTCGGTCGATTCACCGACAAGTCGAGTATTGTTTTTTCAACTGAATGATTGATAAACGACATCGCCTAGCAGTCAACTCGATGAAGCAAGACGTATTTATCATTTTTGTTGAAAAATTTGCGCATCTATATCGCTTAGTAGGTGACGATGAGTATTCGTGGTCCATTCCTTGCACTCTGCGTCTGGTATCTAGTGTCAGCTTGCTTAATTAGCGACAAACTCTACGTTACTTATTTTCCTCGGTAGAAGTTTTTGTAAGTTTAATAACTTGCATTGGTATAGAGAGAATCTGTCAAAATATTGATACCGTACATTAAAGAACTTAAGACGAATTAGGCTGCGGATTTTTTTTATATCATAAGGTGGCAAACGAGCGAGAGGTCACCTGAAATCGCTGAAATAGCGAAGTGACCGTTGCCCATAGACATACGCATTTGCATATGCGTTGCCTACCTTTAATCGACAGAGGATAAGAAGCACAGAAAGAAAATATTTTCCTTTTCCATGCATCCTCTCATCCGGAAAGTCTACTTCCACTTCCCATCCTTTCCTAATAAGAAAGACTGCTAATAAACGGATATATATATATATATATATATATTTTATAAAATATTAGCAGATTTTTTTTGAAAATTTACTAATATTTCTTTTACCATTCCAACTAAGCTCTAGGCTTGTGCTAGGATATGGTTTACGACAATAGTCGAATGGCGGGATTCGAACCCCCGACCTCGTGGTCGGAAATCCGTATCCTTAACCATTAGGCTATTGACGCTTTTGATATTGACTCTATAGTTTAAAATCCATCTTTCTTTGGTAATAACATAAAGTCAGAATTATTATGTAACCTCTATGTAAATCTTAAAAACTATATGTATTGTTGCTTTCTGCCTTTGAACAACAACCTACTTTCTAAGTGTTGTTTGTAAGTTTCAAACAACAAATCCGGAAGAAAGTAAAGTAAAACAATATGTGAACACATTTCCTTATAAAGAATTCACTAACGTTGGGAAAACGTACTCGTATTTGAAGTTTCAGTTATTATATATTTTACTTGCTTTATTGTAACGTTTTGTTTGAACACTGCATATATTTTTGACCTAAATTTCAAACCTCAGTGTCATTGAACCCGTTTTGAATAGAATCTACACCTAAAATAACAAAGATTTGCAAACCATAATATTGTTTAGAATTTACTAAGAGCTAATTATATTTATCATATTTTTAGTAATAATGTTCATACTATTTGTAACTTAATCGTTATAGTTTTGTCCCACGAATATTTTTACAGTTTACGTAAACATTAGTAAGTGCGCTTTAACTAGATCTTTTTATATAACTAGACTATTAGACTAGTCTACAAGATGAAAATAATTGCCAATTATAACGCACAAGTAATTTAAAATAATTTTAATATTAACTTTATGATGATGGTTGAATTAATGAATAACGAGCGACCCGTCCCAATTCGCCCGGGTGGTAAAGTATATACCTACGTTTGATCTCTTGTTTGTCATAATCAGTACCCTTTCCAGCGATGTCCCTTCTATTAGTAAAAACATTGTAAAAACAGCCGAACCCGTCCCGCGAGTTTATTTTTCAGTTATATTTATTGTTTGTAATCGTGATATTTTCTTAAACATTTCTCAGAATTGTGTACCATAAATGGCAAATTTAATATACTCTAAAGTCTTATAACACTTTTGTTTGGATAAGGATTCATGTGTGAATCTAAAAAATAGCGCCGTAAATAACTTGTTTTGAAATGCTGGGCTTCTAAAGGAAAAAGACGTTGTGACAAAACTTTAAAAGACAGAAGCCTTCGCTGACATTTTTGTACCAATTTTTAAATAACTACCAGTGTAGCCTAATTTTTAATTTTTATTAAAAATATACTAAAATCATTCGGCATAAATAACCCACATGATAGTTAAAGTCGTATTTTAATTCATAGCTTATCACAACATAGTAACCAAAAAGAGGTCACGAAAAACGACTTAATCTAAAAGATATAGAGATTAATCTCCGAAATAGGTCGTTTTACAGATTTTATATTTAAAGTAATGTATCAAAATTAGGTATCTATATAATGAAAAGTAAATGGAGTCGAATACTTCAAAAAAATTCTAGCATAAGAAATGCGTACGAGAGAGCCATATCTAGGTTTTCACTACGTCACTATGCGGTAGTACTTCGTCAAAAGTTGTCAGATTTGTGTTGCGGTGAAGTTGCGCAAAGTTGAATTTCAGGGGCAACCACGTGCTCGTTTAGCTTAAAAGTACATAGTAGCGACATCTCTTGGTGAAATAATTAATATTTTTAATAGCGCCATCTAGTTTTATAAAAGTTTATTCATTAAATTTTGGGCAAAATGAATGAGAAAGCGGGTTCACCATCACCACCACTGAACTTTCTGAATATTTGCTACTTGATGGATGATTGCTTTTAAACATTAGGGGTTAGGGATAACCAGCGTGGTTATGGCAGTAAACCACTCTGGCCTAGTGAGGGTTGGTTGACTTCACACATATCTTTGTATTTCTTCAGATAGACTTCTTTCGTAATGGGCAGATCTTGGGTTCGAATATTGCTATGTACCAATGTGTTCTTCGATTTACATATTTACATCCGACATTCTTACGGTGATGGAAAACATAGTGATGCAACCTGGACATATCTGAGAAGAAATTCAAAGATATGTGTGAATTTAACCAACCCGCACTTGGCCAACGTGGTTGACTATGGCCTTATCACCCTTAGGGTAGGCTCCGAGCCCCTCAGTGGGGACTTATAATGAGCTGATGATGATGATTTAATTGATGGAATGGTTAAGGAATAAATAAAACAATTAATTTCCATGTAATACAGAATAACTTTAATTCTATTCTATGTTAAACAATTAGACAGTACTGGAAAAATAAATATTACTCTCATTATTTGTTATGAGTCACAGCGTTTCTGCTTTGCCCAAATTTAGCTGTGGATCTTTAAATGATTTATATTTACAAAATACACAATTTATAAACACTGTGTTTATCGTGAAATGTATTTTTTTTTTAATTTTGTAACAACTATGAATTTTATTTAAATTTTTATATTACGATATTTTAATATTATGATTTTATAATCAGGCATCTTTTGCAATAATAATGGGGCATTTTATTAGCTATTTACAATTATGTAAAGCATTAAATTCGTATGAAATTTATTGTGAAGTTGCTTTATTGTTAATGTGATCGGTGTTAGACATCAAAACCATCAAAGAAATACAAAATAATAACATTAAATAGTCTAAAGACAAATTTTATAATATTATTGTTATAATGTTATAACTATTATTGTTAATAATAAGTACGATTCTATACAATATTTGTCTTGTCAATAAGCATTAAGTGGTTTAATACTTCACCTACACTTATTCCGTGTCTGTTTCTAATATCGCGGTGGAATCTCACCTACAGACGATAAATTTGAAACATGTAAATACGTAATCCAAAAATGAAAATTATTTATATCACAGTATAAGAGATTTATTTGATATTTTCTTAAGAAACTTCACTTTGTACCACTTAACTGATTACATGAATATCCAATCGATATAACATCCATGTCTTTTTAGGTACTTTAAATAAAAAAAAAATAAAAGGTTTACAAAAAAAAACCTATAATTTTGTTCTACATTATGTTTTAAAGTAAATCAAAAGAATTATTAGAGATCTCACTGTTTTCCTTATTTTTATTTATATATTAATTTTACTCCTCTTAATAAAGAATAACCTTAGCAAGCAAGGCGCAATGCAAGGCATCGATTACAATTATTACTCCTTAATACAAACCACGTCCTTTTTAATATAACATATGAAAAATTACTGTAAATGTGATTGCTTTTTACTTAAGTAAATATCCTCAGAAGGCATAGCTATTATTAACGAAATAAATCGTTTCTTAAAGCCAGTATTCACAGATATTTTTCTGACTGGTTGTTTTAGATATATGCTTAATTATTATTATTTATGAACCAGTTACGATAAGTACATTTAACTATAAATGTACATTATTTTATTCAAAATATAATATAAATATGTTGTCTCTAACGTTTAGTCTTCGGCAAAAGTGTGAAAGCTTTTTAATATTGCTGAATTGATACGTTATACGTCCTTAAACTAAACTTATTCTATATAAATGTCTTCTATGGGGTATGCTGTTTCTATAAACTTCTGATAAAATCTCTGGAATGCTCTCCTGTAACAAAATAAAATTGTATTAATTATTTATTCAGTAAAAATCATCATCATCAGCTCACTCTACGTCCCTACCGAGGGGCTCGGAGCCTACCCTAAGTTAAGGGTGATTAGGCCATAGTCAACCACGCTTGCCAAGTGCGGGTTGGTTGACTTCACACATATCTTTGAATTTTTTAAGATATGTGCAGGTTGCATCACGATGTTTTCCTTCACCGTAAGAACGTCGGATAAATGTACATATGTAAATCGGAAATCGTTAAAAAATTAAAACCACTGTGAGTCATTTATGAGTTCCAATGGATTTCGTTAGATCAGGTTTCATCTAAAATAGATCATTTTGTGCATACGATTAAGGAACATCGGTGAAAAGTGATGAACTAACTTCTTTGTCGATTGATAATGTTTTTAAAGAAGTACTGAAATCAATGCAATTTATCACGAGTAATTAATGAACTCTACAAATATAATATATAAACAATAATTAATTAATAAGTAACGTAACGTAACCGATGAAATAACAAATGAACGCTTAGTAGTGCAGTTACATACTAAAGCGATGTCTTTGCAATGTCTTATTGCGTTGAATGGAATTTTCCACTGGACGTGACTCATTAGTTATTGTATCATAGATGCAAACATTGTACATGGATATGGATATCTTATGTTGGATAGCTTATTATTGAACATTTTATAGTTATGATTTTTTTCGTATGCTCAAACTTAAGGTATTTAACTAAATATGTTCGGTGCCAATTTTTTATTTAACAATATACATTGGATACTCAAATAATAACAAGGAATAGTTGTACTCATAATTTTTTAATAGAAATGTTAATTTAACTTACCCAACAGATTCAGCTACCGGTCTTGTGGATTCCATCCCTCGAAAAACGTGACATGCAAACCTTTGTGAAGTTGGATGTTTAGTGATGAAGCCAAGATATCTGTGGTCACGTGGATGAAACGCACAGAAAGATACGTTCTTCAATGAATAGAAATAATCAAGGCACGGCGCTTTCACTCCTTTCTGTTGATTGTAAGAAAAAATGGAAAAAATCGTTACTAGCTTCTTTAGAAGGCTTTTTAGCTGGATATAGTTAAATTGCCATAACGTACCGTCTCATGTCTTGTACGATCAACCATGCGTAGGCCTTGGTCAGAAACTTCCAAAATACACGTCTGTGTTTCGAAATCTCCAGTATAATCTCCAACAATTTTTTTAACCGCTTGACATACAACAGCTGTACCTTTATGGGCCGAGGTCTCAACTGATCCCATGTACCTGGTTACCAATTTATATGACATATTAATATTTCTACGATTAATCTAAAGTAATATAATTTGCATGGACATCCGCTAAAGTAGAAGAACTTCAGGGTATAAGGTGTTTGACATTCTACAATAAGGCTGACAAAATTCAACTTACACTATACCTACTGTATATACTTACCCGAGGAGATATCTTTCCCTTTTAATCTTGACATTAGCTGGATCAAAGTCGTTATATTCCATGTCGACTGCATATGCTGAAGGAAAAATTCCTTGCTGGCCAGTCCTTAAATTAACTCCTGGAAAGAAAGAAGAATAAAGGAAAGAAATACAATAATCGAGTAAGTAATAATAAATAATCCTCCAGTATTTACCTTCAGACCATAAATCTTCACATTCTTTTTGAACGTAAATGGGATCTCCTATTTCTAGTTCAAGTTCATCGTGATGTCTAGGATTGAATTTGTATAGGCCCCTGTGGGTCGCTTCTAATATCTCTAGATGGCTGTGCGGAACTGTTGTCATATTGCCAGAGTAATTTGTACCACTGATGCTGCAGCTTGAGGTTGGTGACACTGAAATTACTTGAAAAATTATAATTACGTACGAAGCATACGATTGTATTAAGCTTAATAACAGTGAAAAAACGCAAAATTGCAATGCTTTTAAAATTGAAGCATTATTGATAGAATCACTCAAAAATAACGTTGTTCCAGTGTACAAAAACACAACTACATGCGTCCAGAGCAGAGGCTGCTAATATCGATGCACTAGTTGCGGCGGCAAGCGTGGCTTACAAACAGCTTTAGATGTGAATACGTAGCCAATTTTTAATTATAAATATTAAAGGCTAAAGTGTTTAGTATTGGCATAAAGCGTTGAAAATTAAATTGTTTTGTTATATACCCCAATTTGACGAAAATTGGTAAGCATCCACGAATTGCACTGAAATAATTATTATTGTTTGTCTAAACATAGAGAACAATCTGGAATACATCTACATATAAATCAAACATACAGTAATAAAATTGTAATAGCAAACAAACCATTTTGTTGAAGTGGCGTTGGCGATAAGCTCTTTGGGCCGGTATCGATAGGTGAATGTGCAGTACTGTGGCCGCTGTCTACATCCCCAAGACTTTGTAGTCTTTCTGAATCTGGACTGGAGTCTTCGTCGAGGAGGTATCCACACTTCAGTACTAACAATGGTCGACTTTGACCTGCCGGGCGAACTATTCCACCTGATAGTGCCCCTAATTCATCTGCCAGGGAAGCGGGCTGATTTGAACCCATGACTGTAGCTGGAAAATTTATTACGTCATATTAATAAAGCCAAATGAAGGTACAAAGGTTACAAATTTTAAAGAATATTAAAATTGCCCCAGAAGGTGTTAAATTTTTTAAAAATGCCATTTATTTTTTTTAATACCCAGAGGGGAATTTTTATTTTATTTTTCTGGTGACCCTTGTGACCACCCCTATCATCCCCCTTCCTATGTACGTAACCATTTGGGACACCCTGTATATTATACATATCATTAAGTATTTTTAGATTCTCTACTACCCTAAAACTATATGATGAACGCCCCTCATAATATATTCTGTTGTCGTCTGGATAAAATATTTAATACAAAGCAGGGACATAGTATAAATAACTTATTAGTGTTATATTACTTATACTAATTACGAAAACAAAATTTAACATAAATAATTAAAACGAAAAAGTAAAATCATGAAACAAAAGCTTAGGTCAAAATGAAGTAAACGCAAAGTTGAATCTTCAAATTATTTAGATATAGTAAAATCAATGAAAATAATTTCAAAAGGTTAAATACTTTAGTACTATGTAAATAAAGTTAAGTAAATTAGTAGGACTAATTTAGACAAAATAATATTGTTTAAAGACGAAGAAAAGTAAAGAAGACGGAAACAAACGATAGGATTTACATAAAATTTGGGAAATAACATAATAAAAATTAAAGTGAAAATATTATAAAAGGAGGAAAATACCAGAAATTGCATGCATTATTTAAAGATTTATTAACAACTACAATTTTGGAATGGAAAAAAGGAACAATTAAATATAATATTCTAAATATTAAAATATAAAAATTAAAAGTAAAAAAAAAGTACAAAAAGTTCCGTATGTATATGCAACATTTCTTCATTTACATCTGAGTTTAATACAATGTGTGGTTTTCGTGAATGCAACCTGATTTTATTAAGGTTGTCTATTTGTAATTTACTTTAACTCATACTTTCAACATGACATTTCCCATTTGAGAGAATTTCTAGGTTTAGATATATTCTTTTGTAAATTATACTCTATTTTATGTAAATAGATAAAGGTAAACGGGTCTTCCTTTCTGCCTAGGCAATTGTATGCTTATTATTTTTATTTTGCAATTTTTAATTTTACTAATCAATTTTGTCATCATAATTAAACATCATCATGATATCCATAAATTATCAGAATTGTGGGTTGAAGAGAAAATTGTCCGGAAATACATAGAGCCACAATGGGGTGATACCTAAAAGATTTTTTCCAATATCATTCTTTTCGTCTAATGTTACCAATCAATGTTAAATAAAAATATTTTTGATGACAGTCTTGTTAAGGAGTTAACCACATATATTAGGTACAGGATTCATTTAACATTGTATGTAAAAACATGTAACAAACACATATTGATAATAAATCGCAAATGCTTAACAATGAAGAGGCATAGTTACACGTGTTGGTAAAAATATCTGTGCATCAAAAATCGCAGAGCGCAGAAGCAAAATGTAAAAATAACGCCAGCTTCCCACACGACACGACCTTTACCTTAACTGTGGTTATTTATATAGTAAGAAAATAGCAATAAATAATATTAACTTACATTTTCTATTCTTTGGTATTTCTGGAAGTTTTCTTCGTTTTCTTTCGCCGTTGGTAAAATTTTGATGTCTAGGACTGCATTGTGAATCGGTGACGTCGCCTTGATTTGCTGCCGAAGCATCCGCAGCTCCTGTTGAGCTGTTTACCGTTTCGGCATCTCCAACCCCCCCTTTATCATCTTCTGGTGAACCATCACTTTTGGATGATGGCGATTCGTCCACCAATCCCACATTTGGCACCAATCTTAAATATTTCAAAAGCAAATCTTATTAAGTAAACTATAAAAACCTGTTAACATTTTCTATTAATATTTTTCACAAGACTAGTCGTCATCAGGTTAAACATTCGCATAACTGAAGGGTGCGCTGTGATTATATGGTAATAACATAAGAAAGATTACTCACGAGTAAAATGATGATGGGGCTTTGATATGCTGCGGTAATTTATCGAAAACTCGACGAAATTCTTCAAACTCGCTGTCAGCCATGTCGCTATTAGACTTGATTCTCAGTCAAAGAGGGTTCCGCATGCGCGCCCCTGCGCCCTTTCAAGTTATCGACCGAGTTGTAGAAGTTCTAAAGACTAAAATTTACTTTGCGCATGCGTCAATATCCTGCGCGCGCATCCTTTCACTCGTCATCCCCATGTATATTCGCACCCTTCGAACACACGGTCTGCGATCGTATATTTTATGAATCAACGTATAATCCGTCAAAATCAAATTGAAGTTATGACTATACGTTGTCAAGTCGATCACTTCCTGTAACTTGCGCGCGTTTCAATTTTGACATGTAACTTTTTGATTGCTTATTGTTGTTTGATAACATTTTGGTTATCAAACAACTTCTCTCTCAAACAAACTCTTCTTAAGTTTCTTTTTAAGTTATTAATCTCGTAGCTTTAATTTTTAATGTTTAGTATTTAATATACTCATTTAACATAATATATAAGTGTATTATTAATTAACAGACTATAAATATTATATAATAAATAAATTATAATAAAAAAAATCGCATATTTATGTACCACTTGTGAAAAAATATTTTCCATAAAATATGAGGACAAAGAGACGGAAAGATTTAAATAAAAATGGATACAAAAGAAAAACAAACTGACGGATATCTTATTTTTAAAAATGGAATGTTTGATTAGCCCGGCGTCTCTATCCACTATAGAGTCGCCATTGCGAGACCTAAGAGCAAAATAAACAATCTAAGTCCCTCCCCTGTCAGACTTTGTCATTCCGAATGCTAAGTACACTTCAACTAAATGTCTTCTCTTTCAGAAGAAAATGAGAATTAAATTACTTCCGCAAAACTATTACATTCAAAGAACACGTAGATAAAAATTTGAAATAAAGTTCATTTTCGAATAATTTAGCATTTTTTTATTTAGAATCACTTTATGAATTGCCGTGCCACATACTGTTCCTGAATATGAGGGTAGCACTAACTACTTAGGAGTGTAACCCCCGTAGTTGCAAATAATTCATAATGAAAAGAAAACATTGATGGTATTATATTTAATAAAAACTACTAGTGAGTAGTAACTACAAACCTTTTTTTTATTTTCTTAACAACCAAGGAGTTAATATATAATAGCATAAATGAGTTAAAAGTTTTTTATTACACCTACGAGTATTATTTATAACAAAGTAGAATATAACATACTCTAAAACACCAGGCAATATAACAGCATTTTTGTATTGATCGTTTTAAAATTCGACGAAGTAAATAAAATGTTTCTGCGCGTCAATAATACTTCGATATGTTGCTCTTCACCCGACCTTGACATTGCATCCGGACCCTCTCCCGACAGTATTGAATGCATGTTTTGAAAGAGCAAAAGCGAGGGAAGTTAGCCGCCTCCCGGTAGTTTGAAAATCAAGGGCAAAACAATCTTTACTAAGAAATCTTCGTGTTATTTAATTTCAATTAGCTTTCACACAGCAATTTGGCTTCGAATAACAATGAAGAAAGAATATTACACTAATTATAATAATAATGTTATTTTATTTTTTCTGATTATTATATTAGATTATATTATATGTTATATAAGATTAGAGTATATATTAGATTAGATTAGATTAGATTTAGATTATTGTATTATTTTTTCGATTATTGTGTTAGTTTTCGATTATAAAATTTTAACTCTAGAAGAGTAATGAATTAAAAAAAAGTGAAAATCGTATGGATTGCTGCCTTTACAACATTATTTTAAGCGAAAATCAATGTCCTCGTTCGTTCTCGTTCTTCTTTGCCAGTTTTTAAAATTACACGAACTATTTATTAATTGCTTTAATGAAATAAATTAATCTTTGACTCTGTGAAAATCAACTTCGGAAAACATTTTTTTCGCCATTAAATCAAAAAGGAAAATAGTTTATTCCTAGAGAAAAGCTGTTTGCAAACCGTCCCAGGGGGAGGAGGTGGAATGGAGGTAATATTGACACACAATAATAAACATTTATTCATTGCAAGTCTGAAAAGAGCTTGGAGACGTCTCGGAGGAAATTGAATTAAAAGCTCAGTTAGTAATCAAAGGACGTTTGAATTTCGTATTGAATATGATTTATTCATGATTTAATTTATGCCTTAGTTTGCGACTTTGAATACGAATAAAATTTTCCATTTTACATTTAAATATTTTTTTTTATTTCATTTACATTTCGAAAAAGTACGCGTGGAAATTAACATAAAATTCTATGTATTGTCAAAGATAATGACAGAGATAACGATATGTTTTATACATAGGTTTTGGTTTCAGAAACCAACGGTACGAAAGCACTTCAAAATAGATTTTTAAGAGAAATCTCAGTAAGTATTATTTAAGTGAGCATTTACAGTCTTTTAAATTGTTATTACGCTTGCTTACTGTTGTTGCACGATTCATATAACCCAAAAATCTTTGAATACTAGGTTTTATACATAGCGTTAATATATTTTTAGGAATATTTAAAAAAAATAGTAAGCTATTTCGAGCACGGAACTAAGGATATTTATCGTTTGTCGGAGCTATAACTTGTTTGTTAGGTAAGTCGTTACTTTTTGCCAGATGCATGTAATTGTCTGGGCGGCTGCCAAACGGTTGGCATACGGTTTTGAAATATTTAACTTAAATTTTTTTTTGATAAAGTTTTATATTCACATAATATATTTTTTAATATAGAGCAGACGAAGCTGTATATATAATTTAGTATAGATAAAATTTCTAACTACAAGATCATGGTGATAATGCCCACATGTCAGCGTATCGTGACTATCACAAAAGAACAATCCTCTTAATGTCCTTATCGTTTTACAGTATACGCGTCGTTACACTAACATTGTGTTCATATTTTACAATGCTTTTAATATGAACATATTTCATTCTGCTCAAATTATCCTAGAAGTATCTTTTTAAATATAATTAAAACCTTACGGATATACTTTTTTTGTATATCACTAGAATTTATCATACATTTAAAGTTTAGTACACATCGATTGTTTTCCTTTAACTTGAAACGAAAGTTAGGCAATAAATCTTTTATTTATTCATAAGTAATATGAATTATTTAATCCGCTTCACTAGTTTCTGAGTTTATATTAATATAGATATATTAAATGGATAAAAGTCTGGGCACAAATAACTAGTAAATTCTACATGAATGGGACTCATCAACTAAGATAATGTGATACGTTAAATAACGTCAATAATAATTATGCGTTTCGATACATTATTGTCCCTCATATTATCTTTAAGAAAATAGGGACAACAATATGTATCAATATAAGTTTCACTGCAGTCGAAATTGGTTACGTTGTTTCATCATCATCAGCTCACTATACGTTCCCACCGAGGGGCTCGGAGCCTACCCCAAGTTAAGGGTGATTAGGACATAGTCAACCACGCTGGCCAAATGCGGGTTGGTTGATTTCACACATATCTTTGAATTTCTTCTCAGATATGTGCAGGTTGCATCACGATGTTTTCCTTCACCGTAAGAACATCGGATGAATGTACATATGTAAATCGGAAATCGAAAAACGTATTGGTACATGGCGGGATTCAAACCCAGGACATGCAGATTGCAAATCAAGTGCTTGACCCCTGAGCCGCCGACGCTCTTTACGTTGTTTAGGTTTGGATTATAACAGTAACCAAAGTTTCAATTAATTCAGAGCACTAAAAATAGAGTTAACCGAAATATTATTTTTGTCTCTACTTTTAATATTTTCAAAATAATATTTCATATGTTTGTCTAATTATAAGGGCAGCAAAATATTGTAATAGCCATTAACGGGTTAAATACGATTCATCAGTTTATACAACTTCAATGTGATAAAACAAACGGCAAGGTCTACCGGATAATGAATGATAGGGGATGCTCTTTTCGCTAAACAATGGTAATAAATACAGTGACTCGCGAGTTTAACACCCGTTACCCGACCACTGTAGGTAGGTTCCCCCCTGATTTGTATTCTATGTTCTCTGAGCTAGTGTGAGTGCTGCCTTAAGATTAGACGTAAAGATTTAGAGAAATCACACAAAATAGCAATAGTTCTCAGTCATAATACCAAAAGTAACGAGAAGGTCTTATACTTTAAATATATAAAAATGCATTTTTAATCTTCATTAAGTACATGATAAAATTTAATATAATTTATATTAATTATTGGATTAATTTTAAATAAATAAAATTAAATGTAAATTAAATGTTTCCATTTCAAAGTTGAAATCTAATAAGTCATAGAATTATATATGTGTTATATTTCTGCAGAAATTATTATACTTTTTTGTATGAATAATTCGCATAAGTGGGAACGCGTCCTAACGGTCTGAGAAGATTTTTCAAGTTACACCGAACACTTGATTCCGCCAATCAAATATACCCACCCTCCGACAAGTCTCCCGCTCCTGTTCTCTTTATAAAGGGAACGAAGGCCCGAGTGAGGCGCAGTTTGTCTCTTACCCTTGCAGCGACGCATCCCCTATTAGACAAACATTGTTGCGACATTGAAAGTTTAGCGTTGAGATATTGCGTATCTTTTACTAACACGTAATAATGAGTGGATCTGGAAAAGGACTACTCGGCTTGTGGTTGTATAGAAATGGTTCAGATTGGCAGCTTAAGGATGAAACGCATCATCCTAAGCTTGAAGATACTCATCATCATGTTCCTCATCCTCATGAGGGCGACAGGATTTCCGTAATTTTTACTCTGAAAAATCAAGTTGGAGGCCTAGTAAAAGTTCTATCCGTCTTCCAAGATTTAGGAATAAACGTGCTTCATATTGAATCCAGGAAATCCATGACTGAGATTTCCGCAGTTAGTATTCTTTGTCCCATTTTAAAATTAATTATATTTAAAATATGTATAAATAAAATTTAATTGTTCTAGTCTGATATTTTGGTCGACGTTGAATGTGATCCTCGTAGGATGGAACAATTGAAGCGTATGCTCAAACGTGAGGTACAAGAATTCGAAGTTGTCGCGCCACAAATGGGCGAGGAATTTGCACCACCTACACCACTCTCGGCAGCTGCTAGTTTTGGTAAATTTCTTTTACTAATATCATCAAATTTTTCATGTGCTATATTTTTATAGGTAATGTATTGTTTTTTTTAGATTTTGGCGAAATGCCTTGGTTTCCACGGAAAATTTCGGATTTGGATCGTGCTCAGAACGTACTCATGTATGGTTCGGAATTAGATGCCGATCATCCAGGATTCAAAGATCCGATCTATAGGAAACGCCGAGAGCATTTTGCTGCTATTGCTAATAATTATAAATAGTAAGTAATATAATTATTTATTACGTTTCATTCCTTCAGTCAAAATGGGGGAAACTCCAACGTTATTTTAAATACATTTTATTACAATCTTACTCATATTATAAATGCGAATGTTTCGATGGATGGATGTTTGTTTGTAGATATATCCATAACCGCTGTTATCTCGTTGAAACTTGCCACAGATGTAGAACATGGTCTGGAAGAACAAAGGCTACTAATTTATTTCTGCGCGCACGGAGTCGCGGGCGACAGCTAGTAATACATATATTGTCTTAAAACTATTTTATTAGATTCCATCCTTTGCAATATTTTACACTAGGATATTTACAATATGACAGGATAATAGGATATTTATATTATGCAATGTTACTGCTGTAGCCGTGTCTTTGTAACTTATGGGTTTTCAACACTTAAATATTTTTATGTCGTTAATTTAATTCCATTTTTTAGGGTTCCGTACCTCATAGGCATAAAACGGAACCCTTATAGGATAACTTTGTTGTCCGTCCGTCTGTCTGTCAAGACCTTTTTTTTTCTATTTTGGTATTGTCATTATATTAGTGTTCTATTTTCTTTGATGTTTTATTAATTTTGGAATTTCACGTAATTACAGTGGTCAACCTATTCCAAGAGTGCAATACACGGAGACGGAGATCAAAACTTGGTAAGATTTTATTTAGGTTTTTTTTTATTAATATAAATATGTTGTTAATAAAGAGAATTTAAAATGATAATTCGATTCTTCTTTTCTATGTAATTCGCTGTTAACTTTAAATATCTAGTGTATGCCTAAATTGTAGATTGTTTTTAATATTATCTGAATTTTAAAGGGGAATTGTGTTTCGCGAATTGCACAAATTGTACCAGAAACACGCTTGCGTCGAATATTTAGAAAATTGGCCGCAACTTGTTAAATATTGCGGCTACAGGGAAGACAACTTGCCTCAGGTATAAACAACTTGTAAATTTAGTTACAAAACTAGTTAAGACAACGCGTGCAATAATTATTGTTTCAAACACAACTGGAGTTAATCGAGAAGTTTGATAAGGTCAGGTCACATGACACCTTGACATTTGTGAAACGAGAATAAGTAACCCAACAGTATTTCGCAAATATATCTCTTATGCTTTATTAATTTCTTCGCATAAGGTGATGAATGTAACAAATTCTTTCCTACAATATTTCATTTTTTTGAGTATTTTTGGATAGCTTTATGAATAAACTAGCTGTCGACCGCGACATTCAACGCACGGTATTAAAAAAAACTTAATTAGTAGCCTATGTGTTCTTCCAGAATATGTTTTGCAAATTTTAGCGAGATCCAAGCAGCCGTTCTCGAGATACCTTCATTCGCATTTACAATATTAGTAAGATGAGATTAATCGTGGTCAAGAGCTAGTTTATTCATCATAAAAAATGGGTTTTGACAGACGGACGGACGGACGACAAAGCGATCCTATAAGGGTTCCGTTTTAGTCCTTTCATACGAATACTGATACGGAACCTTAAAAATATGAATTTATTTCTAAAACTTTAGTTAGCCTTAAAAGATCTAGCCTTGTATATTATACACGTTCCACATAAATATATCTGAATGAAATTTTCGTATTTATTATTTACAGTTGGAAGATGTGAGCATATTTCTAAAACGTAAAACCGGCTTTCAATTGCGTCCCGTTGCGGGATATCTGTCGCCGAGGGATTTCCTATCCGGTCTGGCTTTCCGTGTATTTCATTGTACGCAGTACATACGCCATTCCTCCGACCCCTTTTATACACCGGAACCGTAAGTCAAAACCATATTACTAATTATTAACTTTAATAACGTTTCACCCACTAACCGGTAGTTGTTTTTATAACATTTTATATGAATTACTTATTACAAGTTGTTAAAGCAAATCAATAGATGGAGTTACTAGTCGTTTAAATCTCGGTGGGGTTTTATTCGCAAAATGTTAGTGATTAAATTTTGAGATGAAATTTTAAATATAAACTTCTATCAAGTGTTTTATTCTGTGGTCCCGCACACAAGTTATTCTCATATATTGTGTTAACATATATCTTGAATGATATAGATTTTTTGAACTAAATATTGAGTAATTTCTCGTGTTACAGTGATTGTTGTCATGAGCTGCTCGGCCACATGCCTCTATTGGCTAATCCAAGCTTTGCTCAGTTCTCTCAAGAACTCGGCCTTGCTTCGCTTGGGGCATCAGATGAAGATATTGATAAATTGGCAACGGTAAGTGAACAGAGTAATCTGTATGTTTAAAAATCAATTGCTGTTCGTTAGTCTCGCTAAAACTCGATAACAGCTTAACCGGATTTATCTTATCTTGGTCTTGAAATGTTCGTGGAGGTCTAGGGAAGATTTCAAAGTTTTTTTTCATTCCACGCGGACGTTGACGTGGGCAACCGCTAGTTCTAAATATAACCTACTACAATAAAATATAATAATATAGGTTAATTATTATTCATTTCTATAACAAAATGATGACTCACCATATTATGTAAAATCTAAGGTTGTGTAAACCTTACTTTACATTAAAAGGGCTTTGCCCTAACTATTTCCCGGTGACTCATTCCATTCAACGATCTAAAGAAAAGGAAAGTAATACTTAAGTAAGGAATAGTTCACAATTACGACTTTATTAACGCGAGAAATAAGCCTTAATGAATAAAGCAGTTAACCAGAGATGTTACATTGTAATATTTAAGCATACAAGTAAATATTAACTTCATAATAAATCTTAATTTTATTCAAATAGTTAGAAAAAACTATTTAATTTGTATTAATTCAATATTTTCGTAATTTTTTATTGTTATAAAGCGGATAATGATTATCAATAGAATGCTATGTCATGTAGATAGCAATTTATTTCATCATCATCATCATCATCATCAGCTCACTATACGTCCCCACCGAGGGGCTCGGAGCCTACCCTAAGTTAAGGGTGATTAGGCCATAGTCAACCACGCTGGCCAAGTGCGGGTTGGTTGACTTCACACATATCTTTGAATTTCTTCTCAGATATGTGCAGGTTGCATCACGATGTTTTCCTTCACCGTAAGAACGTCGGATAAATGTACATATGTAAATCGGAAATCGAAAAACACATTGGTACATAGCGGGATTCGAACCCAGGACCTGCAGATTGCAAGTCAAGTGCTTGACCATTGCGCCACCGACGCTCTTATTTATACAGAACTAACTGTGTACAGTAATTGGTTTGATATTATGAGTCACTTAACTTACTCCGCTGGCGCATCGACCCAAAGTGGGTCTTGGCCTTCGACACTAGAATCACTTACCAATAAAGGTATAATAAGGATGTACAAACGTTGATTAAATTATGATTTTTATTTATAAATATTAACCACATGTTGAAAATTTACATCAACTTCTTTTATTATATTTTGGACGCAAACAAAACGTTGTAATATGATGCGAGGAATTAACGATAACTCATGGTTGTAATACATTTCGCTTCGGACATTGAAATATTACTATTGAAATGTAAGCTTTGCTTAAAGAATGAACGTTTTGTTTACATCAACTATCAAGACGTTGTATTTATCTTTAGCGATACTGATTTATTTTCGATCTTGAGTAACCTAAAGCTTTGAAGTAAAAAATGTAATAAAAACGCCACGACAAAAATGTATTAACCAAGAGATCAGTTTATCTAGAGAATGAAAAGTGTAAAATGAACGAGAAAATTAAGTTTACTTAGAGTTTAACGCCGTCTTCTTTAACACTTGATCGTGACTGGAATCCTTGATTATAATAGCATCGTCTGAGTGCCTATCACGAACATTTGCGTCAAGCACCATCGTAACGTTATCGAAAAAATATGTAATTTTATTTATATCATAAGGTGCCAAACGAGCGAGCGGCTACCCGAAATCGCTGAAATAGCGAAGGGACGTTGCCCAGAGCCATACGGAATTGCATATGCGTTGCCTACCTTTAATCGATGGAGAAGAGGGTGCACGTAAGGAAATATTTTCCCTTCCCATGCATCCTCTCATCCGGAAAGTCCACTTCCACTGCCCATCCTTTCTTTGTTAGAAAAAGGGTGGAAAGTGAAAGAGGACTAAATAATGCCTCCGGGACGTACACTCATCAGAGTGTACGTGGAATTGCTTCCACTTCACGCCTGTCTTCTGTGTGGTCCCACGACCACACAGAAGACAGCCCGGCACGACACGAATAGCTCGCTCGGCGGAAATTCCACTACTTCACCGAGCGAGCCGGGCTATTCGTGCGAAGATGTTATAGCGGGCTCTACCACTGTTAAAAGATTATATTAGTTTTATTGGTGTACTTTATACCCGCTGCACTGAATTTAATAGAGCATGCTTGTCACAATATTTTTATGTTACTTACGACACCAACATTTTCAACTCTACGTTTTATTTGATTTAGATTAAAAGAAAGGTATATTAATTCCATTAAACGTCTTTCTTGCAGTTGTATTTCTTTACCGTGGAGTTTGGGCTATGTCGCCAGTCAGACGGTTCATTCCGTGTGTACGGTGCTGGCTTGCTGTCATCTGTTGCCGAACTACAGCATGCTTTGGCTACTCCAGAAAAAATAAAGCGCTTCGATCCCGATGTAACTGTCACCGAAGATTGTATTATTACATCGTATCAAAATGCATATTACTATACCGATTCATTTGAAGAAGCTAAGGAAAAAATGAGGTAATTTAAGTCGTATTGTTTTAAAAAGCAAATAACATTAAACTCAAGTATTTAAATTAGTAGTATTACATTCAAAATTCCGACTTTATGTTCACTCCACTGCACACAACGTATGTCACTAAAAATTTTAGTGTTTCTTTTTTTTCCTAAAAGATAGTGGAGCATGTCGTTGCACATAGCACAGTAAGTGTTTCGGCTATGGTACAATAATATTATAATAGACATTTGCACAATGTATTCATTTACTAGATAGCAAGATTCCCCATTGTGGGATTACGCAATGGATGATATCGGTAGTCCACTACTGTAAAAAATGCTTAATATTGTTTAAGGTTTTCAAGACTGTGTCCCATTTAAGTCGTAATGATTTAAAAGATCTACTTGTGCCTACGTTTATATAATTGAAATTGAAACTAAGAATAATTTATTTATGTTCCAGAGCCTTTGCCGAAAGTATTCAACGTCCGTTCGGTGTCCGATATAACCCATACACACAAAGCGTCGAAGTACTGAGCAACGCACAAAAGATAACAGCTTTGGTTCGTGAATTGCGCGGAGATATATGCATTGTTTCTTCCGCGATTAAAAAGATTTCTGCTCAGGATTCTACACTTGATGTGGAAACAATTGCAAATATGTTGCATACTGGACTCCAGGTAATTATTTTTGGACAAAAATTACGCTAATCTTTGTGATGTTTTTTACAAGATGTGTAACATTTATTAACAAAGCTATTCTTGAAAATGAGATGGATGGATGGGTCATTGGATGGATGTTTGTTGGAGGATATCTCCAGAACGGCTGAATGGATTCGGCTGAAATTTGGCATAAACGTAGAACATAGTCTGAAAGAGCGTATAGGCTACTATTTTAGATTTTTTTTTAAATTCCGCCGAACGGAGCCGTGGGCGAAAGCTATTTAATAATAAATTTACCTACAATGTTACAATTTCATGACGAAAATTCGAAATTATTAAATTTTTCAAGGTCACTAAACTCTATATAAAAACTTTCTTACATCGTAATCGAAAACGTATAAGCTAATTACTCACCGCCTTCGTAAAATCAATAATAGATCGATGTTTATAAAGTTATGTCCTTCACCATCAATTCAAACCATTAAACATGCATTTTGTTTGTTCAATTTCGGTTAGAAACAATTCTGTAGACGTTACTCGCGTCATTGTTTGATAATATGTCTACCACGTTTATTTTGTGCATCTAAATAAAGCTCACTAGGTTATTTCGGTATAAATTTTCTTGTTTGTGACATTTTTCACATTACGTAGGCTTTTATAAATTCAGCTTTCGTCAATATATTAATTGGTGCAAATAAATAAATTCACACGAAGATACGAGTGCAATTATTCATAAATATCGTTTTCGAAAATATATTACGAACTCTCGGTTCGTAATATTAAAGTCTCTTTTTAGTGACAAACGATATTGAATGATTGTATCTTTTGATTCGTGATAACAAAGTTTATATGTTTTGAAACACTGCTGAATTTTTTCCATGTTATCGATAGGTGAAAAATAGATATCCATTTTCAAGCGAGTTATAAATGCTTTATTTCAGATAATTTTATTTCATTTTATGCTACCATTTTACCAGTTCAGTTGAAGTATCATTTAAGAATTTTTATTTTAAAATTATTACAGTATTAAGCTAAATTTAAAAAAAATTCCAGTAAGCAGAAATGTATTTTTCAACACGACCGAGTTAAAACTGAATAAACAAAATAAGTTAATTTTAATCTTTTCTCGCAATCAACCTTTTAAAGTTTTAGTAGGTATAAAAGCGATTATTTTTTTTATAATAATCAGAATATCTCTATTAAGAATTTCCTTTACTCGATCTACTTTTAAACAAAAGAAGACGTTAAATTAAAATTGTCGAATTAAAGTGCGATGTAACCAAATCTCTGAATTACCTTCAATAAGCGTTCCGATTTCGAGAGCACAAAGTGACGTCATCGTTGTCTATTAATAAAATTATCGGCTATGACTAACGATGTGTGCACAGATTTAGCTATCAGATAGTTCGATCATAAATATTTAATGCTCTGTGATTTAATATCACACATTCTAACATAGTCCGCGGTTTGACATTAGGAATTCCAACAATCATGGAACAGGGAACAAACAATGGATGGATTTTTATTTGAAGGTATCTCCAGAACAGCTTAACGGATTTTGATTAAAATTGGCATACATATAGAACATAGCCTGGAAAGACAAATAGCCTACTAATTTTGTTTGTTTTTAATTGCACTCGGACGTTGTCGCGGGCGACCGCTAGTAATATTATAAATACGAATGTTTAGATGGACGGATGTATGTTTGTTAGAAGCTATCTCCGGCAAGGCTCAACGGATCTTGCTGAAATTTGGCGTAGATGTAAACCGTAGTCTGGAAGAACACATAGGCTGCTAATTTTGTTTGCTTTTAATTAAGCGCGGACGGAGTCGCGGGCGGCAGTTAGTTTCGTATGAAAATGGGATTTCCAATATAAGCGTGTTAATATTATTACAGGATTGCGTTAGATATGAATTCTTTGCAGAAATTAGTCTTAGTAGGCGATGAGTTATTGCATGTGTGAGTACATTTTTATTTATGTATATTAATTTTTGATATCAATATTTCATTCAGGTCAACGAAAGAAGTCCGCAAACAACATCTGGTGGAAGTTCACCGAACTCTGAACAAGGAGTTTCTTTAAAAACTGAATTATTGAAATAAATTTCCTGCTGAAAATACCTTTGATGTTTAACGGATAAAATGTTCAATATGATATCTAGTCTTGCAAATCTTATTTTTTTAATTATAATTC
Source organism: Papilio xuthus (assembly GCF_000836235.2). NCBI lineage: Eukaryota > Metazoa > Arthropoda > Insecta > Lepidoptera > Papilionidae > Papilio > Papilio xuthus. The sequence continues at coordinate 3,660,000 of NW_013533632.1, forward strand.
ATATATTTCTATAACTTTATATTAACTTACATTCTATACATTCTACTTATGAAATTAACTATATTTATACGACAAAAACTGTTATAAAGATAAACGTTTCATGTAATGACAGACAGACAAAAACCTTTTGGATCAATATACTTACATAGACTTCGAATTAATACATCACTATAATTCAAACGTTCTAAAATAATTGAGCATCGCAATTTTTAGCTTTTAATAAGGTAGAGAATATAATTGTATTTCTTAAATAACTTGCATTATTGAAGCTAATTGTAGTCATAGTTATTTTGACTTCAAAATAACGAATGAGTAAAGCGTTAATTACGTTTGAATGTTCAATTTTTGATTTTTAGTAATTATATCGTATGATTTGAAATGTAAACGCGCTCATCAACGCTAATCATATTATTTGTAAATCGTGCAATTTTAATTTATTTGCGTTAAATGAATGTTTGAAAGAACATTACGAACACTGTATACGTATAATATGAACATTAATTTTTTTTATATCAAAAGGTGGCAAACGAGCGAGCGGTCACCTGAAATCGTTGAAATAGCGAAGTGACAGTTGCCCATAGACATACGCAATTGTATATGCGTTGCCTACCTTTAATCAACGGAGGAGAGGATGCACGGAAAAAAAATATTTTCCCTTTCCATACATCCTCTCATCCGGAAAGTCCACTTCCACTTCCCATCCTTTCCTTATAAGTAAAGGGTGGGAAGGGAAAGAGGACGAAATTAGGCCTCCGGGACGCACACTAATCAGACGAAACGCGGAATTGCTTCCACTTCACGCCTGTTTTCTGTGTGGTGGTGGTATTTCACCGGGCGAACCTGGTCAATTTGTGAAGAGGTTAAAGCGGGTTCTACCACTCTTAAAATTCATAGATTTATCTCTTACTTATGTTAATGTGACTTATCATTGTTTGTAAGATAGATTTATAGAATTGTTTCATTCAGTAGTTTGCAATTTCTATTAGAATCTGTAGCAAAACGGTATTTTTCCAACTATCATTGTAAACTATCATAACCCATAGTCTTTTATGAGCGTAAAAATGCAACAAAGCGATGTGATCTGATGCTTACGTTGTAAAATTGTTTAATCGAGATCCACTGGCGATAACGGTAAATGACATATAAAAATATTAAAATATTAAATTATAGTGTGAAAGGGATGATAATACGTTTTTAGATACTAGTTTCGGCAGTGGAAACTCATTGTAATAGTAATTTTTCTGTCTAGTATATATCTCGCATTACGTAGTTGACGCAAGTCTTTTTAACTGCTTACGTAGGACAAGAATTAATAACAGTAGTATTATAAGATTCATTCTTTAGGGTGGCTTGTAGTAAACTGTGAATGCTTCGCAATAGCGTGCCATTCGTTCCCCGGCCGCGCATATCTCGCAGCTACAAAAGATTGTGATGTACTGAGCGTCTCATGAGAAATTCCGCGCTGATATAAATTTTCGGTACTGTAACTAAAATAAAAGCAATTTTAATTTAATCTCATATTTACTATGAGCCAGAAACGAGAGTAACCTTCAGACTTGTACCTCGAGCGTGTCGTGGCGGTTGATAATAATGTCTAAAGACAAAATTGCACCGAAGGCCAACGCCAACATTTGCCAATAGTTGGATACTAACAACAAAATCTTTTTAATTTAAGCATTAGCCAAATATATTTGTTGCTAATACCAACCCACGCCAACTAAAGCGTATATATTTGTATACAGTGAAAAAAAATGTATAATTTTAGAAATTGTTGCTGCTGAACGATTGTTATCTTAATCAAGAAATTCTATTTTTAGATTCATTATAACTAGAGTTGGACATATTAAATATTTATCGATGAATATCTAAAATTATAATGTTCATGTTTATATACGTAGAAATTCTATCTAGATGTTTTAAAATGTAAATCTAATCATATATTTTAGATTCAATATATCGATACTATATTATTGCAAATTATTAAAATAAATAATTACAGCATTTAAAAGTTGTTTTTTTTTTTAAATTTCCTAATATTTCTTTTACCATTCCAACTAAGCTCTATGCTTGTGCTAGGATATGGTTTTACGACAATAGTCGAATGGCGGGATTCGAACCCCCGACCTCGTGTTCGGAAACCCGTACCCTTAACCATTAGGCTTTGTTTGTTTAATTATTGTAGATTTCCTAGTTATTTTTTTAATATTTTAAGGTAGCAAACGAGTAAGTAGTCACCTGAGTTCGCCGGAATAGCGAAGCAATCCCTACATAGACATATACAATTGTAGATGCGGTGTTTTATACAAAAATATAAGTTTATCATGCGTGATGTCTTAAATTATTTGCTTATGATGACAAATGCATTAACATCGGTGCATTTTGTTGTATATCTTACTTAAATTATAAATGCGAACATTTAAATGGATGGATGTTTATTTGAAAGTATCTCTGAATCGGCTCAACGGTGGCTCAAAATTTAAAATCTAATTCAATGAAAATTAAATAGTTTTTTTTTCCATCTGTAACCGAATTCCGTTAAACTTTTTTTTCATTTTATTATGCTTTAAATTTGTTGATGGTACTTTTAGAAAGGTTGTTTGTTTTATATAAAAACAAAATACGATGTTTCACAGATTAAACAACTTATTTTGGAACGTTACCAGCATGTGGAGAGTAAATTATTAGTATGTAAAAAAATGAAATGATGAAATAGCATCTGTTGGTTTGAGTTTATCTTGAGAGAGTTTTAAAGTACGGGAATGGTTTAGGCATTTTGCCAAGACTCGTGGTATTAATTTTTAAACTAAAATAATGCAATAGATTGGAATTAGGTCGTGCGGCGGTCGAAGGGCTTTGAAGAATATTTTATCGTTTAATCATATGCATGACTGTGTAAATATTTTAAGATACAAAAGGAACGTGCAGCTGCAGAGTTATTAGCGGACGTGTTTTGAGTGGTACTTAATATAGGGGTTTGCAACAAATTTATGTATAAAACAGTTATATTTTTCATAATAGAAAGAGCAAACGAGTGGCAGGAACAACCACCAACGAGGATCAACGCCCATGGACATCATTTAAGTGCAGGATTGGAAGCCTATTATGACTGCATCACTGCGTCAACGGAGTATGAATCCTTTTTATTAGGACTTTGTCCTGCGAAGTCACCATTCTCTTTTCACTAATTACTTTGAATAGCACGATCAGTATTATCTCCCTCTTTTTGTCCCACTTACGTAGTTCGGCGCACTAAGTTTTCGTTCTCCATATCTATCTACCCACTGTCATGTCACTGTCTTCATAATCAGCTTCCACGCAATCCATCATCATCATCTCTTCCTTAGCCTTCCTCTACAGATGTACCCCACTACAATCATACTTAACCTTCTCCATGCCAAAGTATCAATCAGTGACATACACCATTTAAATATTTATGGTTTAAAGTACATCATTTTAACAAATAAATCAAGTATATATTACTGTTCTCGATAACACTACATGTAAACCCCAGATGATCAGATCATCAATTATTTTAATGGAACTCGTAAGATTGCAATTTCTACCGCATTTTACAGAGAAGTATCCAATCTAGCAATATTGCTATTTGAGATTATTCCACGTAACACCTTATCTATGTCTTCTTGATTTATTTTATTTGCAAGAAAAATATCTTAGTTCTTACTAATATTATAAATGCGAATGTTTAGATGGAAATGTGGATGGATGGATGTTTGTTTGAAGGTATCTCCGGAACGGCTGAACGGATTTTGATGAAATTTTGCTCACATGTAAAGCATAGTCTGGAAGAAAATATAGGCAACTAATTATGCTTTTTTTAATTATACACGGTCAGAGTTGCGGTCGACAGCTAGTCTAAAATAATTTTAAAGTCTACGAGTATATTGTGTCCATCGTATGTCAATTAATTATAACGAATACGAAATAAATACAACCCTAAAGTACGAATAAAACTTCTGTTAACGTTTTATGTTGGACTTTTCGCTTTTATGGGCGGTTCATCGAAATGTAGGCGATAATAAATAATTAATCTCTGCATTCGTGTTTATTGCCCTGTCATGATTTATGTAATGTGTTTTGAAATTTTCTAAGCAACAATCGTAATACCATTTAATTTGCACATTACTTGTAAATATATTATTTATTAACACCACTAACTGTAGGTTTCTGAGACCAAGATAATTAGACAAATTGGGTTACCGTTGGTTTCTGAGATAAATATTTTTTTATAAAAAATATCGTCATCCTTGTAATTATCTATGACAAATCAACAACAGCGATAGCAGTGTTTTAAAAGAAGGTTTTGGTCTCAGAAATCTGCGGTAAGTAGTTGTTTCCTTTTATTTTTGGGAAGTAAGTGTTCCGTTGTTGTGTACAGTTTGAAGAATGTGACAGAACAGTGACGAAATACAAAACAGTGTCAAAATTGATTTACATAAAAGTGTCTAAATCGAAATATTTTCAGATACAACATTTTTAAATTATTTTTATTATTTATAGCAGTAAGATTAATAAGACAACAAACATATATGCTAGAGTCCTTGGCAATGCCTCTTGAATTTAATTATAGCTCGTAGCGTATCCGTCAAAATCGTATGAAAGTTGGCAAGTGACCGAATGGACGTTGTTTCAGCTATTGTTAAAATTAGTTACAAATAATGACCACCTGTTAAAATATTTTGGTAATCAAACAAAAGGAAGTTAATTTACAAGTAATCAAAAATTAATTATTTAGATGAAAAATATTAACATCTTGATTAAAGAAAAAATTGTCGTGGTGTCACCGGGAAATATGTACAAAGTATCCAAGAACTCGTTGGTAGCATGTAGTGGCTAGTCTGGTGGATATTTTTACTTGGTCTAGAATGGTCTGCCCTGAGGCAAGCCGAAGACAGGACGACGTGGAGGCAGCTGGTCGACACAGCCGTTAAAGCATATGAAGACAAGTACGACCGTCAGTAATGTAGAATACGAAGAAGAAGAAGATAATTAAAAAAAAAAGAAAAATATAAAACATAAAGCAAAAGAGTTCCGGAATATTGCTTAATAAGTTTTTCCGTCACTATATTTACTTCAAAGTATACAGCTTGCTCTGTTAAAATAAAATTCTGTTAGTACACGTGACTTTCACTGACGAATCATATTACTACCTCGTTTTCCTCAAAGGAAATGAAAGGGACAACGATATAAGTACCCACATGTATATTCGTTTCGGCAGTGGAAAGTATCGACATTATTCATCCGTGAACAAACGTAGATACAGTCAGCTGTAAAGCCGATTGTACCAAGATGTAAATAAAATTCATTTGTAACATCGATAAAACCGTTTATTGCGTCGTCATTGTGTTACAGTTTGACATTGATATGAACAAATTTAGCTGGTAAGTAAACATTATTGCGTTTATATCTTTTAGGATAAATTGAATTTTGGTTTAGATTTGAAATACGAAAAATAAACGACTCCTGCATCGATTAAAGTTGGTTAACGCATGTGTATGGAAAACATGGAAAAAGCGGTCACTGAATTCAATGACCGCATGCTCGTTTGTTGCCTTAAAATATAAAAAAAATATGAATGCTTCGGTCAAAAAAATAACAATAAAAAAAAAATTAAAAAGTTATGACTGTTCTTACTCTTAAAATGTATCTGAGTATACCGAAAACAAGAAACCGTCCCTGTTTTCATTAAGAATATATAGGTCAGTAGAACAGTTCTGGTATCCGCACTGACAAACGTTACTTAACATACTGGCCTTAGAAATAATGATGTTTGGTGACACGTGCTTTTTAAATAAAATCACGGTAGAATCGAACGTGCAGACTTTATGCAATCGCGCGAAGATATCGATAGTTAAATTAATTGAAATAAAATATGCATAATTTATTTATTATTAATCATTTATCAATTACGTTTATAATAAATCGTAAAGATCTGTTCAGTTTTTAACAATGTATAGTTGTCAAAATTACAAACATTTGAGTTCAATATTTTTATGATATTAATTACCTTGTTGTACTATGTAAAGAAAATTTGGCAACGTTCATACTGGCTTATTAAAAAAAATAATACACATTCAACATTTAAACTATATATGTAGGTAGGTATTTGTTCAATGAAAGTAAATCAAAGGGGATGATCCTTGGATTATTTAAAATAATTCAAAAAGCATATAATTTCATATAAAGTTTAAATCATAATGATTAATGAATAAATAACGAAATAGGTCATGTTATAAATTATTTAATATGTACAAAATAATTAATTAATGTGTAGCATGTAATGTAGGTGCGGCAGTCAGAGTATCGAAATGTTAGTGACGAGATCCAGCGGGGAAGCCGCAGTCGCGTCCAGCGCCCGTCCCGACGCCACGCCGCGTTGCGTCGATGCTATCCGAAAATCGATATTATCGTAACACCGACGTATACCATTTTATTGCCAAACGTAAACATTTTACGGCTGTTTAAAAAGTTTTACTGTGACGTTATTTTATACATCATTGTAATTCTCCGTATCCTTATTCTGATACGTATTAACAACATCTGTAACACTTTATTCTGTCGGGAAATACAGCGAGATTTTTACCAGCTGTTTCCATATGATATAAAACTTTGTACGTTAAAAGTTTACAATGAATTTAAAACTACAAGTGTTGAGAATTAATGGTAGCGATATCTAAAAACATGAGAAGTAATATTGTTAATATTTTACAAATGCAAAGACATTTCCGTCGCAAGAGTTAAATGTCCGTTGCGTGTAGCGTCCAGCTCTTTAATAAATTGCGTAAAATATGCTTCAGATGTGAGTTTAGTATAAACAGACTAGTGAAGGTCGTGGTTTGCGTAGACGACGCGCCGGGGAAGTTGGCAAGCGAGGCGCGCGCGTCTCTCGTGACGCGGCGACTTTTCCGCGAGCCCTGCGCGTCCGCCGCTCTCAGTCACCACTGGCAACGCTCGAGGATATGCCCGTGTTATGGATTACCAATGCGTCGTCGTCTACACCGTTATCAACATTGCACCGCCGCGTATCACATCGCAAGCGGCCGATCTATCCAATGGATGCATCGCTTGGTTCAAAAATAAGCTTAAAAGGTTAGTTTAAATTGTTTTAAAGAATCAAGTTTTACGATAACACTAAAATTTATTATAAACAATTTGTTTGATCATGGTTTTCTAATTATTATACATTTATTGAAATTTTTATATCAACTATTGAGTTCAGAACTTGAAAATGGACAGATACAAGTCTATCATTCCTTAAAGCTCAGAAACTGAAATATTTTTTAATAGGAAATTGATTTGAATAAACAGTAAAAGGCTTTAAAACTCTCCAAGCGAAGAGCATTAGACAAGAAGTTCAAGACGGGCCACTTAGTTGAAGTGTCCAAGGCTTTTTAAAAATGAAATTCATAAATATCGATAATGTTCTTTAAAAGTATTTTAATACACTCGTATATTTATAAATAGTTGTTACATTTTTATCTAAAACAAAATAGTAAAAAAGGTCACATAAATAACTACGTCAAAAGGACCTTTGATATGAAGCCAGATTAAGAAACTTGCGTGCCTTATTATAAAGGTAATAAAAAGCCGCGTTGTTAAAATAACATTTTTTTCTTTTTAAAATGAAGTATTTTAAGCCAATTGTCTAGGACTAATTATTTTGGCGATAGTTTTTAGATGGGTTTAATAATCTGTTTCTTTTTGGTTTTCAGAGCAGTCGCAGTATATCTCGAATCGCTTAAACTAACGCCAGGTAATGGATTTGTACACGGGACTTTAGCTTGTGTCTATTATAAACAAGGGCTTATAGACCTGGCAATAGATACGTACAAGCGAGCTATAGAGCTTCAACCTAATTTTCCTGATGCCTATTGTAATCTTGCTAATGCACTTAAAGAGAAAGGTCTTGTCTCTGAGGCGGAAGATTGTTACAATGCAGCTTTGCGTTTATGTCCATCGCATGTTGATACATTGAATAATCTTGGCAATGTTAAAAGGGAACAAGGAAAAATTGAAGAGGCAACCATTTTATATATGAAAGCATTAGAAGTTTTTCCTAATTTCGCTGCCACGCACAGCAATTTGGCATCCTTGTTACAACAACAAGGTCAGTTTTTTAAATAACAAGCTAACACTGATGAACTTTCAAATACGTAAATTTTGTAGATCCCATTTCCATTTGTTATGTCATATCTAATTGAACCAGATTAATTTTCTTTTGATATTTAAGTTATATGGTAGTTTGATATAAAATTAATAAATATTAACCATTTCAGGTAAACTACATGAGGCCTTAATGCATTATAGGCAAGCTATTAACATACAACCGAAATTTGCTGATGCATATAGTAATATGGGAAACACTTTAAGAGAACTACAAGACATCAGAGGTGCTTTAGTATGTTTCAAAAAAGCAATTGAACTCAATCCCACATTTGCTGATGCACATTGCAATTTAGGAAGCATTTTAAAAGATATGGGTAAAATATCGGAAGCTATTGCATGCTACGAAAATGCTTTAAAAATAAAGCCGGATTTTCCTGATGCCTATTGTAACTTAGCGCATTGTTTTCAATTAATATGCATTTGCGATTGCTACGATGAACGAATGAAAAACATAATAGCAATTGTGGAACAGCAATTACTTTCAGAAAAACTACCATCGATTCATCCTCACCATTCCATTTTATATCCATTATCAAACAAAGCAAGAAAAGCAATTGCAGAAAGGCATGCTAATTTGTATACAGAGAAAGTAAATATGGTTAATAATCCTACTTTTACATATAATATATTAAACGATGATCGAATACGTATCGGTTACGTAAGTAGCGATTTCGGAAACCATCCTACATCTCACCTGATGCAATCTATACCAGGACTGCATGACCAATCTAAGTTCGAAATATTTTGCTATGCTTTAAATCCAGATGATGGTACAACATTCCGTAGAAAAATAGTTCGAGAATCAGAACATTTTGTTGATTTGTCTCAAATAACGTGCAACGTGGAAGCAGCAAAGAAAATCAACGAGGACAATATACACATTTTAATTAATATGAATGGTTATACAAAGGGAGCAAGAAACGAAATTTTTGCTTTAAAACCAGCACCGATACAAGTTATGTGGCTAGGATATCCTGGAACTAGTGGCGCAGATTATATGAACTATATTATAACTGACGAAACGTCTTGTCCCATATCAGCTGTTAATGATTTTAGCGAGAAATTCGCTTACATGCCCCATACTTACTTTATCGGTGATCATAAGCAAATGTTTCCGCATTTAATAAAACAATATAAAATAAGAATTACTGATGATGAAATGACTGATGATAATAGAACAATAATAAATGTACCAGAGAATGTGAACGTCAATCAAATGTTTTTGGTAAGTGAAGAGAAACAATGTATTAAATACGAGAATTTAAAACCAATAAATATAGTTGAAAATATATTATACATTCCGAGACAAGTATCCGAAATAATATTAAATCCCACATTAGATAAGATGGTACGTTCGTTGATAATAATTTATATGGTGATGGCTTAAATATTCTAAATCGAGTTTAATCTAATCTTTTCTTTCAGATTGATATAAATGGAAAAAATATTTATAATGGTAAATTAATAAATACTGGTAATGAAAAGATGGGATCAGGACAGGAAGTTGTTGACAATATAATATTTACTTCAAGGAAGCATTATGGACTTCCGAGTGATGCGATAGTTTATTGTAATTTTAATCAGCTATATAAGACTGATCCCAAAATTTTGGAGACATGGGTTGAAATTTTAAAAATGGTGCCAAATAGTGTCCTCTGGCTTTTAAGCTTTCCACCTGCCGGTGAACCAAATATCTTAAGATATGTACAGAGCTTAGGTAAGAGTACTATAATTCTCCTTTTTGCTAGAAAAAAAATAACAGTGACCAGCATGTCTTATTCAATCTGAAAACTTGCACTAAAATCTATAATTTCTGCCTACATCTTAGAATTATGGGGATGCATATACGTTTTATTTAATAATCTACTTCTTATTTTTATAGGGTTATCACCCACACGTGTGATATTTTCTAAAATAGCATGTAAGGAAGAACATGTTCGGAGGGGTCAATTGGCTGATGTCTGTTTAGACACACCTTTGTGTAATGGACACACTACAGCTATGGATATTCTGTGGGCGGGTACACCAATAGTTACACTTCCTGGGGTGACGTTAGCATCAAGGTATGATTTTCATACTTTCAGTAACATTAGCTTAAAATAAATTTAAATGTTAGTAGATGATACTGGTCTTTGTTTTTTCTCATCTCCACTATTAATATGTAGCCTGTAAACCTAATTATTTAACAAGGCGTTTGTTATAGAGTTGCTGCATCTCTGTTAAAAACCCTTAATTGTCCTGAACTAATTGCTAAAGACAGGAGCAATTACGTGAATATTGCAGTCGAACTTGGCAGAAATAAAGATTAGTAAGTATCTGAATTTAGTTGTTCATTTCTAAATTATTGATAATACTACTGTAACTGTGTAGCGATTTCTACATTATTTAAACGTTTCATTGCTTTGCTGCGTTATTCTTTTTGTTTCAAATTTATTTTTTGTGTTTATTTAGTATCATTAATTACATAACTATCATTAAATGCTGTGCAATTATATGTAATATATCAGTGTTTTTGTATATAAGTCGAAGAGTTAGTTAATAAAATTATATTACCACGCTGCGGAATAATTTGATTTCTTTTTACCACATATCCACTATTATTTTACGACAGGCAATTTTGTTTTTTGTTTTTGTTAATGAAACCATATTTTATGTTAATCTAAGAGAATACTTCGGGAAACTTTGGATACGAAAACTCAATCTGCGGATACCCTTTCTTTTCAGATATGTTTCCATTTTGCGAATTTTATGTATATTTTATTACTTTTTGTCGCCATGTTCTTATTTATTGTGACTGACTAATTTATGTATATTTTTTTAGTCTCAGATATGTTCGGGCGAAGGTTGCGGAATCTCGTTTACATAGCACTTTATTTGATTGTAAATATTATGCAAGTGGATTGGAATCATTGTATATCAAAATGTGGGAGTTGTATAAAAGTGGAAAAAATGCCATTAATTTGAAAGCATTCCAATAAAAATTGACAGCGGACTTGCGCATGCATAAAACTAAGGTGAGAATAATATTATCAACTTTTTTATTTTTATGTAAGATTTTATATTATTACTAGTTGTCGCCCGCAACTCCATCCGCGCGTAATTAAAGGAGCTTGAGTAGCCTATGTGTTCTTCCAGACTATGTACATCTGTGCCAAATTTCGTCAACATCCACCTATCCATCCAATATTATCCTATCCAAAAATATTAGTATGATTATGATAAACCCGACAACTAAAATGTCGAATCCGATACTTGGATTAAAAATCGGAGGATTATTTTTTTACATTAGTAAAACTAATAGCATTTTCCGTCGCAATACTGAGTTTGGGTATTGGTAAGTGGTAATGTGTTTTTTATTATTTATTTTACTATTTGTTACAGATCTGGATTTCATCAGGGTTATAACATACAAGTATACTGGCCATTTTAGTGACTCGCCGTCCAGAAACGTCCATTAAAATAGAAAACATACGTTTTCACTTGGGTAATGAATCCATTAAAATGTAATAATGAAATTCAAACAATAAATGTAACTTATAATTAAAATTTTACTTATTATATTTGTGATGTCGTTTATGTGCACTTATTTATATTGTAATTAAAACCATGGGGTTTTTTATTGAAATAAATAACACTTCCTGAAAAATGGCTTTATTTTTTCCTTCGAAACTTTACATTTTAATTATCATTCATAAGTATACAGATAAATAACTATAGTGTAGCTGACTGTAATAAAATATAAAACTCATTTATATTTTTTCATAAACGTACCTATGATTTGAGATATTAAGAGCTAAAGCAAAACAAGAAAATTGCTTAAATAAATTTATCTTATTAAAGACGCACATATCCTTCATGGAAGTATGGAAATTATGTACAGTATTATACAAAGAAATTATTTTAAACCATACAAATATTAATATATTAAAATACTACGTAGTAAAGAACTTACTTTTAGTGTAGATTTAATAAAATATTTTAAAATTAAAACATACTTTGTTCAGTGTTTATTAGCCTAACGTATAATTAAATTTTAAATCGATTTTGTAGTTTCCTTGATAGATATGTGCGTGAACGTGAGTTTTTATTTCCGAAACATTAATACAGTGTACAATAATTCTTCACATTGTCCTTGATAAACTGGAATTATTTTCTGTATGTATGTTTCGTAAGTGGAAACACACGGTGATAATTAGCATAAAAACAGCAGTCGCTCGTCTTTTGAATTAACAACAAAGGTGCACAATTGCTGTGCGAATATTTAATTTAAATCTTAAAGAGGTGAGTAATATAATCAGATAGAATAATTTAAAAGAAAGCATCCATCACTTTATATTTTCAAATCTCGTCAATCCCGGTATTTGTATATTTTGTTACTTTTTGGAGCATCGTTGTATTCCGCCTATTTATCTATAACATACTACTCTTATAATATGACCGTACCTTAAATGTGTAACCAAAATACACACTATTCTAAATTATTCTAAATATCAATTTTCTTGGTGTTTATCGTAAAATGAGGTAATGATTTCATTTTAATAATATATATATGTATATATATTATCTTTTAACAATGTTTAACAAACAGTTATGACACTGTAACATATATAAAAATGTAACATACATAACCATTAACTTTATTCACGTAATTACACGTTAATGACAAAAAAACAAAAAAAAACAACGAGGATTACGAACTTTTAAAGGAAATTAATTTAGAAATTTTTAATTGTTGAACTAATAAATGCATTTAATAATAAATTAAATAACTGAAAGCCGTGAAAAAATGTAACGTATTATTTTTATCTATCTGTAACTAGCTTTTACTCTTTGTGCTTGTTAATTTATCTAGAAATCTATAACTTTTTCTAAGTTTGTAACAATACTTTCGATTTAAAAGTACTATACAATAATTGAGCCTTTTATTTAGAATAGACTTTGTTTATGAAGAGGTGAAGCCTAAAAATGATGCGCGACTTTAATGTAAAATCATATAAATTATTAAAATTTAATGTGGAAAACTTAAGTATGTTATAATTTAAAAAAAATTAAAATCAATCGCAATTATTAAAACATTAATAATATCTAATAATGGCGGATTAAAAAAATTAATAATGCATGCTCATGATACCCAGGAGTATTATCACAATTTATCCATATTATTATTCGTAACATTTTTTTTTTATAATAATGGTCGTAATTATTGCTAAATGCTTTTATGTGTAGATTAACAATACAAAAACCGATTTTAACTATAAGGCATTATTTAGAATATCTGAAAATTGATTTATCGCTTCTATTGATACTTTAACAATTAACATATTTATTCTATTGTTCCTATTTCTATTTCAATCTAAATCGTCTATATTTTTTAGGTTCATAAATGTCGGTTAAAATGTATAAAAAATTTTCATTATGTTATCAACATTGTCTAAACTATCAGTGTACCAAATTAGTGTCAAGTAAATCCTTGAGTCTTTTGTATTAATCTTATTATTTTATACTCGACATTCAATAATAAACCAACAAATACAACATCTATAAAATCAACTACAAACGTTAAAAATTTTCAAAGCATGGTAAATATTCTTGATAAAATATTGCTACTAAATATATAATTTATAATAATTTCAAATCGTGTATAATTTTGTTCTTTGCAACAGTTATAACTTCATTATTTTAATGGAACTCATAATTATTAATAACAATGACATCACAACAAAATCGTTAAAAAATAATATTACATTTCATTGTAATAATATGATTTATGACGATTTAATGAATATTATTTTGTTGTTGTTGTTTTTGTTATTCCTTACATTCTATTAAATTGCTATGAATTATTTGTAAGTTTCATTATTAAGTCCATTTCCTGAGGAGTGTAATCTAATAAATATACAATCTTACTTTGTCTAATAAAAACTTTCTAGCGTTTCTTACAAATAATATAACCAATAAACACCATTAAATTATAGTCAAAGAAAAACTATAATTTAATATATCCTTATATTTAAGTAGATCACTCCTCAGTTCTTGTTATATCCTCTAAGATAAATGGAATTCTAAATTTAACCTTTTAAAAACTATATATAAAATTAGATTATTCGTGAACATTATTCCAACTTAGTAGATTTAAGGCATCTCCTCGAAAATGATTTTTTTTTTATGATTTTATTTATATAATAATTTGTCTTTTTTATTAACATTAAATGCACAAAATAAGATCACTTTGACCTCACGATTATAGTAGATATTGCATTTTATATATATTTTTGTAATTTTCATATTGCTTTTGGAAACATTGGTGTATACTTAGGCTTTAATTTAATTGGCGAATTTTATCCTAATCACATTAAAAAAGGAAATTACACAAAAAAAATGGAAGGTAATAATTATTGTTGTAAATACTTTTACATATAAACGTGTTAACTAAATACATTCAATATAGGATATACTTGAAAATAAAGAACACATAATTTTAATATATAATAAATATACATTAAAAAATTATTCTTTTTTAATGTGCACATAATATAATAATATAAATAATTTTTAATCTTACATCTATTTGTTTCGCACTTAGTTACTAATCACTAAACAATTATTTTAGAATTTCGTTTCGGAGACACGAATCTGAGGCTGCGTCTTAATATATCTACTTTGAATTGCTACCGGCGAACCTTATTTAAATCTTAATATTAATTTCTTAATAAATAATTTAGAATATTTTTTAATGAATTGCTTTAGTTGTTAAAAGTGAGAACACTTAATATATAGTGCGAATATCATATCAGGATTAAAATAATTTATAAAATTCATTGTCAATGTAATTCTATCATTTACATTTCTAAATTTTTTTTTGGAATGCACTTTGAAAAGAGTCTAAAATATAATAATAAATCGTATTCATATTTATTTAAAGCATATTTTGAGATTTTATTAGCGAAAGCTTTTCATGGGTTAATATAAGATCAAACTTAAAGAATGCCTTTACAGATAATTCAACTCATATTGGTTTTTTGTCCTTCGTGCCTTTTTATTTGGGTCACATACTGCATTGTCTGACAAACGCCAGCACCACATACCAAGATGAGTTAAACTATCTTCACAATACTTATTTAACAATCCATAACATTGACTTTAACAATTCATAACGCTTAAACTTGTCGTAACGTTATTCTCTTATAAAATCGGTATCGATATAACGATATATAGGTGTCCGTCAGTTCTCTTTCAGTATCTAAATTATATCTAAAATTGTACTACAATCTCAAGTTTCGGCTTCTTATTTCTTATTAAGCTTCACTAATTTAAATGTGTATACTTCATTTAATATTTATTGTAAAATTTCTAATAACCACAACGATATTTCTAGCACTATCTTTGGTGTTCAATGGAATGGCAGTGTATTATTTACTAATTAGTATTGTCCCAACAAATAACTGACTTAAATCTTGATATAATTGAATTTTACGAAACCCACATTAATAAAGAACTGTCGTAGCTGATGACAGGAGCGCTGCACATCAGATAATGAGGGTATGTGCTGTTAAAATGGGAAAGTTAATTCCCCCTCTCATATACATGGAGGTGATTC
Organism: Papilio xuthus; assembly: GCF_000836235.2. Classification (NCBI taxonomy): domain Eukaryota; kingdom Metazoa; phylum Arthropoda; class Insecta; order Lepidoptera; family Papilionidae; genus Papilio; species Papilio xuthus. The sequence continues at coordinate 3,675,781 of NW_013533632.1, forward strand.
CATATAGCATAAGAATTTATAGAATTAACTTCCCATTCTAACAGCATTTTTACAGTTCCAATGCTCAATAGATTGCACACTACAAGAGCTTCGTAAAATACACTAGCTAGCAAAACAAGCTAATTCGTCTAGTTTTACTTATTTAGATCAAGCGTTGCATTGGCTACTGTGCGATTCTAATTTAATATAAACAAACGCAATGTTTGAAGAGAGAAATGCTAATAAATAAGTATACTGTAAATAATTACACTAATACAGTAAATTCTAAATAGCAGCTGTTGCTTCTACATGTTATATGTTGATAGTTTCATATTATGAGTTGTCTTATTCTAAAACTACAAACTAAATTTTCAGTTGTATTTACAAATCTCTCAGTCGGATGATTCTATAGAAGTGTTTATACTTCTTTCAAATTTAATTCAAGCTATGTTTATATTTCTATCACTTCTCTCATTTGTATCGTGTTTAAAAGTTAACAAACGAGTTTACATTGCGTGTTTTTAACTATACTTTTTTAGTAATATTATTATTTTGTTACGTGAAAAATCCTTGTACATTCAGCTTCTTGAAATGTAAGAATAATTGCAAAGAATATTTTGAGGTACTACTTTATAGATAAAGAATATAGTAAATTGAAATCTACATTGTATACAAAGAGTAATATTAAAATGAATACATTTAAAAGGGCCAAATACATGTGTACTTAAAATGCATACATTCTTTACAAAAAAAAATAATATTCATTCGCATTTTTTGATGATTTTCAAAACTTCAATTTTGTTGCATGCATAATTCCGAATAATGTAACGTTTAATTTTCACACTATTACGATGACTATTAAATTATAATGAAGAGATCTATGGAGATGTGTATTTATAAATGCCCATTATTATTAAAATATAATAACTAATGATAATTCTAAAATAATAAACATATTATTATTTTTTAATGTTAAAATAGAAAAATATTGTATTAAAATTAAATCAATTCACATGCATTTATTGTTTTTAAGCATGATTAACAGCTTAATGGAAACGTATTTACGGAAACAATTTTATGTCAGAAAGCTATTAAAAATGTTACAAAAATACAAATAATTTGTTTCTAATCAAAATAAATTCCTAAGATTATATTACAATGTGAAAAATTGCAAACAATAAACAATCGGCGAACTTCAAGATATAGTGAATAGAAAACTAACTAACTCTAATTGTTCAAGCAGAAACAGTTGAGCATCAGATTTATGTTACAATTTTTGGTACTTCCACTTATTTTGCCATAAAATTTATATTAATTTGAAACTATAGTATCCAATCAACATTATTGCATATATTTTGCCTTTTTATCCACACTTTCCTCATTGGGAAAATAACTACAAGAGAAAAGGATTGCATTTAAGTCTTTTGTTCATCATTTATCGGATGAAATTCGGAAAACTTTTACTTCATATCAATCTTCTATACGGAACTTTACACACGCAAAGTACCAAAACGTAATTTTAGGCGTTGATAATGACTCATGAAAATTTAATAATTTGACTAAAATATTAGTCTTAAATCGGAAAAATAGTTTCAGATTAATATATTAATAAGATAGTTGGCAAAATAAGTGGATATAATATTCCCCCTCTATTTATCCTCTTCCAGAAGAACCAAGTCGTCAGCCACGACGTCTGACACGTGCAGGTAAATGATCCAATACATAAGATTAAAGCAAACGAAACAAACTGGGAACACGATGCGAGAGTATTTGTCGATGTCTGAAGGTGTCATTCCCAGTAGTTTGCTTATATCCTGGAATAAAATAAGTAAAATGTTATCCCCTTATTACTAAAATTATCGTCGCAGACATCTGTATTTATTATATAATAACAACATTACCTTATTAATAATATAATAATGTAATAAACAAAGATATAAATACGCTATCGCTAAACTTAAACCTTATAGATTATTAATGAATAATTAATAATAAAAATGAATAATGAATAAAATAATAATAAAGTAAGTAATTATAACACTCAAATTTTGGAGCACGATTAGAAATGCGCGCGCAGAGCTCATAAGTGCATATTTTTCGCTGGCATAAATTTTTCGCTTAGAATTACAATTGTAATAAAGTTTTCTACCTTGCCAGGGTGAAGAATATGCGGCGGCGGTCCTGGATTGTCCTCTTCGTTAGTTCTACCTCCGTTGATTGTATTCTCCAATGTACCGCCTTTCGAGTGGACTTTGGGATCATGAACTTTAAAACGAACCTCCTGAAATATTTCATCAAATGTTTTGTACGAACAATATGTAGTTTATCTTATTATAAATTATCAAAATACTTACCGATGGCCGTCCCGGAGGACATCTACTCATTGTACCAATTTTAGATAGTGTATGGGTATCCGATACTGGTGGACAGTCAACTGGTAATTTTTTCTCTGAAGCAATTTTTTGTATTGCAACAAATCTTTGTTTTCTCATTTGTATTCTTTTTGCCATGTACCCCACGGTTGCGTATTCTGTAAAGAATGAGATTGTCGTATAAAAGATCATCTATAACAAAAAAAACTTGATTTAAAAAGTAAAAAGTGCCACAGATAATTTCGCTTTGCAAGAAATAATGTCTGATTATAAGTCGCATTGGCAATTAAATATATCATTAGTTTCGCTTTGCAATTTCATAATCACTAAATAATATATTACCTAATAAACTTGCGAAGACCATGACGAAACACGTTCCCAGATATACATCGATTGACTTGACGTAAGAGATTTTCGGCAGAGCGGCGTTTGTTGAGGACATAAGCGTAGTCATTGTCAAAACGGTGGTCACACCTAAAGCTACTCTCGCAGGAGTCGCATTACGATTCAACCAAAACGATACCCAAGATATGATAACTATCAAACCAGATGGAATATAGATTTGAATAAGATAATAGCCCATTGATCGTACGAATTGTATTTCACAAGCTAATCTTGAGTAATTTCCTGTAACATATTTACATTGTTAAAATGTTCATTCACAATAATAATAATAATAACACATAGGATAAAAAACACACTTCGGAGTACAAAAAGCATAGAACGTTTCAACAAATATATTTTTATTTTCTTATAAATTTTACTTCTATTTACGTACGTTACATAGTACTATGTTAAATTTAAAGTGGTTGGGGTATATAACCTAGTACTTAAATTGATTTTACACACCATTCAGTGTTTTGTGCAAAAGTACAAAAGCAGGATGTGAAAAGAATAGTGACTGTTTCTGTCCAGTGTTTCACGTAATATTATTCTCAACAAGTAATATTAATCTCTCGTCGTGGTAATTAAATCCCCCTTAATTACAATACCTGTTGTAAGTGATATCTCCATTGCTCGCTGTCGATGGCCGAGCACCTTGAATTGCGGCAGCGACACCTCATTTGAAACACCCACAGAGTTGGGCCCCTCGTTCCATTTGTATCGGATGTCTCGCATGGTGTAGCCGACTGTGCGCAGCGGACATATAAATAAAATACCCCAGGCCCATCGCAATGGGTTTTGTAACTCGAGTCGTCATTCGGTCGGGGTTTGTCTATATAATCGCGGAGATCGCTTATCGCGCTTTTTTGTGCGATTTTTGTATTGTGTTTTAGCGTGTGTGCTAGTGCCGCGGTATCTACCATCCGCACACGGGCTGAGGGAGACGGGGTCGGTGGCGGAGCAACAGATGGATTGTGCTAGGACGGCGGGCTATGCGATTCGTTACCTGTGGTGAGAGTTACAACCGTAGCTCGCTGCCGATGACCGAGTACACGGAACTGTGGTAGTTGTACTTCATTACTCATGCCGACGCTCGATAGGCCGTCTTTCCAATGGTATCGAATATCTCTCATTGTGTACCCGACTCCGGAGACATGCCAAACACACAAAACGCTATCACTTACGCTGAGAAGCACCGCGCATCCCGCGCTCGCGCTGCCGCGTCCCTCGCGAGAGTCGCGGGCGAGATAAACGAGCGGAATCGAGGTCCGGCCAAATATTGGCCGTACATCTCGGGTCAGCTCGTAGTGGATGATAGAAAAATATAAATCTACTTAGTCTACCTACTGAAATAAGGAAAGAGAAACGCGAAATTAAAATAAAAGTTTATATTTTAATATTAGATAAGTTCTATATATTTACCTAAAGTAAATAGATTGTATAGGAAAGTTGTTACAAACATTAAAAATCTACATGCAAGTGCAATTGATAAGTATGCTGTGAGGAGCGAAGCAGCGGTAGTAATGCGGGATGAGTGGGTGTGGGTGGGCACAGGCGGCGCGCCAGCGCCAGCGGCAGCCGCCAAGCCCGCGGGCGCCGCCGTACCCCGCCTCCGTCGGCCCGCTCAGCTATCACAGCATCGATGTCTCACAATCCTTTCTTTAGCTTTATGCTCGTGAGGACAAAGGCTTACTATTTTACGAGTCTGCCTTCTGCGGGTGCTGTATGCGAGAAGGAGACGTTCCAACTTATGACAACACGAGGGGAACCACAGCATGTGTCGGCCATTAAATTGTACGTATGTGCTCACAGGTTATCCCTGAGTAGCATCTGTGATACAAACAGGTGATCACAACACAATATCATTAAGCCTAGTGATAAGTTGCATTGTGATAGTAATCAAATCAATGGTTGCTTTGAGTGAGCACACATAATATACATACATATTAAAATATTGTTCTTTATTTTTCTATCATCGTTATATTATTAAGGTATATATTACTATTATAATATTAGACTATAATTAACGGATACTGCTTGGTCTATTGTCTAAAACAATTAAACTCTTGCACAATAATATATTAATATAAGTAAGACATATAAAGCTGTAAGTGCTTTTGGTAAATATTTCTCCGATAACTTCAAATAGCACACAAATTTATAAAATAGATGTAGACAAATTACGTAATATAATATAATATAATTGTTATTAATAGTGAATAAAATTGACTTCAATTTACTTGAAAATATAACAATTAAATTTATTTTCCCATTGAAACCTATATGAAGATACTTACAACTCTCGATTTCTATATGACATAATTGTCGATCCATTGGAAAGTACTGGAGATTCATTGGACATGAAGCTGTGATTGTTAACCTGAAATATGTCATAATAATATCAATTTCCAATTAATAAGGACACAATAAACCTATGAAATACTTCAGCATACTTTTAATTTTACCTTATACTTCTCGTAATAGAACCAGAGTGATGGATACGAATAAATTCATTACTAGTCGTTGCTATGTGAAAGTAAGATTGTTTTTCATTTACAAAGAACGTGTCAGGTACCCAAATATTCTTAATAAATTCAGAGCCCACTGATAAAGTTTCTACTCCGGGCCTTTTCTTGTAAGCTAATCGTGGATCTGTCCAAAATTGTCTGAAGTAAAAATCCAATGTGAAGTCCTGGGAAAGAAAGTCATACTTTAAAGTTGGGATTTTTTTCTTCGTTTTTTTTGGATTATGTTCAAATTCCTTCGACTATTGAAATCAGAAGTTCGACTCGATTATAATAAGTTCAACGATTACTTTTAATTCAGAGAATAAAAACTATTAACTATAAAATTACATGACGTCAACATCTAACATCGGCATGCTTCTTTTTTAATCAGATCAATCAATTACGTTAAATTTAGCTTCAGCAATATCTCGTATAATACCTAAGACCTGATGTTTTGGATCTTGAGACATTTTTTTTTTTCGTTTATTAGAAACAATTATGATGATATAAAACACAGTACTACATTCAATAGATTTAAACAGTAAGCGTGAAGTAGTTAAAAATGTGCATAGTGTGTTGTATGGCGATCTAATAAACACATGTGAATTCTATTCATGATCGGGAAGTTATGTGCTTCGGTGTTAGGTTAGGACAATGTGAGCGGGCGACAGTACAGGTGGGCACCCACGGCTCGACTCGACAGGCGGACCTCACCTACATAAAGCGGTAAGCAGGTACGGATATTGCTTGCCCGAACAATGTTTGGATCAAGTTTGTGGATTATGATTGCGACCCGATCGCAATTTTGCGACTTGCGAATTCAACAATTATTATCCTCATGGGTTATGGGTCACGTCTCATTGTGACCTTCCCAACCTCGATTTGGTTTCCACTTCGGGGTCCTTCACCCAAACGTCTAGTAGCTCACACAGAACCCACTTTGGAAAACCGGATTTTTTATCTCGCCAGGAAATTTAAGGGATTGTAATTTTATCAGAGTTGACACATCGCACCAATTATAAACACGGCTTAACTCACCTATATTTCGTTATAGATATCGACTAGTTACAGATTCGGTGGTTTATCTTCAACTTGGATTCACTCACCCTGAAGAAAGTCAACTTGTCTGAAACTAGTTGATACCTAGACCCAAATAGAGGTGAGTAAAGGTGTGTGATCTATAATTTGTACATTAGAATGTCTCACGAAAGTTTTAATAAATTAAAATAATAATAATAATGTGATAGTAATATTGAAACCGGTGTTCCAAGTTACTGGAGAGAATAGAAATTTGGCAATGTTAATAGGTACACAAATACGTACAAACACAACAAACTACAAATGATTCACAATAAAAAGAACAGTCTTCGCAAATCCATAGATTTATATATGTATTCACTGTTCATAGTTCTTTTCGTAATTACTTGTACTTATTTATTTAAATGAAAATAATTATTGTGATTTTCCATGGAAAAGTAAAATAAAAACGACTCTGGGAAGCAACGAAACCCCGTGGCGTATCTTTGGACTTACGAGAACTGCTAAACACACAAGAAACTTTAAGATTTAACTTATTGCAATTCTTATTATGAACTAAAAAAAATTTTGACGAACTAAAGACATTGAGTGAATAAACTAAAAGTCATAATAAGAAGGCAATTGGGCGGACGACAATAGGGCGTTTTGCTCCACCAAACGCGGACATGCTCGCAGCCTCGTGTCTGGGGCTGCTCGGTCGCGGCGGCGCCGGCGGCGGCGGCGAGCGGCGGACACCGCAGCGACCGAGACAAGCGTGAGCTGACAGTGGCGAGTACCATGAGCACTTCGGAGACGGAGCTGATAGAGAGCACATACATGGTGACGCCCACCTCCACTGGCGGACCTGCAATCAAGCCCAATTGTGAGTCGCGCACGCGCCTCGCGCCGTGAAAACCAAACCTGAGGATGGTGACGTTACCCATCCCCGGAGGGCGAGTGAGGGGTCATGGGGGCGCGGAGTGCGTGCGGGCCGCGTAACACACTCACACATCCACGCAGATCGTGACGATGCGATCATCAGGTACGACTACATTGACGCATCGCATTGAGCCTATTACTAAAATTGCGATCGAACCGTGGACACGGGTGCTACAATGAACGGTAAAATGCTGGTGATTGCACTAAGGGACAAAATCTTGCTATGTATGCGTTGTGTCTTTGATATTGCTTTGAAAATAAGATACCATTTTCACTTCAGACAGAGAGCTGATGGAGAGCACGTACATCGTAACCCCTACTTCCACGGGTGGTCCTGAAAATGATATAACACATACACACAACATGGTGGATGTTATTTTTATTTGATGACTTCTCCACGAAGAACTGTCGAGCTTCAAAATGAAGTAATGTGTTCATTATAAATATATTCAGTCAAGGATCACACAGGATTTATTTATTGAAGAAAATATTAGGGTTGTAACGTTGAAAGAAATACTAAATCGTGATTTATAAAACATTTATAGTAAAATTTCGTTCATGTTAATATAAAATTCGAAAGTAATATGCATGGAAATATTAGCACACGCGTTGGTTGGTACTTATTACACTTTATGTGCAAACTTTACGAGTAATCAAAATTAAGAAAAGGAAAGGCTATCCGACACGATCCAATTTCGATGAGGTTCATAAAAAATAACCACTAAATAATTGTTCACTTTGGTAGTGAATTCAAAGTTGCTGACAAGTAAGTGCGAACGATTTAAGAAAAAAAATATAGTTTAAGGGTCTTCGGTATTGTAATAATTAATAATCATAGTATTATTTCTCTCTCATTGTAAGTCAATTTAAATAACACACCGTTACGTCCTTGCTTAAAAAATATGGAGGTGGATGTGGATGCGGAGGTAAGATTTTTCATGAAAGTTGCACACTTGCGGAGGTGGAGGCGTGATTTCGTTACAACCCTAGAAAATATGTTTCAAAACATTTCGTTTGTTTAGATACAACTATTAAATATAAAATTAAAGCAATTTCACTTCATCTTCGTCTTTAGAACACGGAGTAAAGTAAATTAATGGCGGCAAGTTACGACTTCATCCTCTTTATGGCTTTTATTTAATATTAAAAGCGAGATGAGATCAAAAAGGTACAATAGTTATTACTTGTATAACTTTATTGAATGATTAAATTTTACTGCATATATCTATATTTCTGTTCGTTAGTCTCGCTCAAACACGAGAACGGCTGATCAGATTTATCTTATCTTGGTGTTAAAATGTTCGTGGAGGTCTAGGAAAGGTTTAAAAGGTGAGAAGAATTCGAATAATTGCAGGGAAAACCCTTAAGGAACCTTTTTTAATCCCGCGTGGACGAAGTCGCGGGCGAAAGCTTGTTCTATATAAAGACGTAAGAAATAAAACAATATAAAGCTCCCACAAAAAATAGTCTGTTTTCTCAGTTTTACAAGGTATAGCTCTCCTGCTCTTTACGATCTATCTTTTATCTCTTTTACGTAACGGAATGTGCTTGTACGTGACGTGTTTTTACAATATAATTCTTGATTACAGTCTAGTAATCGAATCTTCTATGGCCTCGTAAGAAGATTCCTTTCCACATGTAAACTTTTCAACAAAATTATTAATGTTCCGTAGGTATATTTTGGCTTTCGCCTCTTTTTAATAGTATAAATTAACATTTTTGTTAATAATAAATTAAACTATACTTTGTAGTAGTATTTTAATTTATCAAGGAAAATTCTTAGCGTTAGTAGTTATGTCTAGTTCTTATCGCGAGAGCTGAAGTTTAACGTAGTTTTAACTAATAATGAGTGAAATAACTTATTTCACCTCGGGCTTCCCCATTTAACTCGCGTTCCTTTCAGTCTTTTTAACTTTGCACCTCGATGAAAGATCGTATAACGCTTCTAAAGAATCTTGCTGCAGGGCTATGAAATATTTAAAATGAAAAATTTTAACATACTTTATTAAAATTATTTTACACAAAAATATTTACAAAATATTTTCTCTCGTAAATATTTATATATTTGTTTAATATTTTGATTTGATTTCAAGCGGTATTTGGAAAACTAATATTTAGATATTACTCGTAATTAGTACGCATCAATATTTTTTATTTCACATTTTTAGGAATAACATTTTTATGGAATTGAACATTAAATAATTTATAATTTTTATGCAAAAAATAGACATTCTTATTTGAAATTGTAATTAAAAAAAATTCGAGAACGTTTTCGTGAATATGAAAAGGTTATAAAATATTAATAGGGTCGCGAACTAGAGGTAGGAACGTTGAAGTTCCCTTTTGCTGATGTAAAAATCATTATTATTTAAACACCGACGTCGACTGTTTCATACATTTTAAACACATTCAATGTTTATTTTAGCTTCATTGAGGATTAAAAACGATTATAATTAATAAGCTAACTCTATTATTTTTCGTAAACAATGGATAATTAACGGTGATGTATGTGGCTGATTTAATGGATTTAATTACCAGACATTAATTGGAAGTTGAATAATAAATTATTTTAAGGGTATGAATGATAACACACGTTATTATTCATTTTTAATTGTACTTCAACTTAAATCAATACTGTAACAATGTTATATACTTCTTACTGTTTACGATATAATTGGTTGGAAAATTGTCAATCAAAATTTTAATTCTAAATTTAAATTTAACTTTTCTTGATAACTTTGCTGACATATTCATTGTGAGCTCGTAGCTCTTTTGATATTCACTATTGGACGTAAGCCTTTGAAAAACGCTAGCATTGTAGAGATTAAGCTGAGCAACTATCGAAAACCGTTGAAAGCGTATTCATTTAACTGTTAGTACCTGCACATATTGCCACTAGAGTTTTGTGAAGATCGGCAGTGTTTTTATTAATAAATATTATAAAATTGATTCACTAACCTCCATAGTTTGGTCTTACTCTTTTATCATAACTTATACTAAATGAGTCCAAAATGGCCGATATATTGACGTCTCCGAACATGCCACCCCCGCCGGCGCCCCTGTAAAAACAAACATGATTAAGGCTATGAAAGAACACTTAAGTTGTAGGAAGTGGACAAAAGTGTTTAAGGAACTCACTGATATAAGAAATATTTATAATGAGTTTTATCAATCTTTTTCTTTATTGTTAACTTAGGATTAAATGTCGTCAATCTGCCCTTTTCCCTACGGAATGACAGCCCAGTACAAACAACACTCCTTACAATCTGGATAGATTAGTATGGATAAACTATAATAAAAATATTACTAAATATGGATATATTTTCTTCGGTCTTTCTCTATATTTGTCATAAATATCACCTTTGTAGTAATGAATAAAAATATTTGTTTTATTCTAATTATTAAAAGAAAATAAAATGTCGGGAAATATGTAAACTTCTCTGAATTAGAATAGAGCACAAAAGCTGCAACAATATTGAAGACTTTGCTCGTTACGGTTGCAGTGCTTTTCGTTATTCTCATTAGTTAGAGATCTGAGAATTACAACACGAACATTTTGAATTCCGACAACTAACGCGCTTGAATAAGATATTGTTTGAGCAACGCTTACCAATTTTAGTACTCTGGCCACTTACAATTGTTAAATTTTAACAGGAGCATTTAACTTTTTATTTTAATTAATTTTTTATTTTTTATATTTTTGTTCCTAAGCCATGGGACAGATTCTAATGAAACTGTAGTAGAGCCAAAGTGTTGAGACGCTTTTATTTATTAATCTTACTAATTTTATAAATGCAAATGTTTGGATAGATGGATGGATGGATGTTCTACTGAAGGTATCTTTAGAACTGCTGCATGGATCTGTCTGAAATTTGACATAGATGTAGAACATAGCTTGGAAGAACACATGGGCTAATTAAGTGAGTTTAAAAAAATCGTTACTTTAAATAGAAAATATTAATTAATACAAGTCAAGTAGTAAGTCAAATATCAAAATAGTTTTTTCTACACGAGAGAATAAAGTAAAATACGATTCGTTAGAGTGAATAATCAATATTTTTTATTAAAAAGAACAATTATAAAAGTTAAAAAAGTACTGTTGGTAAAATTAAAAATAATACTGTGAATAAAGTTTTCTCGGTTTGTGAGTTGCTCGTTATTCTCCGTATTTGGCTTATGCTTTTCGTGCTTTACGGACCCCCGTTGAGCGAGGGTGGGACGGATTATAGGGGCCGGTGAAACGCCAGAAGCTTCGCCTTTGTTCGCTTTATCTCGTTTTATTTATTTCGAACGGCTTGTAACAGTCTTTAAAACCTTGCCAATTATTGGCGATTCAACTAAACGTTTGCTATTGACGGAACAAACGGTATCGCTTTACACAAAGACTTAAAAAGCGGAACTCGACAGACGAAATGAAATTCTAGGTCTTGATATTGTTACAATTTAATATAAATAGTTCCGGATAGTTCTATTTACAGTTAGTCTTTGTGAGCTTCTTTATTCTTCTTGAATATAAACTTTTTGTTAAATTAAAGAAATGAACAGGCTATTTCTCAAAATCAGTAATATCCTTTGCCACCCTCATAATGAAACTAACGGATGGACATTTTCGAAAAAAGCTATACAAACCCTGTTAAAAAATTAGGTGGGTTTTTGTAGTTCATGCATTCCCTTTCTGCCGAGTTTGCAAATATACTGACAGATGCTATATTTTAATTTAACTTCTTTAAAAATAACGAATGTTAATGTAAATGTTGAGCTTGCTTCATTTATACTCTAATTCGATCGACGTAATGAATACGTAATTACAGCTTGATATCTTAACGCGTTCCTAAGAAAAAAGTCTTGACAGACCGACGGACGGGCAACAAAGTGATCCTATACGGTTTCCGTTTTTTTCCTTTCGTGCTACGAAACCCTAAAAATTACAAATGTTCACACCATTTGTTAGTATAAGCACCTCAAAAACTTGATAGTGTCTTTATATTTTGTGATACAAAGAATAAGGTACGTAAGTATTTTTTTTTAATTATTTGGAAACACTTATAAACGAGATAAATGTAAATATGAATAAATAAACGGCTAAGAAAGCAAAAGAACTATCGGCGTTTGATCGAAATCAAAAACTTGGATATAAGATGCTCATTTCTGTACAGCAATAGCTTTAAATTCACAGCATAGTTCTAGAAAAGTTTGAAATTCGACTGCATTGAATCGATACATAGTTGCGTTGAAACATTTCTACGGCGTACCATCTTCAAAGTCAATGGCCTAAGAATATAAACCTTTTGTTACTAAAAGCATTGTTTAAAATTTTAATAAAGCAATTAATTGAATCATTTAATGTTACAAAAGTTGTATTAGAATGATATTAATATTTTAATATCATTCTAATACAACTTTAATTTGAATACAAGAATAAATTTCAAGTATATTTTTTAATTTACTAAATCACATTTGACATCTATATGTTAAAGCTTGATAATGAAGAACTCACTTAAAAATCCTTTAAAGTAAATTAATCTACTAAACATATGTAAATTAAATTGAATTATTATTAAAAATCGACTTCTTCGTAACCGAACTGATAAATCTTTACGTAATATTGTAACGATGTCCGATAATCGATTACAATAAATACGTAATCGATATTTGAAAAAATTAAACAATTGTGATGTTCTAACATAAAAACAACACTTAATATTTATTGTTATGTTGAACTTTGATCTCGTATGATTTATTAAATTATCCCGACGAATAGATTCAATTATTAATGACAGATTACAATTTGATTTGAATTTGGAATAGGACTGGATGCAATTATTAGAAGATTATAACACCCGCTATATCAAAACTGTTTGCAAACATTTTGTGCATAATTTTCTATGCAGTATGAACATGAAATTGAGCACTAAACTAGAATAGGTTCGTAATTTTATTACCTATGCTATTAGCAGGTGCAGCCACTTCGTATACATACTAATAGCTAACTAAAAGGTTGCGACTAGGCCCATAACTTCAAGGTAATATAACTAAAAGACAATCAACAACTTATTAATATATGTAGCTCGTACCTAAATGAATTCAACCCCTTTATATCTTTTATTTTTTTATCCATCTATCTTGTTTTTAACGCAAAATCTTTATTACAAAAGGATTTTAATACTTTTTTTTAAACTGGGCAAAATTAATAAAACGAACTTTTGAATAACACCAAGAATGAGAAAAACTTAAAAGAAAAAATGCAAAGTTGAAAATTTCCATTTTTAAACTCAGATATGATAAAAAGATTTTCCTTTTTAAATACGAAAAAATGAGAAGAACTTGCTCAGTAACTAAACTGCACTTCAAATATTTTCCATTAATCATTGGACTTTATTCAAGTGATAATTAAACTTCCTTGTGCCCTAGAGCTTCTGCTTTTCTAAGTTCTAGATAACTTAACTTTAACACAAATAGTTGCACCAAAGTACGGGCCACTTACAAGTCACTTTTGATGCTGTGAAATATAGAAATTCTGTTTCAATTTCTTTTTGACTTAATTTTTTTTATCTCACTAGATGTCGCAAGTAACTCCGTCCGCGCGGATTTAAATATATATTAGTTGATTCTCAGAGCTACTGAATATGCATATAAAGTTTCATAAAAATCGATAAAGCTATTTCTGAAGAGTGTGGTAACTAACATTGTCACATGAGAATTTTACATGTATGTAAGACTATAATTTTAAGTTATGGTAACAATCCAATCAAGGGACTAATATATTTGCTTGCTTTGCTATTTTTTTAAAAGCCCATTGTTGTCTAGTATAAACTGCTAACCCCATAACACTACTTTGTACTTATTTTATTTCTACTAGTTTTTCTTCTTTCCAAATCTGTTTCCACTATACATCTCTTTGTAGTGTTCAGTGTCTAAAACTCGAGCTACAAAATATAATATCTCATTCTTATATTACAAATAAATATTATAACATCTTAAATTTAAATACCATACATTGATTTTACTTGTTTACTAGGTATAGAACTTAGTCAATTGTTTAGTATTTGTCGTTCATTTACTAAATTATGTTACATTTAGTGTTACATTTAGGTTACATTTACTGTTACATTTAGTGTTACATTTAGAGTTACATTTAATGTTACATTTAGTGTTACATTAAGGTTACATTTAGAGTTACATTTAGTGTTACATTTAATGTTACATTTAGTGGAATATCTCGATGTCTATTAAGCATTCATAGATTGCGCTAGTAGTCAATTACCATAATCTGCCACGTTAATGTAATATTATAATGTACGTTGATGGAAAATATATTATGAAATTGTATATTTGCACGTACTAATCCATGAGATGAATTTGAAATGTACAACGTATAAGTTGGAAAGCACTTAAAAATGTCATCTCGACTTAACTGGGGGGTTTTAAAGCTCTTTACTTGTCGAAATGGCAGTTGAATTTCCGGCCACAAAATACTCAAAGAATATTTCGCACTGGAATAAATTGAAGTAAAATATTTTCAAGCAAAATCACTGACCGTAGTTTATAGATTGTTTCGATATTAAATCAGCGGTTTCTGTGATGAATATTAAATGTGACTTATCGATTATAAAGAATAAAAATTTCCAAATGGTGGTATTAAGTTAAGTTATAATTCATGATATCAACAGTTAAAATGGGATAAAAGAATATATATGAGAGAGTTTTACAGTAGAATGTAATGCAGGATGTAAATTACAAAAACCTTGTGTCATTCTATATTTTATTAGTTATGGTTAAATAAAAAAATATTTTAATACACCCGCCATCTTGACGTGAATATGGGTGTAACTTAATTCCGTTATAATTTCAATCTGAAGAAGGTACGAGTACAATTTTTTAGAGCGACGTACAAAATAGTAATTTTTTTATATTAAGTACAATTTAATTCGCTACTGTATGATAGTAGGCGCTTTATAAAATGTAAAAAACGGATTTTTTATTACTTGTTTTGTATTGTATTTTATTTTATTATTAAATTCAATATAAAATTAAAAATAGAGTAAAAAAGAATTAAAATGTTACCGTTTAAAACGATAAAAATAAAATGTTTGAGAAAGTCGAGTGTTGCCTTATCGAACGATTTGTTGTTGAAGTGGCATGCCGCGAAACTTTGCCGTGTTTGTAAAGAATATTTATGCTGTGTGTTCACCCACCTCGTCGGTTCAGACGAGGTATTTTTAAATTTTTATGCAAGTGCCTTTTGAAGTTGTGTTTAAGTTTTATTGAAAAACAAATCTTTTTTATTCGGCTCCTTATCTCAAAGACCGTGAAGTTGAATGCCTCTATTTGTTACGTCTGCGTTTATGTATTATATTACTAAAATACGTCAAAATAATCTTGCTAATATTTTAAATACGAATATTTAGATGGATGGATGTTTGAAGATATCTCTAGAAAGGCTGAACGGATCTTGATTAAATTTGGCATACATGTAAAACATAGCCTGAAAGAAAACATAGGCTACTAATTAGGTTTTCATTTAATTCCGCGCGGACGTTGTCACGAGTCACAGCTAGTTTTAAAATGAAGATTCGTCTTTTGTTCATTATTCTTTTTTAAAAAAGTTATGAATTTCGCTTTATAAGACTGCAGCGTAAGTCTGGTAGTAAGTAAAAATGTGGTATTAATTTTATAATTACGTATTCATGTAATAGAGGTGAAAGTTCCATTTTAAAATTAAACATAATACGCTCCATTGGAAAATGTCCTGGCATGGATTATAAAATGAACGCCGGAGGTTACAGAGGCTAATAATAGTGAGACTTTATATTAAAATGCTGAAGATATTTTCCTAGTTCATGCCTCAGGCCACTTTATTAAGTCGTTTTCTACACTTATAAAACTCTTTATTGTATCTCATAACCGTGTTATGTGAAAGGTATTTCATATTTTCTACTTTACTTTTAAAATCTACTGTTTTTAAAAAGAATAAATTTTACTTAAAAACTCTTTAAAGGAATAAATAAATAAGAATCAAAACATATTAATCGTATCATTTCAATAACTTACATACGATTAATAAAATTGTTAAAATTAATTTGTATTAAATTTTACGTTCATTTTCTTAAATGTACGTTAAATATGAAATTTTATTAACGTGATAATTTAAATGCTTCGCTAGCAGAAAATAAGCGTTCATTTATTAAAATAATATTATTTTGAAATGGTAATTTAAGCCACGTTCAACGGGAACTGACCGCCGTTTCACTAAAATGTTCTGAATAACAGTTCCTGGAAACGGTGTTGCGCAGTGTTGTTGTTTTGAAGGCTTTATAACTTTGGTAATTGACTTTGTTCACACGTTTAATTTAATATATTAAATTTAACTACATTAAATTTTATCGTAAATGTTTTACACTTTATAGAATATTACCTGTTGTCCATAATAAAAAAAGTTAATAATGAGATCTTCCGAGCTGTATTCTACATCTATACCAAATTTCAGCGAGATCCATGTAGCCTTTCTGGAGATACCTTTTAACAAACACCCAACCATCCAACCCTCCAAACATTGCTTGGAGTCGCTTGCGACTCTGTCCGCGCAGAATAAAATAAAAACATAATTAGTAGTCTACGTGTACTACCAAACTATGTTCTATATGTTCCTATGCCAAATTCTTTTGAGATCCGTACGGCCGTTCTGTAGATACCTTCAAACAAACATCCATCCATCAACATTTGCATTTATAATAAACTAAACTTCGTAAAAAATATACCAGCAAAATAATAAAGTAAGTGGGTAAGCTGGTATGAGTTTTAATTCTGTACTATAAATGCGTATCTTTCGTGTGCTTTTTGAATTTTTATGTTTGAAAATTTGAACGTATTACTGGCATCTAATATCGTCGATTGTTATTTTTAGGGTTCCGTACCTCATAGGAAAAAAACAGAACCCTTTACAATCACTATTGTTCGTCCGTCTGTCTGTCAAAACGCATTTCTATGCTTATTATAATTCATTGGAAAGCTAACCTTATTAATTGATATTAACACTATAGTTAACATTATAGTAACTGTTATCAAATAACAATTTTAGTTCACTCGAGATCATAGCATTAAAAAAATAAAAATGTTATTTCGCATTTCATAAATTTGCTAACGAAAATTTCGAAGCGAGTGAGCCTTTTATTGCAGAATATTCAATAAAATCAAACTTGTTCAAAGTGATTTTATTATTCGAATTTACACTTTGATGAATTAATATTTCCAATACGTTTTATTTAAATATGAAAGTTTTTGCTCTTAAATCGAATAAATATCAATGTTATTGTATTTATTTCCGATTGTTAAAATGATTTCAGCAATGAATTATGAACGTCAATAATTTAAACGGAAATGTCTTCTCATTTTATATTGCACGAACATTTTCATTTTTGACGACTTTTATTCTTACGGACTAATTACAGTTCTTTCTTTTCTCTGATTGTTTTATTTCTATAACTTTGTTAACTTTTTATACAGAAAAATATAAATCGAAAACCGTAATATATCGACGATCTACGCATTTAATATTTTTCGAGATCTTAGCGTGGATGTAAAATAAGTAAGCTTAGTCCCAAACCCATCGATTGAGCTATGTTTTTTATTGTGTGTAATGTTTAGTAGAGACAATTTTCTATACAAAAAAGTCCTGTATTTTCGTAACGCATTTTCAACTTAACTCTACTAAACTTCTAGTCACTTAAAAAATAAAAAAAAAAATAGGACACAACTGCAAGAAAAACCTTTCGATTCAAAAAAAAAATCGGCGGAGTTACACGGTAACATATAAAAAACGTACAGACGAATTGATAATTTCCTTCTTTTTGAAGTCGGCTAAAAATAGGTTCATGTCATTCCATTTGACGGTGGTGTGGTCAACACAAGTTTTCTAGGTTATTGGGATGCTTCAGCGCGAGACGGAACATTTTAACAGTGGTAGAGCCCGCTTTAACATCTTCGCACGAATTGCCCCGGTTCGCCCGGTGAAATACCACGTCCCCACAGAAGACAGACGTGAAGTGGAAGCAATTCCGCTTTTCGTCTGATGAGTGTGCCTCTCGGTGGCCTAATTTAGTCATCTTTCCCTTCCCACCTTTTTTATAAGGAAAGGATGGGAAGTGGAAGTGGACTTTCCGGATGAGAGGATGCATGGAAAGGGAATATATTTTCTTTATGTGCATCCTCTCCTCCGTGGATCAAAGGTAGGCAACGCATATAATTGGGTACGTCTATGGGCAACGGTCACTTCGTTCTATCAGCGATTTTAGGTGGCCGCTCGCTGGTTTGCCACCTTATGATATAAATAAAAAAGGAGATACAGATGGCACTAGAAGTAGATAGCATAAAGGACTTCAAATAGGCTGAATTCGTACTCAATGTGAATTCCTTTACGACAGTTTAATCTAACCAATCCAACTAGAACGCGAACTGACGAAGGCAGCATATAAACAACTTTCCCTTTCAGTGAATCTGTTTGAGTATCGATGTCAAAAGTTTTGCTCCGATGCCCAGTTGGCTTCACAATGGCCGCTGCAATGCGAGAGTTTGGACAGCGGTTAAAAAAGATTACATAGAACTTTTGTAAAGCGCCAATAAATCGAAACCAAACTGAAATGATGGATTTATTGAGACTTTTAATTGATTTACTTTCGATTTCGTTCGTTTTTGTTTCTGTTTTTTTTTTATAGTTATAATTTACAATCAGACGAATAAAAGTACATTCCTTACTATAAAATTTATAAGAAATATCATCATCATCAAGTACGATATTTCACACTGTCGTTATTTTGATAAAAATTGCAGAATTTATTCGGCCAGGCAGCCTCATTGAAATTTCAGAGTGGTCCTAATTGCACCGCCGTTTCGCTATGAATAAAATGTAAAATATTCCGCGTAAGATTATAACGCTGTTTGAAGTCTTTAATAGAGTAGAGTAAAAAAGAATTCTCTTTCGTTAGATATATTATTTGTAATTCAATTTTGAAAGTACTTAAAGAAAATTGAATTGAATAGTTGATCTCAAAGAGTCTCGATCAAATTTAGCTTTTTGTGTTTAATACGCATCTAAATATCATGAAAATATTCATATTACATTACAGATGAATCAGAATTTCAAATATCCACTAATGCACGTAATCATCATCATCAGCTCACTATACGTCCCCACCGAAGGGCTCGGAGCCTACCCTAAGTTAAGGGTGATGCACGTAATGTCATTTATTAATTATTAGCGCACTATAGTAAAAATCTAGAATACCAAAACTTCTATACTAATATTATAAATATGAAAGATTTTATGGTTTATTTGCATTGAATAAGCTCCGAAACTATTGAAGCTTTTGAAAAATTCTTTCCAAAGCTTCAATAGTTTCGGTTAAAAAGCTTATTTGTCATCTCTTGCCATAAAAAAATATCAATTAATATCAAATATCAACCATGGAATATATATATTACTTACAATCTTACATATATAAACACATTTACGTACCAGTTAAAGACATTAGAATATCCCAGCGGTATTTAGTAAGTACTTAGCAAACACTTAAATACTTAAGTTGCGTGGAGAGCTAAGATGTAAACCCTATCTGGGGAGAAAGCACATAAGTGTTACGTACAGTCGCTTACCTTACGCTAACTTAAGTTTATCATTGGCTCTTAAATGATATAGATTTTCGAATGAAATTTAATTTAATAATGAAAAGTATTATTATATTAATAATTAAATTAATAATTTTGTACAACATGCATTATTAATAAATAAATAAAGCAATTTATTTATAAATAATATTTAATTTGAACAACTTATTTCAATTTAAAAGCCTTGTGTCGCTTTTATTCGTGATCGAGAATGAACGATATAAAATTCAAACTCTGAAACAGTGAATAAAATAATTTAAAATTAAAACAAACGAAAGAAATATTAACACACCTGTTCAATAAAACACTACAATTTATATGATTACGGTTGAATAATTTTATCCGGGAAAATGCACACATGTCGTATCATTGGACGAATGATAAAAAATTTAAAAAATAAATTCATATTTAATTTATCGTATGCTTTTATTTTAATTATTTTACCGTTCGGAAATTGCACGTTTGGTGATAAATAATTAATGTGTTAATATGCGATACAGCTGTGATTGGAACGGTTACACGAAAACTTGTCATCCTTGTCATTCACATTGCAAAAAATGCGATAGAACATTGTCATTATTCTTCATACTTTAATTTGGTTTGGATGGATGTTTGCGTGAAAGTATCTGCAAAACGGCTGAACGGATCTCGTTGAAATTTCGCATACATATAGAAGATAGTCTGGATGAACACGCTGGCTAATTATGTGTTTTTTTTTAATACCGCACATTTGCAAATTTAAATCACGTTTTTCAAAATATTGCCATTTACATAAATTATCTTATTTAATTATATTCATTCAGATCCCAGAAACCCACGGTTAGTGATTAACATTTGTTTCCTATGGCTTTCCTAACTAATATAAAGTATTTCCATAACTATTCTTGCCTTAAAAATGGTAATTTTTGTTTGTGCAATTAGAATTGAACAAAGTACGTATACATTTACGCTTATTTGAAGAAATTTACACAATACCAAAATACCAAAGTAGTCTAAACTGTCTTGTGATTCTTGTGAGTAGTAAGGTTTGGTTTGACTAATGACTTTTTCAGTTGTATGATAAAAAGCTCCGTATTCATATAGCTTCACTCTATTGTACCCTAGTTCTCGGTACCAGAGTGTAGCGTAGTGTATTTTTTTCGAGTCGTTGCCTATTTCGTACACGTGAGGCATACAAAAGTTGTACGGTGTTCATAGTGATAAATAATCGCTCTTGTATAACTTGAAGCTACATATTTGATACAAGACGTAACTTTTTTCGTCTATATTTGTTTATGAAGATTCTTTTGTTTTAATTTTATTCAGCTGTCTATTATAAGGCATATGTGCCATTCATTTTGATATTATTTGATCTACAAGTATTTAGACATTTTTGTACTTGCATGTGTATAGACGTCGGTGGCTCAGTGGTCAAGCACTTGACTTGTTCTGGGTTCGAATCCCGCCATGTACCAATGTGTTTTTCGTATTCCGATTTACATATGTACATTTATCCGACGTTCTTATGGCGAAGGAAAACATCGTGATGCAACCTGCACATATCTGAGAAGATATTCAAAAATATGTATGAAGTCAACCAACCCGCACTTGGCCAGCGCGGTTGACTATGGCCTAATCACCCTTAACTTAGGGTAGGCTCCGAGCCCCTTGGTGTGGACGTATAGTGAGCTGATAATGATGATGATGTGCATAGTCAAATTTCGCATAAATGGACCGCATCGTGGCATAAGTATTATATAATCCTCACAAGAAGCGACAGAAATTTCTTTTTGGTACTTAATTCAGTAAGTAATTATTATATTTACTATGTACTTTAACTTTTACACTGATTACATAGTTGAAAACTAATAAATGATTTTTAACACACATTAATACTTTAAACTCTATTAAAACTTGGTAATTGACGTAAACACTTTTATTACAAATAATATCATTATAACATGAATTGTAGAATAACTATAGAACCACATTAATTGCAGTATCCGAAAACAAAACAGTAGAAGACTTATTTAATATGAGATAATATATTTGGCGCGATTTTCGTGTTTCTAAAAATAGACACGCACCTAAAGCGAGGGCGTAGCTCCCTACCGCGCAGGACAGTCCTTGAAATTGGCATCACAAGGGATTTTTGCACTTATTGTTACCATGATGCAGGCGAGAATTCCACGAATCGAGTAAAAATGGTGTATCTTAGCTCTTTCGATTCCACGAGTCCCTTGTCAATGACTTTATGAACGCACGCACGTACGGAAAAACTTTATTTGAATTGATTAAATCTAACGTCATTTACGGATTATTGTACTAGGTGAGAATGAAAGTTAACTATTAATATACTGATACAAAAGCCAGAAACGTTTTGCGCAACTCGGATGAGCATAATACGCTAACGTAGTTATTTTAATCGATCCTTCACCCAATGCTATGCGGGCCGTGTGAACATCCGAGATTGGGACAAACAATTGAAAGGGAATCTTACGAATTATTGAAAAAGATTACGACTACACAGAGACTTAAATATACAATTTCGGAATTAATTTTTACATATCACGGATTCACAGAATAATAATATCCAACTGTTTTGCCTTACTTCAAATTTTTCTACAGCGAATAAGTATACCTTTAAATGTTCCTTTTTCGAAATGAAAAGATGTAATTATGACAAAAATAATACAGGATAAAAATCTGTAATAATACTATAACACGAGAAACCATTATGTTCGTAAAAAAAACAAAAACATTTTTAAAATCGCAAATGAACGAACATACATTTCTGTGAAACATTATCCATCTGTTAAAATACCGAAAATAAAGTCAAATATATTAAATAAGTGTAACTAAATTTCTTAAAGGAATGAAAAATTTAATCCCACACCCGCTCACTCCGTCCGGCTTTGAATTAAGTAAAATTGCAGATGAATCAATTCCCGGCAACCTGTTCATTTCTCGCGTACGTTTGAAAATCTAATCTAATTTTAATGGAAATTTTGATATTCATAACGACTTATATTTTCATATTCTATAACATATCATTTTATTTTATTAAACTCGTATGCAAAAATAGATAGTATAAACATCTACTTATTTATAATACAATGAGGTTTTGACCTACTATAATTTTTATTGTTTTTAAATTATGCCAGTACAGTAAGACAGTGGTGCTCAAAATCCGTGCTTGCATACAAATGGTATACTGTATATTCTAACTGGCGCTAGTCAAAACGGCAACGCATATGCAGTTGCGTGTGTCCATGGGCAACGGTCACTTCGCTATTTCAGCGATTTCAGGTGGCCGCTCGCTCGTTTGCCACCTTATTATATATATAAAAAAAAACTAAACAATCCATGTCAGACCAGCGTTACTGTCTTACTGTACTGGCCTTATGTAAACCAGGCATTATAATAATAAGTTTAGCGGCTATGTTCACACTATCATTATTCTATGCTAAAATGCTCAGGCTTTTCTGTTCATTTTTAAGAAAATGTTAAATCAAATTCATAAGTCTATGTTCTGATTCATTCGTTATTGTTGCTTACAGTTCCATGTACGGAAGATCTGCCAAGAAATTTTCATTTTATAAATTTTATTTTACAATCTCTTACTTCAAAAGTCATCTTGAAACGGTACAGTATTAGTGCCCTTGAGGTAACTTACTTTTGAAGAAGTTAGGAGAAACGGTAAAATTTGGACTTTGCGTCTTAAATTTCTACTAATTTTGAGTTAGTTTCGCCTCGAAAACTCCTTTAACTTTAAATGCATCTACGTAAATTCAACATAAACCACATCTCACTGAAAACAAGTAACTATTTTAATCGTTCTAAATGTTTATTCATTCTAGGTTTTATAGTAGGATAAGTTTAAATGCATCAATCACCATTCTCCTACCATGTGACTACTTTTAGACAGACAATAGAGGTATGTTATCTTATCTATATCTCACCAAAATATTTTTAAACAATATAATAAAAATTACAAAAGGTGCGATAATATTGTAAAATCCCTTCACCTACATTTTAAAGAAATACAGGAAATGATAAAATATAAAAGCCGATAAAAATCTGTAACACAATATTGACTTTTAAATCAAATGTGTACTTAAAGGCGAACAATTGAAATAAACAATAAAACAATTGCTGTTTGCGATCCTCGCTGTTCTGCCCGCCAGAGGCTATTTGACCGTTTTTGCGAGCAAATAAGAAATCAGTCGACCACAAGTGTGGTCAGAGATTGAATCGTAACATAATCTTCTTAAAGTTTTAACTTGAATAACGTTGTGATTTTATAAAATAAAATGATATTTCACATTCACGTGAACAAATACATTTACGGCAGGTTTTCCTTCTCAACATTGTGAATAAATAACGTATCTGTTTATTATTCATAATATGTTTGGTATTGTAGTTTTCGTATACAACACTTGCTTGTATTCTGTATAAAAGGATTATAATGAATATATAATACACATTTAAAGAATAATACATTTCTCTGAACAACTCTATGAATATTATTTTAGAAATAATCTTTTGTACTCTAAAAGGTAAAATGGTTTTAAATAAATAATCACAACACGAACTGTTACAAATTTGCTTAGTAAATAGAGAGTAGGATAGTTAATTCGTGAGTAGCAAGCATGGACTAGTTAACCATGCAATTAAACTAAGAGAATTACGCATGTGCGGCTGGTGTACATAACCTAAAACAAACCTGTGTATGTATAGGTCTTATGTACACATAGAGCAATCAGATTACTACAGTAGCTCGGGAATTGCGAGACCGCTTACTGTATTTACACATGAGAATAGTCAATATTTTGTACGTTAATAGCGCATTGGAAATTGCCGTTTAAATAGAACATTGAATCAATTCATTGGTAATTTTTATGTTGAAATATAAATTTATCAGTGTATTTGAATGAAAATTGTATTAAAATAAACTTACGAAAAACCCGAATATTCAAAACCTAACCTAACCTAACCTAACCTAACCTAACCTAACAATTCCAGCTCAAATTGCAAGAAATTGACAGGTAACACTTCATTTAATTGGAGCTATATGTTCATAACTCGCAACTTCTATTATTAGC
Source organism: Papilio xuthus (assembly GCF_000836235.2). Classification (NCBI taxonomy): domain Eukaryota; kingdom Metazoa; phylum Arthropoda; class Insecta; order Lepidoptera; family Papilionidae; genus Papilio; species Papilio xuthus. The sequence goes on from NW_013533632.1 coordinate 3,700,723, forward strand.
TAACTGTCAAAAGCGCCTCGGTCCGCGCGTAATTAAAAAAAAAAACTTAATTTGTAGTCTATGTGTTATTCCAAACTATGTTCTATATCTATATAAAATTTCATAACCTTCTAACAAACGTTCAAACTTATGCATCTGTAATATTAGTAAGATAGTAAGTTATATAATAGTCTAGATAGGAATTTCTTGCATGTGACAAATGTATCATAACCATTCTAAATTCCACTCCCTTGAGACGCTTAATTGTTCTTCTTTAAATAGACAAAACCACAGATAAACATTTGTTCTACTTTTGTTTACTAACTAAATATACGTAAACTCTCGTTCTCCAGAGTCGCATCAGAAATTTAAAACAAAATTGTTTCGCTGGCAGCGTTAAACATTTGGACAGAACACAAATTTAGATTTGAAACAGTGGATTTCATAAATGTAAAATATACGGGCAGACAAAGCACGTTCAAACTAAAAACAAACTCGTTGCCCACCTATTTCACACAAATGTTTGTCATAGCTGGAAATTTCTCTCCCTAAGCACAAACATAGTACATAATAAATGTAGTATCATAAAGTATATATGTATATAAATTGTAAATAAGTCTAATATTTGTATATTTATTCATTTTAAATCAGATCTATTCAAACAAACAACTGAATGGTAATCGAAATGATTACTAAAGTCCAAGTTCTTTGAAGCTACTAGTGCTGTCTAAAACAATTAAAATAACAATTTTAACATCCACAAATTGATAAGTAAAAAATTAAACACACAAACAAGCGACATTTTCGAGTATACATCAAATAAAAAATATCTGTATTAACTTTAATTTACCTCCATAATTTTAATCTTTGATAAAACATAACAAATTAACTTACATAATTCCGTGTAATGGGTGCAGAATTTCATCGAACATTGTTAATAATTGTTCCCGTTAGAGTAACGTGTGAATACATGCAAGATACTAAACACTTTGCATGTTACACTTGAGAGCACAAAGGAAATCGGTTAGCTATTAAGTGACAGGTACGTTCTGAGAATATTGAGGAATTGAGGTACAGCATTTATCGGGAATATTCAGTTTGTTGACAATTATAACATAAACTATGTAATGAAAGGGGCAACAGAATTTACAACGATATAATTTAGAAAGATGTCTTCATATTATTTATTTAAATAATTATACTTTAAATCTATACTAATATAAAGCTTAATCACACACTTTATTCTTTTTTAGGCTGTCGGCAATCACACCGATTTTTTATTATTATTTTTTTTAACAAAAAGCCCTACAATGTTGGTACGCCGTAGGCTTTGGCTATATATATTTAACGCTATTAAACTTAGGGGGTAAATAAACAGGGAAAAATTTCTCTGCGAGAAAAAGACGAAGACTACAATAATGTCAAAAGCTGCTAACATGAAAGATAACAATGGTATTAATCATTTGCAGTTTGAAATTTGCAATTAAAAGTTTTACGTGATGTTTACATAAAGAAATGAAGTTTTTCTGAGCAACAAAAATTGTTATAAAACAGATATTGGCGAAATTAATAAGTACTTCGTCTTGTTATAATAGCGCGAACGAAAACAGAAAGTCCACTATACAAAACTAGCGGTAGCTCGCGATTCCGTCCGCGAGAAATAAAAAAAAAACTTAATCAGTTCCCGGCAATTATTTGAATTTTTCTCATCTTTTAAGCCTTTCCTAGAACATGCACGAACATTTCAAGACCAAGATAAGAAAAATCCGTTCACCCGTTCTCGAGTTTTAGCGAGACTAACGACCAACAATTAATATTTATACATGTATGGAAAATCATGTTACAATGTTAGTTACCATTCTCTTCCGAAACGGCTTGACTGATTTTTATGAATTTTTATATGCATTTTCAGTACATCTGAGAATCGGCTACTGATTTTTAATCCCGCGCAAAGTCGCGGGCGACAGCTAGTATAATATAATAGGTATGCCTATTTCTAATTCTAATTTGTAGCAACAAATATTCGAAAAAGTGTTTATCGTTTCACTGTAGATTACTATCTGACTCGTAATTAATTGTACTCGTATATTATTGTAGCACATGAAATGACTCCAAGTTATACGAATAATAAAAGCTTTAGTATTGTCATACTAACGCGATAAATGGACGTTAGTCATCAAAGGATTTTCCAGAATTTTAATAACATTTTTACGAAATATTGTCAAATTTCGTTTCGACACGACAATTTGTAATAATCCTTTACGTTTTTAATTTAGTTTCAAATAAATTTTAACAAACATCACCAACTATAGTCTGCTTTTGTAGTCGGACAAAGAGAGTTGAAATGTCTTTGAACATTTAAAAAGAATGTTTTGCAGTACTTTTATTAAAATTATATTTGAAAGTGCATCAAATCCTTTGTACAAGTATGTGGGCGGATTACATGTTATTCCTTGTTATTCGTGCTTGATAACATTTAAAGCTTGTTAAATTGAGGTTACGTAATTGTACCAAAAGGAATCGCAAACAACAAAAGGAAAGTTTTCTCTTAATGCAACTGTGAATACATTGTTGTGGTTAGGTAAACATCCAGATATATACCGCTTTGTAAGTCGCCATGAGTACTGGACGCCATTTTCTTTTAAAAGTAATGATACCGGCAGTGCGCTTTGAGTACGCTAATGAAAAGCCGCTCCCATACCGAAACCACTATGTAGGGCACGACCGCTTATGCCTCCAATGTGTTCTTATACTTAAATAGAACTTTGCGTGATTCGATGAAGCTGGTCGCGTGAGCGTGTACCCTAGTTGTACCGTGTATGCAAATACGAATATTCAACTATTGGAGCAAACCTTCGAACACCTAGAAAAATAAAATAAAATCCGGGTTGAAATGTTTTTATTCAGCGACGAGGATTTAGAATCGCATGCGAAGGAAAATTGCTCTTTGATTTATTCCTTTACTTATTATTTTCTTTCGCTTATAATATACACGCAAAGGTTAACATAACGTAGCTCGTACATTAAAAACCTCATTTTTATTGTGATAAATTACATGATATTTTAAAGTGCGGGAAAGCTTGTTGTAAAAATAATCTGTATGAGTTTTTACTAAATTAACTCACTTCTAGCTACATGTTTTGTTTGTACATGGTTTCTGCCTGACTGACAGAAAGGTGCTTTTCGTGGCTATGGGTAAGGTAAAATTAAACAATGCATGAAATTGTTTCATTGCTTCATTGTACAGATTTTGATAAGTTGAGTTTCAGTTTTAAAAACAAAAAAATATTACAATAGTTTTTTCTAATAAACCTCTTTTATTTACGTCCTACATTTCTTCTTTACAATAAACAGATTTTATAAATCCTTGAAAGCTGTAAAAAATCCGTAATTAAAGTTATGTTTGATAAACAAAAAGCTCTTTTGTCGTTATCCTGTTTCAATTATCTTAATTAAATTCAGATACGCCGACTATGTTTTACTTTATATAAAAAGTTAATGGTGTATTCGTTAATTAAAAGAGAACAAACATTAAATTCTCTACATGAACATAGCGGCATGTACACTGAAGGTAACACAAAGTAATTAAACGTTGCAGCCTTGCACCGAGCTATTAGAAAGCGACCTTGAGAGGTAAAGCCCTATTAATAATGTAATAAATTAATTGCAAACTAAGCACGTGTGGCTTTTAAACAAATGCAGTTTCTATGCGCAATATTAACTGTAGTTTAACTACGCCTCGAATACGTATCGATTAGTAATATCAATGAATAATATGGACGCAATTTTGGTGATATATTTGCATTAATTAAAACCCAAAATGTTATTTGAACAAACAGTATGATATTTAATTAGAAAATTGTATAACCATAATTATTTAAGTTGCAATAATATTGCCGATGAATACTTAATTACGTCCTGGCCACCGAGAATGCACTAGAGAAATATGAAAAAAAAAATTACAGATCAAAAACTAGCAGACTAAGTTAGATTTTATAACGGCACACATAATTATTGTTTTACCCTTTTTTTTAAATTTATTTTATAAGTTCACACTTCTCACTATATACAGAGTGCTATATTTATCCCCATCTAGTAAAAGTAGTCGTAGTACTAAAAACATATTTTTGTTCCAAGGAAACTTTCCTGTATTTTCAAAAATAACAAAACTAAATTTATAGCTTACGTAGATAGAGACGTATTATTTATATGGTCAGGCATATAAATAATACGTCTCATAAATATTGTTTATTTAAACAAAAGGATATGCATGTTTGTTTTTAAGAGTAAAATTCCTTTATTGGTACTTCGTACGAAATTCTCGGTAATAACACTTGTTAAAAAATATGAATTCAAATAAAATTTCATAAAGCTTTCGCTGTAACGTTGGAAATGAACAGCCAACACTTCAGTATTGCACATTTACAGCGTTCGGCTGCTGTCGAAATATGAAAATGACATCGCTTGATAGCAGACAATGGTGGAATGGCTTTCATTATCGAATACAATCAAGCAGAAGCGTTTAAAATCGCCCGAAATTCTGATAAATTTCATCGTGCCCGCTGAAATTCCCGAACTCCATGCAGTTGACCTACGCCAAATTTAAATTTCAATAATGAATTTTCGTTAACGACAACGTTTCTATTAATTATTGGAAATGTGTATTTACGGCTTTTACGTTTCACGATTTATAATAAGTTTTTATTATTCATCTTTTATGATATGTTGATTAAATATACAGACTTTTTGGTGACGTAAATATTACTTCTTACTAATATTATAAATGTGAATGTTTTGATGAATGGATGAATGTTTGTTTGTAGGTATGTCCAGAATGGCTGAACGGATTTCGATGAAATTTGGTATACATATAGAAAATAGTCTGGACGAACACATAGGCAACTAATTAAGTTTTTTTTAAATCACGTGCGGACGGAGTCGCGGACGACTGCTACTACTGAGTATTGCTAGTAGTAGTAAGCAGCGATAAATACGTATGAGGCCCTTTACAAAATAAACTATATGACGTTTTCCTTTTCTTTATTAAAATTAAAATCTTTTGACAAACTAACCTGCGATAATGCATGCTTTTGAATTCCTAAGTTCTGATATTTAATTCAGTTAATAGAAATCGTAGTTAGTACTGAAATTCGCATTGAATACTTGACTAATTCACTCAATAAACCCAACACACTGTAAAGGTGATTTAGTAAAGCCAATCCTTACTAGCATTAAACATATTATCGTGATTGTAATAGACAGTTGATTGAAGGTATTACTAAATTAGCTGACAATACGTTCATACTCGGAATATGTGTTAAGATTTAACAGAAGCTTAACTGTCTGATGAGTCTAGATAGTTGAATTTTTAAATATAGAATTGTCTGTTCACAGTTGATGGAGAATATAATTTTTATTGACTGATTATTTCAATTTTTTTTTTATTTTATAAAAAGAAAAATGAATAATAAAGGAAAAAAATTACGTATTTGTCTATATCCAGCAGTGCAAATGTTGACGATGACAAAGTTTACTTCAATAAATCTACCTTATACAAATATTTACAATAAAATTATTTATTTTACTTTCGATAAAGCGAAATACAAAATTGAATAAAAGTTGAAAAAAACTTGTAAATAATCAACAGGATGTTTTATTTTTTGTCTAAAAAACAATATACTTTTGTAAAAAATATAAATTCTTATTGCAACTTGCAAGTTAAGAATATAAAAATGTAAGCAATGAGGCGTATTATGGAATATCACGTAGAAGATTATCCGGAGCGTGCAGAAAATGACGTAAAATTACTATACAAGTGCCGCTCAAAGGAACGCCGCGTGAGCAACGCTTTTCATATTAGTCGATACAAAGTTTGCTATTAAATACAAGGAACCGTTTTGATATTTTTCTAATATTTTTACAAGATTTAGATGGTTTGAATCATGATTTTTTTTAACAATGTTATCCTTAACTTTCCATTCCAGATAACCGTAGTAAATCTTGTCAATAAAAATAGAAAAACAATTATATCAAAATGAATAATAACTTATATTGGTTTTGAATAATTAAATTAAATTTAATCTAAAAATGTTTAGCTTTCAATTTAATTAAATAAGTCTTTTATCGGTGAATATTCATAGAGATAAGATAAATTACATTTATTTATCAATATTTGCTGATACTTATAGTCCCTTGCCTCTATGAATTTCTCAATAAAGTGTTATCATGTTTCCAAAATAAAGGGCCTCTATTGTAAATCTTGCAGAATGTAGAATAGTACTCTGGTGCATTGCATTTTTTCACTACGCTCTAAAATCGGTTCGCGAAAGGTCGTTGCTCTGTCGAATGGCTCGTTTTTTTCATTTTGGCAATAATAGGTTCTACGAAGTACGAAATATATGGTGGCCGACTATTTCCAATTTCTATTGTTACTGCGCTTGGTTCATGTTTTTGTGCAATCTCTTTTTTCTACTACATATATCGGACATGGACTACTACATCTTAATAGAATATTTTTTTTATTATTTCGTATAATGAATAAACTAATTTCTATTAATATAAAAAAGACAAAAGGATGGAATAGCGGCCACAAACCATAGATTTTAATTATAATTTGTAGGAATGTTCTGTCGACACCAGATAATATTGTTCCCTAAAAAATAAAATAAGATTTTTTAATTTCGTCGAAATATCTTTCTTGCATTTAGCATTTTTGGCATAATTTGGGTCCTTCATATGTTTCTCATTTTTTTGGTTTAAAAGTTTAGCCTTCTTTTGAATTTGCATTGTACGACAGGGTGTTCAAAAATAAACGAGGGTGATAAATAAATAAAAATGGTAGTACTGCTTCTTAACGTCTATAAAAAATAAAACACGATACCCTGGACCTCGTGCTTCGTCTATATTTAATAGTAGCAGACTAAGACTTGTTCCCCTATGGAATGACGTCACTGGGAGTATACTGTTAGAACTGTAGTAAAGTAATACCCCAGTGTAACATTTGTGGTAAACGAGTATTTCAACTCACATGCATATCCCATCAGTGACTTAATTTTGTAAGTCAAAAGCCATATATGTCAGTTATAATATTATATGTATATACTAGCTGTTGCCCGCGACTCCGTCCAAACGGAATTAAAAAAAAAATTGATTAGTAGCCTATGTCCTCTTCCAGACTATGTTCTATATCTGTGCCGAATTTCATCAAGGTCCGTTGATCCGTTACAAGTTATCTCCGTATCTTGTAACAAACATCCATCCATCCAAACATTCACATTTATAATATTATTATTTATTATATTTATGATGTTATCTAATGCCACTCGTTCATAAAGACTCGGCTTATTACATAACAAACGAATGCGCTAACACGTCTAACAATATTTTAATATTTTATTGAGGTCTGTCTTTTTTGGGCGGAAAAACTATATATATATAGTGTAGCGTAACTTTAAAAAAGTGTTAACATCACTTGGTAGACGATTTCGTTCGATATAAAAATTTGCGAAATATTAAAATTTTTCTAGGCAAATTACGAACTTTTTGTATTCACAATCGATCGACGACGTATGAACAGAGACGCGAATTATGGCCACGCTATTTTTAAAGTATAAAATATTTTTATTTAAATCAAAGTCTTAATTATCTGAACGCTACAAAACACGTTATTGTTGTTTCTATGAATTCTTCACTTATTAAGAAATGTGCAACGTGATATTTTCCTTAGCTTGGCGTCTCTGCTTAAAACTTTCTTTCATACCACAATAGCACTTCTTTGAATTAAAAATAACTGTGGCGTGCAGTAACAAATAAGATGTACCTTTCTACTTGACGATATTATTATATTTAGAACAGCTTTAATTAAAGCAAGCAACGTTAAGAGAAACAAAATTAAACATACTAGCAAATTTTTGAGGCATCCTAAAGGTAAACAAAAGGAAAGAGAGATGTAAAAGGATGCCCTTTTCACTACTGTATACGGAGTAAAAATGTTTCTAATGTATTTTCAGTCAAATTTGGTTGCGCTGCGAGTTAACATTTTAAAAAGAAAATACCTTTAAATTTTGCTCTTGAACTAAATGAAAATTCAGCTAACATTAAAATTACTTTAAATAAATAAGTTTAGATAGTTTTGAAAATGTTTTATGTACCGTTTTATTACTTAAGTATTAGTTCGTAGGACTTTTAAGTTCTGCCGTTTGATTTGACGAATTACAAAATAATTAGGACAGTTCTTTCTTCTTGAGTAAACAAGTAATTAAATATTTTTATTTATTTATTAATTATAACATTTCGTTAACTCCAAAGTGGTGTAAATTATTATGATGATCATGATTATGGGTGTCGTTGATCACCTCGGTGTTCCCGTCGCTCGTTTGCCCCCTTCTCTTATAAAAAAAATGTTACTTTTAAACTACTGTAATTTTTATCCCAAATGCGTTTTCTCAATTCCGAAAAAAAATGTAGCCGGAAACTGTTTTGAGTTTTAAAAAAACTATAGATTTAGATATCAAATGCTTTTTATTTTGAAACTGAAGATAAATATTGAAACGGCAGAACTCAAAAGGTGAATTACGTCTAAGAGTTGAATAAAGTGAGCCGACTACCTCATACCGAGGGTTGGTGTACACGTAACCACAAATTAGACCGGCTGCGTCCAGACTCATTAGACATATGTGAAGTCTGTTGTTCAACGCTACTCAGTTAATTAAACTCATGTAGTTAGTGCTAACAGTTGGATTTACTTTTGAATTTATTTAAATTTAAAATATATAATACTCTTTGTTTTTATATAATACAACTCTCTTATATTGTTATATGTATTTGAATATAATATAATTATTAAAAATTTCTGTTTTCAAATTAACAAAGTCTCGTCGAGGTAGTAGGCACATTGTAATTTGTATAATATTTCTTTGTCTTTGCTGTACACGATTTTAAATAATGTTGTGATATATTGTTGGGGGTGGAGCTATATTAATTTTCAGTTATTTGTCCGTAAAAGCTATTTCGATGACTTTTCTTATGAAAGTTTATCGTTATACTAGCGGACCCGACAGACGTTGTCCTGTCTACACCTCTTTAATTCGAATATTATTTAAAATTTGACACTGCGATGGTAGCGCCGTCTGTCGTATCCAATGTAAAACATTCTAAAAGCAACAACTACTAATAAATTAAAAATTAATTAAAAAAACATTGTCCAGCGGACAAAATTGTGAATCTAAACCATTCCCAGATCCCCTTGAACACACACAAAAAATTTCATCAAAATCGGTCCAGTCGTTTGAGAGAAGTTCAGTGACATACACACGCACAGAATAATTATATATATAAAGATTGTAGGCATTAATTTACCTAGAAAGTAATTATTAACATAATTACTTTTAATGAGTTTGTTTATTACAAAAATATATTTCAAATATTTAAACATAGTTAGTAAGACTAGTAAAACTTTAAGTAGATTATTTTACGGGAACGAAACGAGCTTCGCAATAAAGAAAAACTAATTATGGACAGATGTAACTTTGTAGAAATCCATTAAAAAGGGAAGTAGAAAAAGTTAATTTGTAAAGTGGCGAGTCTTAATAAATACAGACCGGCACTGGATATTTTTTATTTTGCCTTCATATCGACTTCGTTGCAACTTCCGTTTGAATCATTCACAAACGATAGGATCAAACCATTTTATTGAGCAAATTTTTAACGTTTACCGACTTTGTATTCAAACGTAATGGAAATCTTTTTCATTTGCTTTTTGCATATTTGACTTTGTACTAAGAAATCAGATTTTAATAAACATTTTTACAGAGGATAATATATTTTTCCCTTTTGAAATGTGTATTAAATTAAAGCTTTATCTTCGAATTAAATAGAAGAATATTTTTTAATTATAGTCTTGGTTAAATTATTATAACAAATGAATCCTATGTCGAGTTGCTCTGATAGATTTGTAATAAGGTAAGTCTGAGTGAGGCGGAGCGAACAGGGTGGTGCATCGAGCAGGCGGAGTCGCTGTTTTCGAAGCTAAACAACTCTATTGGCTGCTTACAGTGCTACGATTGTATATGTGAAAATGCAATTTACTATATTTACAACGACATTGAAAACAAAACATTATTAAAATTGATTGTATATATAATTCTGTTAAGGGTAAAACATACGAATTGCTGTAGCATTTCGTATGTTATACGTAGCATTGTAATGCTAATTTAGGTGGAAATCTGGTTATTTTAGTTACATATTTTATATACATATACAATGGAAGAAGGACTAATATCAGATCACAAAATGTTAGTTGCTGACCGCTAGTCACATCTTTTAGTATATTTTACAGCAAATTAAGCAGTAGATGCAGAAAAATATGTTAAAACAGACGATTTATGTCACGGGCAAGACATTCGTCCGAAAAAGCGCAACATAAAATTGTTTTAAGGGTGTTTTTGTTTGACTTTGTGTGTGTTTCCATTAAATTCTAAGCGATATATTTAACTAAACGGTCTGCAAAGAAACAATTAATTACTTGGCTACGAACTGCTACGAACGGCTACGATATATGATGAAGCGTTCGAACAGTTTCCACTATTCATTCAGGAATTTAAAAGTACTTTTGAAATACAAATTATTTATTTCTAAGTTTGACTTTATCGACATTTTGATCAATTCAAACCTGTCGTTTAATATGGCTATAGAGAAAATCCGACTCAAAGGTAATGTAAAGAACTAGCTTTCTGAAAGACGTCGTCACATAATAACGGCATCTGGTACATGTATTGAAATTTCGCCGTTCTCATAGTTACGTTATTCGACGCCCAAATTCAGCTTCGTATTACAACGCACTTGCATTTTTCTCTACTATTTATATCGTTATAATATCATCGATTTCTTTTGTTTTCAGTAATGTGGTTTCTGAATTCACACGTTGTTAATATTATATTCTGTTAGTGAATAACAAAAGACAAGTTTAAGCTCCAATGTTTTATGTAGGTTAACTCTAACGTATCATTTTGCTATTCCAGTCCTGGCTAATACCAGGAACAAACCACGTCAAACTTTAATAGCCTGTTAGCTTTAGTAAATAGTGCAGCACACAATGTGTGCAAGTTTTAATAGATTAGAGTTTGACTGTCTCTACCAAGCAAAGTTATTAATGTCTGATGTTGATGGTGATGAAAATTTTAATAACATATTTACCTACCTAACTAACTATGATTTTTATTAACGTCGTATAGTGCATATAATAGTCCAAAATAAGTACATATATTACTGATATAAATGCGAATGTTCAAACGATGGATGTTTTTTAAATGTTTCTCCGGAACGGCTGAACGGATCTTGATGAAATTTGGCGCAGATGTATAGGCTACTCATTTAGTTTTTCTTAATACCGCGCGGACGGAGTCACGGGCGGTCGTTAGTATTCTATAAAAAGCTACATAGAAAATGTTGTAAATGTATTTATATTATCCTAGCAAATATTATTTTATTAAATTTATATATAGATTCGTGGGCGGTTAACGTCATTTTTGTGATCTGAATCTGATATTATAAGATGACGTATGCTGTGCTTTTACACCGCCCTTATATACTATGATGTTTTAAGTTGTTCTGTAAGTCTATTGGTTTATTACTGTATTCATTTATTGTTGTAATAAATATTAATACGTATATTATGTATTACGTGACGTTTATTATTTTTAAAAATAATAAAAATTTCAAAATATGATTACATTATCCCGAGACTAAATTATCTATTTTAGTCGCAACATCGAGCCGTTGGAGCCACTTCAGAGTATAACCCTACCGCAATCTTTTTTATGGCTCTCGAGGCACCTTATTCGAGATTTCGTACTTTAACTATCTCACGGTAATATCGTGCAAGAGGCGAAACTACTTTAGGCAATAATTAAATATAATAAAGTAAAAGTTAATTTACTTTACGCGCTCCAATTATAATTGGTTCGTGTAATTATTTGCATCAAATTAATTTATAACAGAGGCAAAACGATACTTTAATTATAAGAACGAAACAGAATGACAGACAGACGTGAGGATTACGTTTTGGTGGTAATGAATTAATTCCCTTTTTAATTAGTGAGAATTTTGTGAAGAGTTAATATTGTGTATAATTGTTACATCAGATTAGAGTAGCAAAAACATGATAAAAGGTGTATATTAGTTTTATTATTTATTTTTAAATTAAAAGTATTTATGCGACTGCCAACTGCATTTGACTAACGTCAACTACTGCATTCCCAACGTCAACGATTATACAAGGTTAGTTATTTAACAGAAACCGCATATGTACGCAGTTTGCAAGAATATTAAATAGAATCTTTCAACGTATTGTAGATGGGAAATGCTTTCTTTAATATATATAGAAAATATACGTTGATTATTTTATTAAAAAATAATTAAGCTGTAAAATAATTATAAAATTATAAAGTAAAAAAAAATTAAAAATTAGAATTCAATGGACACGTTCATGTTGTAATAATATTATTTTAACAATAGTATTTTATTAACTAAGCGATTATTCCTTCAATTTTAGTATGCAGCGGTTGCGGATTATAAGAAAATATTTTATTTATTATATTACTTTGAGCCAATTATCTATTTATAATTCGAAATAGAAATGTACACATAACGTAAAAATAAGAAATGATAATTATTTGAAGGAACGAAACGAATAATAAAAAGAATTCACAAAATTACATGAAATAATAAATAATACGCAATGCGATTCATAATTACGAAAATAAAAATTGGTCTGTTAAAATTGAATCTGACGCTATTCTGAAATACTAATGCAGCGGTGACAATTTTCAAAGTTTAATTTTTTCCACTAAATGAAACGTATTTAAAATCACTATACATTATTTAAATTTCCTTGGCTTATTTCTATTAAATAGATTTTTAAAGAACGAAGTAAATAGTACGTCATTTCAGCCAACGTATTCACCCTAAATATTTGTCAAATCGATAAAATCAGGTCCACATTTACGCATTGTGCGTACGTTTGTGTAAGGAAATTTGGATAATCCGCAGAGCCTTTGGGTTAATCCAGGAAGAAGAAAAAATTGTAACATTATCGTATTCATAATCAAATCAATTTAATTATTTCAGTGGAAGAAAAAAAAATAATTTATTAAAATAACAATATTTCACTAGCGGAAGATCCGCAAATTGACGTGCGTAAGTACGAACGTAAATTCGAAACAGACTTGTAAAAAACGAAGCTAATAAAAGTTAAATTTATTGAAAATAATTTTATTTCAGTCTAAAAACTTATTTAAAATAATAAATCAAACATAATTTCACTTTAAAAAAGTTTTAAATAGAAATTTTCAATGTAAACAAAACTTTTTAATAGTTTTAAAAGTAGTTTAAAACCTTTTTAATTCACTTGATACCTTTTAAATATGTACCTACATGACTTTAACAATTGTTTTAATCACTTAAAATATTTTATTTAAAAAAAAATAACTTAAAAAAAAGTTTTGAAAAAGTTTTAAAAGTTTTTTTTATTTATTATTTTTATTTATTGGAATGTTTATAATGTTTGTGTATGTGAGGGGGTGATACTCACGCGACATGGTTGAGTTGCGGGAGCAAGGTAGCCGCGAAGGCGAGCAGCAGCGGCACGCCGCTCATGGCACGGACGGTGAGCGCATTGAGGCGCGTGCCTTGGCTTCGTTGCCGTTGATGTCGTACGGCAAACTGCCGAGCGCGTTCGGCTCTGCGACGCGCGCCGCGACGCGCTGCTTCACATCGATCGCTTCATGACCCGGCCGACACCGCCTGTCGCTCGCCCTATCGACCAACGCGCCGCCGCAGCCGATGCGACGATACCCGACTAATAATTACGCGGACTATTCAAATTAAAACTTTAAACATGCGCGCGATCCTTACTTTTGGACCTCTTGAACAGGACGAACGACTTCGCAACAGACCATGTTAGAACAAAAGTAGCTTGAAGCTTAGTTTGCGAACTTTATACAAGTTTTATCGGAAACTTTTTACGAGTTTCGCGCACTTTTATTCCGCTTTTTTTTTCGGGGCTTAAAATAAACTTACACTATTTAATTAACATAAAATAAAGTTTGAATACTTTCCTAAAAATATAAGTTTGTTAACTGAACTTTAAAATTTAAAATTGGCGCGAAAAAGTTTAAAAAGTTATAAAAGTTTTTTAATTGAATGACGATGGTTTTCAGAGTGTTTATATTATTTTAGAAATACTTATTAGTTAAGTTTCGTCAGTTAACTTTTCTCTGACTGGTTTGTAAAAAGTAAATAAAGCGCCGTTTTGCCGCGTCCTGAAACGCGCATGCGTACAAGTGATGTCATCACTTTTGCTTGTTACTCAGCCTCGTATTTGATAGTTAATAAACATGTTTCGAAACTAATGGAATGCTTGTAACGGCATTCTACTAGTTTAAAACTTTGTAACAAGTAAGTTTATATTTTTAAATACCATGAATATTTTTATGACAAGTTAAGTTAAGAAACTTTACTGGTAAAGTTAGTTTAATTCGAAGATAATTTTTTTGTGATTCTTGCATTTATTTTTACTATAAAGGAAAAAGTTTTATACAGATCGTAACTTTTAAACAAACTTGAACTTCCTGATAAATAAATGATTAATACTTACTACTTAGATGCTAACTTAAATACTATTGATACAGCAAAAGTGTAGCCTTTCGAAAAGATATTTTAAACAATGTAAACAAAAACCATTGTTTAGAAAACCAATTCTATAGAAAGCTTTTATTCAAATATTTACTAATAAAACATAGTGAACAGATCACTTTTTCATTCAGTTAAAGTGGTATCAATCGAATTCGGTTTGGATTTAAAACATTTTGTTAGACTTCACACTTCCTCTATTATAAAAAATTGACGAGTAATAAAAAACAATTCGCGTGAAAATCCGATTCCGTAACTTTTTAAAAACAATTTTACAGCGTTGATTTTTATTTTGCTCAAAGCTAAAGTAAATCCCGTGGACAATGTTATTTTGCTATATTTAAATGCCTCTATTTTTTTTAATAAATTCCTAATATTAGTTCACGGTCTGTATATGTTTTGTTGAACTTTTTCATCGGTAATAAAAGGTTTTTTCATTCATCTATAGAAATTCATTTTTCAGTTCAAATACATTTTGAACGTTAAGTGATGTTTTTAATTATTTATTTGTTTTACTATCAATATAATAAATAACTTTAGCTTAGTGAATTAAGTTGGACTTAACTTTTATTTCTTTATATTTATTTGAATTAAAAAAATAAGTTGAGTCACTTCTTGATGAGGCGATTTTTTTTTTAATTAAAATTTTATGCAAACCTAAAGTTTCTCTACGAATGTCGTCAATAGTTATTCCTTTTGTAAATTTTGGACAAGGCTATGTTTGCTTAATTGCTCTCTCGTCGCTTCAGTGTATGGCGAGTGGGCACTTCACCTTTGACAGCGGCGTCGCTGTGTGCCGAACAACACGAATAGTGGCGGTTACAACACGACGGGACAGCATGAATAAACGTCCATTTCAAATATTCGAATTACACGATGAATTAAATCGTGTTACTGTATTTAAATGTTCGGTTAGACATACACGGACCGTTTTATACTGTCGCAACTCTATACTACTGCATTTTCTAGAATTTACTGTTAACTGTATTCCTAGTATAGCGGCTCTTATTTCATATGTAAATGTTTTTAATGATATCGTACCGTTTAAAGTGAAAAGTACGAAAATCTTCCGCATACTGAAAATACATTGTGGGTTTATACATCCACAATTCCGGTTAAAACATATTGCTATTTCTGTGTTGTCAAAAAATAATAACGGGATGACGATATGTCTCATACAGCGACTAGCTGTCGCCCACGACTTCGTCCGTTTAGTGAAATTGAAAAAATATTAATTAGTAGCCTATGTGTCCTTCCAGACTATATTCTATACGTATGCCAAATGTCATCGATATCCGTTCTGACATTTTAAAGGTACCTTCAAACAAACATCAACCCATCTAAACATTCGCATTTATATTATTAGTAAGATTATGGTGTTTGAAACCCACAGTTAATCTACTACAGTAATAAGTGTAAATCAAATAAAAACATGGATACACACTTTAAGTATATACTAAGCTATATAGATAACTAATTACTGGATACAACATACACTAAGAGATTACCTATCGAGCATTATTGTGTTTTGTAGTTCAATCAATCCATTTACAACAACAAGACCACTTCGAAACATACACGTTGATTAATCATCATTAATAGTGTTTGCTTTGACATAACACACCTGGCAGTCAGTATATTATATCGATTTATTTAGTTACAAGCTGTCGCACGCGGCTCCGCTTGCGCCAAATTACATAAGTTCGATTAGTAGCCAATATGTTCCAGATTACGTTCAACATCTATGAAACATTTCAGAATCCATGCAACCGTTCCGGAGATACCTTCTAACAAACATCCATCCATCCATCTAAACATTCGTATTTATAACTTTAGTAAGAAGTAAGATAAGATAAGATAAGATGAAAGATTGATAACTTACTAAATTCCTCAGAACCTAAAACATTTTAAAGTAGTTACATTATACAGCCAATTGATAGCTATTTTCTTTAACTATGCCTTTGAAAAAAAACCCTTTAACATTCACTTTATTATAGGAATTTTGAATTTTAATTTAAAAATATAAAGAGCGCCACACTGTAGAGAAAACTTGTTTTTTTTGTTCCGTTTTCAGCAATTAAGAATCAATCCAAAACATTTCTTCGCAGAGTAATTGCCAATCGCATCTACTGTCCGCTACCGCGGATTGTCAGATTCTGGGCTACAATAAAATACCAATTTTAACTTTGTTAATAGTACGCCGATAATTCTAAATATAATAATTTATTCGTGTCTCGTATTCGATACCTAAGAGAAGACTGAAAGTAGTTAAACTATTGCTTTTAGGATTCCGTAACTAATAGGAAAAAAAACGAAACCCTTATAGGATCACTTTGTTGTCGGCCCGTCTGTCTGTCAAGACCCTTTTTCTCAAAAACGCGTGAAGGTATCAAGTTGGAATTTATTTTTTATCTGTCATACCAGATGATCTGCATATGCGTTGCCGGTCTTTCAGAACGTAACATGTTTTTACTTTTTTTTATCAAGAGTGATATTTTAATTAAAAAAAAAGGAATTTCCGTACATGAATGTGATACATCACAATTAGCAATATTGACAGTTTTGATAGATATTTTTAAAAGCTTTACTTGAATTTATATTTAACTATTAAGGACTTAAGAGCCTTTAAAGTAGAATTATTTTAACTGAACATAAATTTATTTTTCAATTCATTACCGTCAATTATGAATATACAAGCATCATTCGGTTTTAATATGAGAGATTTTCTGGGCACTTATTAACCGAGCAAATGCCGGCTAATTGTCTGTGATATTAGAGATAAAATATCCACAAGTCGGCCCATCATGCAAACAAGAAAGTTGCTGAGGGCTCTTCAATGTTAAGTGACATCTTCCATCAAGTACCCAATTATTATTCAACTTAGAAAAAAAAATGACTGACATTCGAACGATTTACTAGAATTTTATAAATAACCAGCCTCGATTCTTTAATATTATTTAAGAAAAACACAGTAACCTACTAAGCAAGCGTGTCGATCCGATTTGCGTGGAAATGTCATCGTTCATAGCTGTTCTTAATTTTATAAGACATAATTGCCTTATAATATCTACATATATCCTTTTATTTTATAGATAGACTAAAGTAAAAGTTATTTTAAAAAAAAATGTCCGTCAGAATATGCTTTGTACTTAGTTATTGTAGAATTTTAAGTTATTCTAAATATAATATAAAATTATTAAGATTTTAGCGCTTTTCACATTTTGTCTCTAAACAATGCTCGTTTAACCACATGAAAATATGCAACTTAGCTTAGAGAATTTACAGTCTTTTGAAATAAACATTTTATAAATTCGCTTAAACCAAATACAAAGGATATATTTTTAATCTGTACAGACATAGAGTTTCAAAATATCTTAGCAACTATGTCAAGACCTCGGCTTGCATAACAAGAGGAAGCGGCGACTTTGACTTTGAAATCTATATTAGTCCAAACTGAGCTGCAAATATAGCTTATTAAATCTGTAACAAATAAATTCGTGTAAAAGTTTTCTTTTTAAATAAAACAGTTTGTTTTTTTCATAAAATACTTAATTTATCATTAGAACTAAACAACTAAACTGTACCGGACAGATCAATCTAGATTTAAACAAAATAAAAAGAGAAAGATAAAAAGGAAATAAATCAGTAAAATTCACGCTGTACCGGACAGGGCTATCCGTAAAATTGCATTTCCCTTTGAAAACGTTGTTTAAAAGTCAATAAATTCTGTACTAAAAATATTCGACACAAAAATGTTGATTTAACAACATCCAATAGGTGCTTGCGTAATCGTTAAGTTAAAGTTGATTAATTATATCATTCCAAAATTAAAAAGTTACATCAAGTTTTTATAAACATAACACTCGCGCTTGTTATCTATAAGTGTAAACAGAGATTATCTATTTAAATTTACAGCATACCTGACAATACTTAAACGTTCCTTCAATACTACAAAATTTGTAAAATTAATTAATATATATACATATATGCGGGCGGCACAGGACCGGGCATTGTGGCAATCGATGTGAGAGTCCTACATCCAGCAGTGCATAAATCTAGGCTGATTAAGATGATAATACTACTAGCTGTCTCTCATGACTCCATTCGTGTGGAATTAAAAAAAAACTTAATTAGTTGTTTCTTAATTTGTTAGATTCGCCGAGCCGTTCTCTAGATACGTTCAAACATCCATCCATCTAAACATTCGCATTTATAATATAAGTCTGACTACAGAAAAAAGGTAAATCTACAAATAAAATTACTTCTAACAATTATTAATTACAAATGCGAATATTTCATAACTTTTTTTCCATCAGAAAATAATTCAAAAGACAATATAAGAGATATTTACCAGCTATTTTCCTTATATCTTCATTATAATACGAAGGTGCTCACGCGTGAACAATGACAAGCCAATCAAAATAGTAATGAAACGCTTAGGTTGGGGGTGAATAGTTTGCGGATATCCACAACTCAATCAATAAACGATACTATGTTACCACAGGTATGGAAAGCATTCGTAACACGCAAGTTCTATCGGGATACAGCCTGTTATAATTCTACGTATTCCAGCTATGATATAAATTTATGTAAACTGCGTAACAATTGTAATATATATTTAGATGGCATTTTATAAAACTACATCTTATAAAAACAAAAACAAAAACAAAAACAAACCTTATCGTTAGTTTTTGAGACCGAAATCCCGGTATTATAAAAAATCAATACGTACCGAATTTTTATAAAAGTTTTTTTAATGCTAATTTTTTTGACTAGATGTTGCTTAACCTTGACTATATATGGTATGTTTAGGTATTAAAAAATATCTCTGTGTGTATTTAGCTTTGTTTTTATACACACAATAACTTTTGCTTCCTTTAAAAACTCTGGCATAATGAGCTTTGAAAACGTGAAAGGCACGTCATTAACTAGAAAAAAAAAGTGTAGTTATTTCTTTCAGAAAACTCCTTTGTATCATCAAGGATATTGTTAGAATTCTGATGAATGTATGAAAAGGTATATCATGTTTTTTTTTTAATTACAGCAGTTACGAACGAGTTTTATATTATCAATTTACTAAAGTGGGTATTGTGAGATCGGATAAAGTGACGATAAGTTTTAAATATATACTCACTAAAAGCTTTAAACGATAAATAATTTACATTGGAATACCAAAATATTAATACAATAACAAGTTCTTAAGGAATAAACTCGTGAGCAATTTCATATGGCATGTAAAATAAAATACTTTTATCACTGAATTTTCGCTATTAAAATTTGCAAGTCACATCCCTTGCCAAGGCGTCTGGCTAAGAATGTCTACTTAGTAAATAATTTCTCTTTTCACAACGACGGAATTGCACGTGCCAGATTTTTTGTGCTCAAGTTAAGGTGACAAATGAGAACTCGGTCCACTTGCACTGAAAATGTTTTTTCTTTATTAAAAATATACCTTCAACATTCGATGCTTTTATTTTAATTCTCAGTTTTTAACAAGAATATTACCTGGAAGTATTTAAAAACAGTCTTCGTAAAGTTTTAAATTTAACCAGTCTTGATATTTATCGTCGAATTTTGTAAATGAACGATCCATTTCCTAATTACCGATTTAAATAAAATCATACATATGTAAATGTTAGATTGATGTAGACGCGCTACACGTAGAGTTGCGAAGACCGTAGGCCCTACTACTACGATGACATGGTTCTAATCTGATGGAGTTGGAAGATGACCGTAGAAAATGCATGTACAATTTATAGATTACAAATTTAATGCACTAATGGAACACATTAAAATTATTTGATTCCATGGAGTCGGAGAGAGTATTCTTTATATATATAATTCGTCTGTGAGTTTGTATGTCACAGAACTTCTCTCAAACGACGGGACCGATTTTGATGAAATTTTTTGTGTGTGTTCAAGGGGATCTGGGAATGGTTTTGATTCACAATTTTCATCAAATATTAACTTCATAATAATTTATTCAAATT
The DNA here is from genome assembly GCF_000836235.2 of Papilio xuthus. Classification (NCBI taxonomy): domain Eukaryota; kingdom Metazoa; phylum Arthropoda; class Insecta; order Lepidoptera; family Papilionidae; genus Papilio; species Papilio xuthus. Next base: position 3,721,380 of record NW_013533632.1, read on the forward strand.
AAAGACGTGTAGACAGGACAACGTCTGTCGGGTCCGCTAGTTTTAATATAAACTAAGTTAATACGTATCTTGTCTTTGTCATCAAAATAATATGTCGTTTACAATAGCTTCCAAAATACTAAATGAATACAGCTTAAACTTAATTACTATCTGGTGCAGAATAGTTGCGGATAAACTAAATTGATGCGGTGTACCGCAAGACTGAGATTCAGTGAATGGGCCATTCTATGTGTAATTCCGTCATCTGTGGCGACCCAGCATCTCAGAAATTCACGGAGGTTTGTCTTATACGCACTATTCGGTCAATGTAAGGCGCTTGACGTAAATTGTTGTTTGTGTTAGGAATAATGGTGATTTTTAACTTGAAATCCTCATTTGTATACATATATTGTCCGTTTTCTCCCCCTCTTAAAAGTATAGTATTTTTTTTTGTCATTTATACTTTTACAGAACAATGCAGTTAATTAAAATAATTATAAATGCGATGGTTAATACAATTAATATAAAATGTAGAATTAAATAAATCCCTCACAAAGATAATAAATCCATAAAGAAGTATCGTTTTCAATAACATTTTCACACTTGTAGTACTTTGAAAAGCGCCAATAGAATTCTTAGAGATCAACTTATTGCTTCAAGCCTTATATCGCAACGTAAAAGTTTATTCCACAGTGCAACTTAGTTTACACCGTTGCATGTATCCTCGAAGTTGTGGTAACAATTCTTCACATCAATAATACTTTGATATTTTTGTATATAATACTTATATTGATATAAAGTTTGTTATTTTATTATTAACTAGCTGTCGCCAGCGACTCCGTCCGCGTGGATATGTAAAAACAACTTAATTAGTGTAGCGCACCCATCCATCCATCCACATCATATCCATCTAAACATTCGCATTAATAATATTAGTAAGTTAAAAAAAAAGCAGCTCTTCAAGGCATAAATTCGAAAAAAAATGAATAAATAGTATCCTATGTCCGTCTCCCGGCTCTAAGCTACCTCCTCACCAATTTTCAGCCATATCAGTAAAGCCGTTCTTGAGTTATAAATAGTGTAACTAACACGACTTTCTTTTATATATATAAGGTTTTTTTTTTCGCAAAAAATATTCATGACCATTTTTTTTATTAAAAAATTGTAGATTATAAGCAAATATTCATAAAATACGCTTTATAAAAATATCTGTTTTAATAAAGAACATCTGTAAGTAATATTTGTTGGTACGAAAATAGATTTGAGAAGAAGGAAAATGGGCAAATATTTTGAATGTATTGTAGATGTTAATGTGAAGACTTAATTAGTTTAATTCGTTATTCCATTAAGTGAACTGGAACTCGGTCGAATATAAATGTAATGGGGTGTGCATGAATAGATTGACTTCTCTCATGTGTACAGATTGAATTTGTATATTCAAAATAACTACCAGTCGATAAATTAAAAAAATAAATACCATGAACGATTTACCATCGATACATTTTTCCAGTCGTCCACTACTTCATTTGTTTACAGTTAAAAAGAAAAATAAGTAGCGTCTACGCTATTCCCGATTATAAACCTTCATTCAAAATTTAATCACGAACAGTTCTAGAGTTACGTGACAAAATAATCCATCTATGTTTTCGCATTTATATTAGTATAATTATATCAATATAGACGCCATAAACAGCAATTTTTATTTCAATATTTACAAAGATATAAAATCACTTTTTCTACCTTTGACGTTCCTTTTCTCAGTCCCTTTGAATGCTACTTGTTCACTTAATTCGTACTCTCTCACTTTGGTTTGCACAACCTTTTCGATGCAGTTTGCTAAGAAGCTTAACTCCCTTTGTTCCTCGTTCCGCGCTTTTAAACTTTCAGACTTGTTCAAATATAAACTACGCCAAGGAAATTCATGTCTTTCAGAGAATAAATATTTTACTTACTATTTATTTTGTTTATAGAATTTTTATAAATCAAAAATTATTATTATTTATTTTAAACTCTTGAAGTTAATAATTAGTTCTACATGTATTCCTAACATCCTAGATAGATAGCAGTGACGACATATATAAGATTTTTTATATATTTTTATCAGGGTCATAACATATCAATATCAAGGTCTATATAAGTAATTTATACTCCATTAAATGTGTATCAAAAACGCTTATTCATTCACGATTGATCTATGACATTTATTGGAAATTGTTAAAATGAAATACATTCTCTACCAGTATTTGCTCACCTTTGTTATTTAACCTGTACAAATAATGTAATCGACGTCAATGAGTTAATAGTGTACAGTGCAAGAGCTCAATTACACCGATTTAAAATCCACGTAACAAATTGTCGTATGTATTGTTAATGTAAACACTCACCGGCTGCACTTCGTTGTGTACTAAGTGAATTCTTTATATGACGGCTTTTATATCGGATTATTTACGACTACGCTTTAAGACTTCTGTTAACATAGCGCTGAAAGAATAAAAGCTTCTAAAGATGTTCTTGTTCTTTGTAAGAATAAATCTAGGGCATGTATTGAAAGATAAGACCCGCAATGGAATACATGCCGGTAACGATGACGTTAGTAGTATTAGACAGTAGGGTTTGTTCCGCAACTTTAAAGCTGGATGTATTTTTGGGAAATAATCTTTTGTAATCATTACTAATATTATAAATGCAAAAGTAATTATGTATGTTTGTCGCGCTTTAACGCCAACACTACCGTACCGATTTAAATAAAACTTCGTACACATATAATCCAGAGCCCGATAAAGGAGATAGGCTACTTTTAATTCGAAAAAAGGGTTGTAAGGGGCCGAAATGGGATAAAGAATTGTATGGATGTATTGTCATTTTTACATGTGAAAGTTAGTTATTTTTTAGGCTGTTAATTTGATATTAATAAATATAACATTCAAAGTTTGTTTTTACCCTGAAGGACACAAAATAACAATAGGGAACAGAAGATGAAATTTTGAATGGGAATAAGTAAAATGTTGTCTGGGTTTATATGAATGTTTTGTTGTAATGTTTTAGTAAAATAATTAGCCTAAATAATTAAAATTTCGAAGACAGTATTTCACGCAGACGGAAACGCGGGCACAGCTAGTATAGTGTGCTAAGGGCGTGACGTCAAATAGGACAACTAATAGAATATTGAAAAGTAGTACTGTGCCAAACCATCGTGGCGAAAAAGGCATGATATGCTCATCAAAAGCTGTGTAGTAATAATTATTATGACAGAGTATCCACAAATTATTACATCAACCTCATAACTTATATATTCGTAGAAAAATGTTTATTTTTAATTAGAAATGCAAAAGGCGCACCCCGTTAGTTAATGGATGAGTCACGAAGTACTGGAAAAGTCTTTGCTTGCTTTCGTTCGTTTACCTTCCTAGGCAAGTAGTGTTTATTAAATACTCGAAGTTTGCCGGAATTTCCTGACATTTATTGAAACTATATGAAGTTGTTTTTAGTCTACATTAATTTAATCTTTAGTTAAGAAAGCCGACAAACTTAAAGTTTTAATGGCCAGTTATGAAACATGAGTTACATGGTCAAATTTAATGTTTGTTTTGGATATAACCGGTATATTAGGTCAAATCAGTACATCCTTTTTTTTTAATTCTATTCGAAGAACATCAGTGTAGTCTACCGTAAATAAGAAATCAATGTACATTATGAAAGCATTTCATTATATCGTAATGCAACTTAGGAAAAACATAAGATTTTTCCAAGAAATAGAATGTTATATCAGGAAAAGCTCTTGTTCTTAACGTATTGATTTGTGCCCTCGTTTTTTAAACTGACGGAACATGGGGAATTTAATCCGAGTCCTTTATTCTCATCTTGTCTTTCTTGCAGTACAATGCAGGCGCAAATGAAAACTAATATTGTATACTTTTAACCTACGTGAGTAAAATTCTTAATAAACTGTGTCTGAATTTAATTTATTAGTCGTATAGAATATATAAGAATTTATGGAAAACATGTACAAACTATACATAACAAGGAGCCAGACTAAAGAGGTCAGCACTGAAAAATCTGCAGACGTGTACACGGACAGTTTGAAATCGCTACCAATAAACGTTCGATTATCGCTACCAACTCTTTGGCGTCCGTACTCACGAAACTATATTTAGGATAATTAATTTAATTATTTGCAGAAATAATTAAATTAACCACATAACCGTTAATTATATAAACAGGAAATCATAATTACATTAATTACCAACAGCTTAATTCATTGATCGTCCGGTGACGGCACCGACTATTTCGGACCAGTCGGGGGTCCGTCTTCAGGGCGACTGTTTATTTAGGGTTTGTTACGTTGGTAGGGTTCTGAGAGACGCGACGCGAGTACGACGATCTCTAAATAAACCATCCAACGGGTCCGAAACTAGTAGGTGCTGTCACCGGACGATCGTATGTGAATTAAGTCGTTCCTAATTAATTTATTATATTGTGTCAAGAATGTTTAAACAATTTGAAACATAATTATAAGTATATTGAAACATATTATATATTTGTTTGTGCAAGTTCTCACTAAGAGAATGTGGGATATCTTAGCTTAGTTACCTCAGGCTATCTAATTAGGATTAATATGTTCAATAATGGTGTGTTAATAGAACAATATTACTAAGACAGTTATTGACATTGATACAATTGGAAGCTAATGGCGTCAATAAGCTAACATTAATTACTATTACAGATTAAGGCCCGTCCGATCAGTATGCAAGCTTACAATTACAATTGCTTAGTATTGTAACACGTTAATTAGTAACAATAATAGAGTAGCTCCAAACATAACTACATGTCTGGAATTTCCAACGTGTTAGGTAATGTTTCTTGACACCTATAAACATATTATGTAAGCAAGTTTATACTCGACTTTAGTAGACAACGGTTCCTACATGGTGTACCTTTTGATAGGTTTAGGTCGTGTTTTTATAAAGATTATATTGTCTATTAGAAACAAAAGATTGAATTACTCTCCCAGATTTTTGACATTCCAAATGTAGTACTTTATTTATCATTATTATAATAAAAACATTTTTAAAACTCTTTTTTGTAGTTGTGCAAAAAGAAAATAAATACATCACTACCCGGAAAACAACATAAAAAAGCGTAAATGAATAAACCCGGAAAATCCAATTAACTGTAGCCAAACAATTTTTGTAATAAAGCTCAAAAGTTTCGACAACATTGCATTTCCTGGAATAAAGGTTTTAAAAAAACAGAGTAACATATCCAATACGTTACTTTATACTTTTATCGATAACACGTCACACAAAAATACCTGTAAGCGACATACCGGCAGAGAGGCGACCGGGAAATTTAAAAAAAAAAGCGACGAGAGCCCGCGGCAGAGAAGCGTTAGCCTGCGGAAAAGTCGATTGAGCTTTTTTGATTTATTTTACGTCCTTGTATTGGCGGGAGTAGGGAATGCGATTTTCCTATTGCAATTTTTTTACAGTACAATAAATATGTCACGTGTTAAATTATAATACGTTTATTTTAAAATAGATAACATTTTTATTTAATATAAAATTTTATATATTTCTAGAAATCTCGAAAGTCAAGCCGCATATTGTCATCTAAGGAAAATAAGCTTCCTTGTAGCGTCCTAAGTAGTTTCATAAACTTATAGCTTCTCGTATGAAAAGTTTTAACGCTAATATTTCCGGAAAGTTTAAGCGCTTATTCTAATATATCATCGTGAAGAAAATTCAACAGCACTTTTAATAAAAAGGCTTATCTTGTTTACTACACGTCTTAATTATAAAATTAAACATGTATAAAAACCACAAAATGCATTCTTTTAAATTGAAAATCTAACGTTACGTATATAATTTGTGAACTATATATCATAACGTTGATGAAAATACTTCTGAAATTGTCAGTTTATATTGTAGATATAAGCACCTCTGTTTATAACAAGTGCAAGCATGAGGTGATTTAGTACGTAAAAGTGGTTCTTCCGTGGTCATTTAAAAGTCGCAATGCGGTATTTATTGTAGAGAAGTTTCACAACGTGCCAGAACTCGCTTGGGTCATAAATACCGGTTCAAAAATGTAGAGCCGGTCTTATGTTTTGATTAAAATATACAACTCACAAACATATAATAAATCCGCGCTATCAATGTATTGTCTATGAGTTCAACATTTGGAGTTCAATTTTAAAAAGTTGAATTATTCAAAATTTAGTTTTATATTTAATAACAGTAAATGGAACCGACGTTAGAAGTTTTAATTCTTTTTTTTTAATTTAATTTAAAACAACAAGAACCCAAATCACTTTTACGCCATATAATTTCCAACGATATTTTTTAGAAATACTAATTGTCGTCCGCAACTCCGTCCGCGCGGATTTAAAAAATAAATAGTAGCCTATTCTCAGACCTACTGAATATGTATGTAAAATTTCATAAAAACGGTCTTAAAATTGTAGAGGAGTATGATAATATTGCGATGTGTGATTTTTATATATAACTTTTACAAATAAGCTGGAATAAAAACAAACTTACTTTGATTTTATATCTTGGATGAAAAAAAAATGATTTGTTATAAAAATAAATACGAAGATTTATAATGAAAGTATTCCAGAGAACATCTCTCTTATAATGAAGTAGTAGTGAAATGCAGTCGCGTGGAAAATGAACCACTATCTCTAGGGGTTTAGTAAAAATTGCAGCCTGTAATATTCGCCATGGTAACCTTTGAAACATTGCAAAAGAGTTTGTTAATAACGTTAAAAGCTTATATAAAAATGCCTAAATACACTTTAAAAATAAATTTTGTACGGTAGGATATTTTAAATATTCTTTAACGCAGTGAACTGAATTTCCAGGATCGAGAAGTAATAATATTGCAACTTTTTTTTTCTATCTAAAATATTTGTTCAAGATTTTTAAATGAATAGAAACTATAGGTAGAAAAGAATTAAAGATGTACAAAATAAGGTTTTATAGTAACCTTACATTACTCATTTACTTTGTGAAATGTTTGGATGGATATTTGTTAGAATGTATCAACAAAATGGCTGCATGGATCTCGTTGAAATTTAAAAAGCATAGAGAATTAATTAAGATTTTTTATATTTCGCGCGGACGGAGTTGAGGGCGACAGCTACTATATCATAAATCTATTTTTTTTTTAAGTTTAACTGCATTACAGTTTACATTAATTTAAAGTTAAAATAGAAAATTACATTTTGTTTGAAACTGAAGTTTCAAATAATATCCTTGTTCTATTATGGTTCGGTGTCCGGGTGATTACAGAGAACTATTTTAAGCCGAAACAAACGTCCATTGTTGTGATGCAAAGCTTCGAGTACAATGCATTAACTGAGGAGCTCGGATTATTTGTCAACAAAACAACAAAAGGCACATCTTGTTTGTGTTCCTATTTATATAAAATCATATTTAATTAAATTCTTTAGCTTTATTACAAAAATAGAGGCTTTTCAATAAGGCTGTTTTGTCTTTAGCCGATAAGAAATGTTCAAAGAGCAAAATAGTTTGACTTTGAGCCAACTTCTCCTGAGGCAGTTTAACTATTTTTAAATAATAATTGAGCCAAGTCACCGTTCAGTTGTCCTTTATAGCTTCAATATAACAATTCTCGTTCTAGAGGCTAGTAATATGAGAAATAGTTTAGGAGGAATTCAGTCTTTGTTGAAAGTGTCTATTCATTTATGTGGTATATCGAAGCAAGTTCATTTTAATATAACTAAGTTTGACATTTCAAACACCTTAGAGCTCTCTTCAAAACATATTTTGGTTCACCGCTGATTTTGAAGACGATTGAAATTTCGGTTCAATTTGTATGAAATATGCTTACGACAGGTTCGATTTGTTACGAATTCAAAATGGAGCGAGTTACTTGTTACTATATTTATTTTGCTGTTAAAATAAATCTTACTAAAATCTGAATGCATTTTAATGATAAACACGAAAAGCGTTTCTTTGTTTTGATAAAACTTCGTTGCCATAAAACCCCGTTTAAGGAATAATATTCAATCATTGAGCGAAAAATCTTTCCGAATTTAGATAAGATTCTTCATAAGAGAGACGCGGTATCGTTCGCATGTTGAAAAATTAATAAAGTTGCTATTGGCTTAAATATTTATTTTGTTTTATAAATTAACATCATCATCAGCTCACTATAAGTCCCCACTGAGGGGCTCTGAGCCTAACCTAAACCAGGTAATTAGGCCTTAGTCAACCACGTTGGCCCAATGCGGTTTGGTTAACTTCACACATATCTTTGAATTTATTCTCAGAAATGTGTAGATTGCATCACGATGTTTTCCTTCACCGTAAGAACGTCGGAATGTACATATGGAAAACAACATTTGTACATGGCGGGATTTGAACCTAGGACCTGCAGATTGCAAGTCAAGATATAAAATAACAAATCTTTAAAATTACTCAGTAAAATGAATATTATATGAAGACTACTTTTGATCATTTAAATATTAAATAGACTAAAGTTTTAAGTGAACATTAGTTAATGGGCAAATTTAACTCCCACGTCATTACTGTGTGAATTTTATAGTAGACAGAAGAAATCTAGAGTGCCACTTAGCTTAGTAATTTTCTAAGCCTAATATAAAATTCTAAATCATGTAGTTAGGCAGTTGAGCTTCTAATTCTCCTGTCTACGATGTCTAACTCTAGACATGCAATAGTGAATATTTAATAAACCATCTAAGTATATTTGCTTACGTTAAAGCTACAATTTTTATTATTTCTTTTGAAGAGTTTTTATCTTTTATTATGGAATAATCTTGTTTTTATTGGATAGTTATTAATTCCATTTACATAATGATTACATTTTTAGTTAGCTATAAGTTGTCCTGTTAATAAATAAAATTAAATTAAAATAAAATATCGTAATTAGTTCTAGACATTAAAGAATTGCAGAAATGAAATTATTTTTAAACGTGGTTGTTAAATTAAATTAGTGAAAAGTAATCAATATCTTTTATTTTACTAAACAAACTTCGATCTACTTACATTTCGTACTAACATTATAAATGAAATAATTTAGATGGGTGGATGGATGGATGGATAATACAGATCGCATTGTATTTTAACATAGTTGTAGAAGATTAGTAAAACACATAGGCTAACATTTTTCAATTCCGAGTAGGATTGAGTCGCAGGCGCCAGTCATAAATACGTGTCAATATGTTTTGTTAACACAGGTTTTTGTATTAAAAGAAAATTTATTGAATTTAATTTTATTAAATAATATAATTCAATTACTTCATATTTTCCGGTCATATCATAACCTAATAAATTAAGATGTCGAACCTTAGTAGTTTAGTGGCGGGGCGTTCGCCACAAACTTCGTAAAACGTGACAAACTTTAATATCACTCGTGATGCATGCGCCAATCAAATTTCCAACTTCAGTTATAAGTTCTACTTCAAGTTATACTTCGCAGAGATAAAATAAATTAACGTAAAGTAAATCTTTGCAATAAACAAATCTTGACCCCTTACATATTGTATATCATCAAATAACATTAGGTTAGATCGCTGACAAAAGCTGGCTTATTCAATATTAAAATGAATACATCATCATCATCACCATCATCATCGTCATATTTTTTCTTAAGAATTGATATCTCATTCGGCATACGAATAAATGACTGGTGACCTTTCATAACGTGTGATAGAGATACAAGGATCGGTAGGACTAGATGTTTTTTTTTATTATTAATTTAAGAACCTTACAAAACCAAGGATAACCGACATTTGGTTGTCGAAAACTATCCATGTGTTTTGGCACGTTCTACCAGTTTGGCATCGCCCCAATTAGAGGACTAGGTTAAGTAGATTATTTGTAGCTCTATATATACATATTATAAAGATAAAATTGCAGTACATCGACTGTTAGAAGTTGGATATCGACTGTTTGAAGATGTCCGTATATAGCAGCCCTTAGCAGTTTTAGACGTTACATCATTAAGCTTGAATTATAATAGTATGTTCATTTTAAATATAAAGCAAGTAAAATATAGTATAATAAACGAATAACAATATATATATTACACACCGATGTGTGAACGACGCCCATGAACATCAGCAATACCAGAGGAACCGCAAATGCGTTGCCGACCTTTGTATACACACCTAAATACATATTATAAAACATGCATTTACTTTGAATAAAAAGTTAAATCACAATTGCACATGTTAGGTAATGTATCGTATTTAGGTTAGGGACATTTTTAAGTACGCCATAAGTCCGCGGCCTACAAATATAAATCGTCATAAGCTTACGTCAATCTCTAGAAATAATAATGGGCATGATTCATTTAATCACATAATTGTGTTGTTTCTACTGAAGAGCAACCATTAAGCATTTATTAAACTGACGGATTAATTACGATAGTAGAGTAAAAATAGACATTTTTATTTTATTGGCAATAACTTTTAGTTTATATTTTACGCCCAAACTGTAATGTAATAAACTTTTGGGTCGATGAAATTAACATCATAAAGGCAAATGTTTAAATAGATGGATGTTTGTTGGAGGGTATCTCCAGAACAGCTGCATAGATCTCATTGAAATTTGGCACGGATGAAGAACATAGTCTGAAGGAACACGTATGTTACTAATTCAATTTTTTTTTTAGTTTCTTAATTAAAACACAAGTTTAATATTTTCCAAATCCTACAGAAATAAGTGATTAAATTCCACTGTAAACACGAAAATATTGTCAGGTTTTATTAATGCCCATTTTAACATTTAATTTTTATGAAACAACATAGCAAGAGTATTTGAAAATATTCAATATTAAATTACCACCACAACTTAATAACAAATTAATGTCTTGCTAACATTTCCGATAAGGTAGCTTAAATCATGTCGGTTCATAGAACGCCAAGCTCATTTGCCTAAGGATTTTAATTACTGACGACGTGATTTTAGATTACTAAATCAAACTTTAATAAACTAGGATATTTATTCATTATGTAAAACTAAGATTTAAAAACGACACATAGAAAATTTATGGAGTACTAGTACAACATTTTTTAAACAGTTTCACGATATTATAAGTTCAGTATGTTCTATAGAGGATATGTACATCCCTATAAATGACTGTCGAAGAAAGCTTTATAATTTAATTATTCATCATCGTCAGCTCACTATACGTCCCCACTGAGGGGCTCAGAGCCCACGTGTGACTAGGCCATAGTCAACCACTCTGGCCCTCTGCGGGTTGGTTGACTTCACACATATCATTGATTTTCCTCTCAGATATGTGCAGATTGTATCAATCACGATGTTTTCCTTCACCATAAGAACGTCGGATAAGTGTACGTATGTAAATCGGAAACCGAAAAACACATAGCGGGATTCGAACCCAGGACCTGCAGATTGCAAGTCAAATACTTGACCCATGAGCCACCGAAGCTCTTATTATTTAATTTAATTATTAAGTACATTAAAATACATGCTCTATTCAATAATAATCGAACATCCAATTCGCAATAGTACTACAAACTTAGAGCCAAGTTCTGAGATCCTCTTAACTAGTCTACCTTATAATAAATTCAAATATCAAACTTGTTACCAAAACTGTGAATAAAGTTGCCTGTAGTTACGTAATTAAATTTGCTGCGGCTTTATTAGACGGAAATTTAACTAGTCTCATCTAAAATCTTCGTATTTATTTTAATTACTTACTAAAACTAACATGCAGTGTAGTGTTAAAGTCAAATATCTATATTAATAATTTACAAATCTTACTAATATTATAAATGAAAATTTTCAGATGATGGATGGATGGATGGATATTTGTTTGTAGGTATCTTCAGAACGGTTCAACGTATCAATGAAATTTGACATATGTCTGAAAGAACACGGACTAATCATTACATTTTTCTCTTTCTAACACCGCACAGACGGTGTCGCGGGCGATCGCTAATATGTTATAATTATTGAAACAAACAAACCGATCCAAAATATATTTTACAAAAAGTAAAGTTCAAAGAAATACAAGAAAAATATTAATACCATTGCGGACTTATAAACTTTAATTTAGTACATTGAGACGATGAGTTCTTTCAGCTAGGCACGTTTTGCTCACCCATCGTATTTCCCTTGGAGCACGTTTTGTCAACAAAACTGTTTATTTTCTATATGATTTAATTTATCTCTGGTAATAGAAATCGCAGTTGTTTCCGTTGCTGTCCCGTGAACTCTGCAATCCGTTGTACAAATATACGATCCAATTTGTTAATTGTTTGCTCATTGGCAGACACATAAATCGAATAAAGCCTTTATCTATAGGAACAGTCAGACCACGTAATATAAGCTTTCATAGTTGTTTTGCCGCGGGTTCGAACAAAGAGATTTGAGTCATCTTTCCTCGTGCGCTCGGAAAGGAATAAGTTGCCGGTATCAGTGTTTCCGTCTAGCTATAACGTGGGTACCTTCAAGAATAGGGTGAATAGGTGTTTACTAAGTGCCTTCGATCACATAATAAGAACTATCAAGCACTGGTTTATTCAATATAATAAAAAATAATTAATAGATTTCGAGTGGAACATAACTTTATTTCTTTTAAATAGTTAACACATTGAAAAAAATTTATGATGAAAATCTCATTTCTATTGTTTGTCTCATTTGTATTTAAAAAAAAACTTTGCGTCCACAATGAAAGCTAAATTTAAATCTTTAATTGTAAAATGTGTGAAATGATAAAAATTATTATAAAATAAACTCAAGTTGACTTTACTTATTTACTATTTTTATCATAGACAGGAAGTATAGAGTTGTGATCGAGTGTGTTCTTGTTTCCAGTCGGCTGCTCTTAAAATGTTACTTCCGATCTTTCCGTGAGCGCAGCATTCGATATACTCTCTATATTTTTAAAAATAATAAGCAAGTGCTAGCCGTCTTCCTTAAATAATAAAATATTGAGCAATCTCTTTATCCATTGTTGTGAAAATCTTACAATTTCTTTGTTATTCTTGTTGCAATTGTTTCCTTTTATTATTGTTGGTGAAACCGTTTTAATATTAAAGAATTAAAGAAAGTCTTAGCAATCTACTAAATTAAATACATCAATACATAGAAGAAACTAACTTTTTAAAGCATATTTTTATTTAAACACAAGCTTTCGCCTGCGACTCCGTCCGCGCGGAATTAAGCTTAATAGCCTCTGTGTTCTTTCAGACTACGTTCTATACGTATGCCTAATTTTATGTAAATCCGTTCAATTGTTCCGGAGATACCTTCAAACAAAGATCCATCCATCCATCCATCCATCCGTTTATCCACCTAAACATTCGCATTTATAATTTTAGTAAGATAGTAACATAACTTTTTTTTTCTTAGAGACTTCTAAAGACTAATCTACAATGCTAATCGTGCTTCATTAAATAGTTACATAGGACACGTGATATTCCTGTAAGCTTTCACAAAATATCACCTAAAAAAATTGAACCATTTTAATTTATATTTTTTCCCAAAAATATTGTTGCTTTTCATTACCGTTCATACCGTAAGCCGATTTGGAATTTATCAATTCATTTGGTACTGTTACATTTTCATCGTCAGTTTTAAACACATAAAGGCTTTCAGTGCAATGGCGATGTTTAATTTTCATCAATAACACGCTTACTCGAATTTACCGTAGCGGATATGTTAAATTCAGGTAACGTGTTATTTGTGAGGATTATTCACGGCAACGTCGATTACATCGCCGGTAATAACTATGTACCTCGCTGAATCACGTACGTTTAAATACGCTCGAAGCATTAATAAATGCATGCATGCATTTATAATTAATCAATCCATTTATTATTAATTAATTGATTGATTAATTATTAATTTATTCATTGATTACAAAATGGATCTGGTATTTTAATGATATATATTTCTCACTGCTGTCGCCCGCGACTCCGTACGCGCGGAATTAAGAAAAAATACTAAATTACTAGCCTGTGTGTTGTTCCAGACTGTGTTCTAAATCTATGCTTAATTTTAGCAAGATCCATGCAGCCGTTCTGGAGATACCTTGTCACAAACCATCCATCCAAATCGTATTTATAATATTAGTAAGATTGCCCGTTTCTATCAAAATGCTTAAACGCAACTTGAAAGACGACGTAAAAGTGGACCGCGAAAATTTCATTGTTCTTTCTTACCGTTTTCTTCTCTGTTTTTTCTTAAAGGGACAGTACACGTAATACGTGAATTAATGAAGTCAAAACCTTCAATAATAATACGCTATGCAAATCCAAAGCGGCGTACGTAAATTCGCGTTGCTATTGTATTTTATGAACGGGGAGTGAACAAACGCGTTACATCACTATTAAGATTAAATGCAGTAGACGCTATCATGTATCTTACTATCCGAGTCATTTGTAACTATTGATTTTCTATTTGTTGGTCAATGACTCGTACGGGATTTATGTTGCTTTAAGTTTTATCCAGGAAATTAATAAAAAACTTTATTTAGTTTACAATTTTTATAAATTAGATAAAAATTTATATATATATATATATATATATATATATATATATATATATATATATATATATATATATATATATTCTCAATTTTCGTTCCCATACTCCTCCGAAAAGGCTTGACCGATTCTCATGAAATTTTGTGAGCATATTGAGTAGGTCTGAGAATCGGCCAACGTCTATTTTTAATCCCCCGCAGAGGGAGTCGCGGGCGACAGCTAGTATCTATATATATAAAAGAAAGTCGTGATAGTTTCACTATTTATGACTCAAGAACGGCTTTACCGATATGGCTAAAAATAGATGAGGAGCTAGTTTAGAGCTAGGGGAAGGCCATAGGATATCTATTCATTTTTTTTGCCATTTATGCCTTGAAGTGATGCTTTTTATTTAACTTACTAATATTATAAATGCAAATGCTTAGATGGAGGTGATGTGGATAGATGGATGGGTGTTTGAAGATATCTCTAGAACGACTGAACGGATCTCGATTAAATTTGGCATACGTATAGGACATAGTCTGAAAGAGTATATAGGCTACACTAATTAAGTTTTTTTAATATATCCATGCGGACGGAGTCGCGGGCGACAGCTAGTTATATTATAAAAGCGATTCTTTGGATGGATGTTTGTTATTAGATTTCTCCAAAACTACTACATAAATCTCAATGAAATTTGGTATAAACGGCAGTCTGGAAGAACACATATAGGCTACCTATGATCCCGGAAATGTGTACAGTTCCCGTGAGATACGTTTGATTTATATATTTACTCAATAACTCCACAACAGTTCAAGATATCTTAGTGAAATTTGGCAAATATAGGACATAGTCTAGTAACGCATAATATACATAGAACTACTTTTTCAATTCGCCACAGACGAGGTTGCGGGCAAAAGCTATATTACATAAAATGGAAATATGAAACCTAGATTTATTATATAAAAATAATATTTTAAATTACCTTCTTGAAACGTGCTGTGATTGCGAAGTTACTTGTTCATACGTCTAAAACAAAAAAGATAAAGAAACGTATACCAGCCATTTTCTTTGAAGAATAGTCAATCGAAAAGTTTTTGTCAAAAGTTTATTGTTTTTATAATGATGGGTTTGTTTTGTTAATAGAAATATTTATTACCTGCAATATATCTCGTCACAAAACACTATTATAATATTCTATGTTCAATTTTGAACGGTTAAAGTACACCTTTTGTAATATATGGAAGGTAGTTTATTAGAAAGTTTATAAGCGCTGCTAAACTAAATGGCACACTATGGTAACAGTGGCCCGCTTTCCTCGAACTTTATAAACTGTTTGAACAATTCTATAATGTATTATTCTATTATCACATTCTGTTAATTTATTAACCCTATGTCTTACGAGTATTGCACTTGCTTAATATTTGTGAAGGAACATGCTTTTTTGTAAAATTATTATGTGGAAAACGAGCGTGCGGAAACCTGGATTAGCCGAACGACGGCTGCCCACAGACATCTGTTATTACAGATATTGCCTATCTTCCATCGACGGAGGAGGGAACGCACAGAAAGATAATGCTTCTACTTCCTCTGGGTCCTCTTCTCCGTCATATCCACTTACTCTTTCCAACATTTCCTTATAAGCAAATTAGTTCTCCAATCCACTCTCATTAGTCGAAACGCGGAATTGGTTCCAGAGATCCACTTCACGGATTTCTTCAATGGTATCAAGAAATGATTTTAGCATCATAATCATCATCATATCAGACTATCGATACACTGTAGAGTTCATCCATCGGTAGCTGATCTTATCCATGTTCTGCATGTGTCCACCAGCATGTCATCAACCCATCTGGCTATCGGTCTACTAGTCTTTTTCTTTCCCGTCTCGCTACATGTTTTTCTAATTAAGCTCTACAATGTGCTGTCTACCATAGAACGCACGAGTTTTTAATAATACATAAATAAACATTTTTATCAACATATAAATCCATTTGAATCACAATATATGTCGAGGAATTCAGAAACCCGATGCATTTCACAAAGGGTTCAGACGAGAGACATCGGAGCTTCAAATGATCGAACGCCCTTACGCCAACAGTGAAGATTATCGAGTTTATCTCTCTGCCTTTGTGCCGACGTGCTAGGTATTGATAGAATTACTTAGCGCATTTCGACATTTACTAACGTGTCTGGAGAAATCGCTTTGAACGTGACAATCTGATATTGGATTGTTGTGTAAGATGGATTCGGGTAGTTGATCGTAACGAGTATTAATACTAAGAAATAGTAGCACCTTTAACCAAAGATAATTATAGTGGAAAGTCTTTCTTTTTTTGCTGAACTGGTCTTGTTTTCTCTCCTTCGTACACTTATATTTGTGTAAACTGACAAAGTATGGTTATTTTTTCCAATAGTATTTGCATAAAACAATGACGAAAACAACATTACAATGACAAAAAAAAAGTAAATAAACTTCTGTTTTATTGAGTAAATGTCTTTTCAGATTTCTAACCTATATTTTGTAATTTCTAACAATACTTTATGTATAGAGAAACGCTTTAGAGGCCTATAAATACACTCGCGTAGGTACCTGACTGGATACAGTCTTAAAATGGTGGAAGAAAAATGCTTAAGCCGACGTGACGGAATTCAATGGAATAACATCCTTAAGTAGAGGACATACGGAATATAATTGATTGTGTTATATTTGGTATTTGGTATTCTAGTATTTTTGTTCAAAAAGCCGCACGCTATCGCTCATGAATAACGAATATTGGCGAAAGGTGTTCCATGAATACTTTGGTGACCAACATAATAAATTACAACTAAAAAAAAACTTCCTTTAAATAATTTGTAGTAACATGAGTACGTCAGTTGCACGCAAGTAATTTAGTTTTTTTTAATGTACAACAAATTAATCAAAGCTTAAGAATTTTAAAAGTAATAGTCGTCTATCGATTTTCATATTTTTAACCGATTTCAAAAGGAAAGACGTTATCAATTCGTTCGTATTTTTTTTAATCTATGTGTGTTATAAAGTTTTCATGATTTATTAATGAATATAAATTTAATTAAAATCTGTTTTTACGATTTACAAAATTTATAAAAAATTCTATAACTGTCGTTGCAGTACTAATGAAAAATAAGGGTTTTAAAGATTCTAGTAATTTATTATTATTAGGTATACCATCATTATATGTTACTAGAAGACGTTTGATACTATTTGTTATTATTATACAAGAATATTATAGAAATAACTTTATATTTATCATACTCGTCTCCATTAATTCACAACTTTTCAGATACAAGCGACATGCTCCCTTGATTTTCGGTACACGTCTGCACAAATTTATTGCATCCTTTACCAACCTTAAATCCATCTAACGCCTTAAAAAGAAAACATAAATTAAATAAGTTATGAGCGCTGGTGTTGTATCATGTAGATAGTTCCGGTTGTGTTAAATAGATGGAGCTTTTATCAACGAACGATAACACTATAGAGAAACAGTTTAAAAAAATTAAAATAAAATGAACGTTATTTACTTTACAAATTGATTTTTTCAATTAACTATTTTTGAATTCAATAGACAATTTTAATTTAAATTATTGTCTAAATACGTGATGTCGAGAATGGGTTGTGCAAAAGTCTAGAAAATGATTTCACGGAAGTACTGTAGTTTATTCGTAGATTCGAGAGATGGCAGTGTTTTAAAATTTTATTTCATACAGAAAATAGATAAACGACAGACACAAGTATCATAAATATTACAAAAATAGATTGATCTATTATGAAAAAATAATACGGTATTCAATTTCCTGCGTTGTATATTCATAACGTGGATTGTCCTGAAATTAACGGTAATATTATGTAACATTCTGGTCTGTTATCTTATCTTTGCACCTTGTCGCCTTTTAGACAAAATGGATCTAGAATGATCCTACAATATTAATTCAATTTAAGCTTCTTTTAACATAAAAGCTGTAAGGTTGTCTACCAAAACACAAAATTATCAGGTACTAAGTTGCTTAATAATTTGTCGAATGTCTTGTTTTTAGTATACTCAGGTTGTTAGAATTTTTGCATTGAATGTGTAAAGTAAAATTTGTCATTGTTTGGTACAAATAAAACAATTGGTTGTACTAGAATTACCAAAATTTATTAAAAGTTTAAGAAGATATGAACGTGATAATAACTTTTAAAAATGTAAATTGTATACAATAATGATCTAATGGCAGTAAATATATGGCGCTGTTGTGTTTTAAAATGTATGTTTTTTTAATTTTAAGATAAAAATTGCATAAATCAAATATAATAAGATTAAATATAGAAACAAATATATTACAACTGAATTTATTTATATGCTTTAAATATAATTAAAAATTAATCCTTTTTAAATTTTTCTCAAATATAATAAAAGACAGAGAAAGACTGAGTGATAGAAAGAGAGAAAAATATTTTGAACAAATGTTACGACAATAGAAACATTTTTTTTAACACGACTTATAACTAACTAACAGTAAATGTGGTATAAATATCTTAATAAACGCTTCTATTTTAAATGTCATGTTTCATACAAAGATATTAAAATATTTCAAAATGAACAATTTATATTTCATCAAGGAACTTTTGTCAAAGCTATTGATTTTCTTTCGTATCTATTATATGGCATTTTAAGGCAAACATTTGGCACATTTTGTGGCTAATTTATATCAGAACTTCGTACTGTTAATCTGAATCTAGCTTTTTATTCTTACAATTATAATATAATATTACTTTTAAGTTTATTATAGCTATCTCGTCACTCTTACACTAAAATCAATACCGTATTTTAATAAAAAAAAGAAAATCCTAACCAGACATAGAGAGCATATTGTTATCTCATTTTTTTCAGAGAGTATGACAGAGACGATACTAGGTTTCTCATAATTAAATAACTACTATTATTGTTAAGTTTTGACAATTTAAAATTAGTTATTACTGTCTTTTTTATTTTGTAGAAATAAGTTTAAAGAGTTTAATATTAATAACGTAGAAATATAATAATATAGAAATATAAAGAGGGAAAACCGTGACAAGCTTCTATCAACTTTTAAATTGCGCGCTTATTGCAGTGCGTTATTGCTTTAATATACTTTTTTTTTGTTTTTTTTTATAAGTTATAGTTTCTTAATTAATGTTCATATCATATTAATCTACCGTCTAACTAAACTAGCGATTAACTACGATTTTTACTACGAATATTATGTGAATTGATAAATTATTCACACATTATTGGCAACTTTAACCCTTAATTTGATGGTGTCCAGTGTGACGAACAACTAATTAAAAAAAATCTACTGAACTAGTTTAAACGAAAATTACGTAAGTATGACTTTACTAAAAAAAAAGTTTTTTTGCTCCAAAAAATTTCGTCGAATTAAGGGTTAAGCATAAATATGACTAAAAATGTGTGAACAATATATGATTCAAATCTTTAACATTAAATATTATACTTAAAATTACGAATTGCTTAAATGATGACAACGAAATTACATTCCAAAAAGGTAGAGTAACATTCAGTTAATTTGTGCTAAACAAAAAAGGCAAAGAGCCTTCCTGATATATTTAAAGGAAGATTATTACATAATTTGTAAACTAAATTATAATAACTGAATATTAAAAAATACGGACGAATTGATAACCGCCTTCTTTTTGAAGACGGCTAAAAATATATTTAAATTTTATACATTGTACTACAGTATCCAATAAAAAAGTTAAAATTTCAATGTTAAGAAATATTAGTATAGCTTAGTATTAATTTAGTTATTATTTAATTTCATTATAGTATTATATATGTGTGCAAACTGTGAAACTTTATACTTGTACTTGTTGTTTTGGCACAGAGGGTCCAAATATTATACACTCTTAAAAACAACAGAAATGTTGTTAGGGTTAAAAGCAATCATAAATTGATTTTAGTGACTTGAAAGGTGCATCAACGAGAAACAATGGTGCTCAAAAGGAATAGAAAAAAAAATCATTTTATTAAAATAACGTGCAATATTTTTAAAGAGATATAAAAATGTAGAAATGAATTGTAATTTTAATATGCTCTTACATACTTCATTTAAATATAGATATTAAAAATATTAGACATGTCTTTACCAATTATTTGTAGACACGAATCGAAATTTAACGTTGAAAATTACTTTACTATAACGTTGCATGTTGCACTCTGTACTACGAATACTAATCCCCTTTTAAAAATTGTAAAAAATTATTTATAATCTCAGGTACCGTTATTAAGTTTATCTGTTGGCTATGAAAAGTCTGTGGGCCTAGCACAAATATTTTTGGCAATCAGTAACGTATGGTCATCGTCGATTGTATTGTAATTTTAAGTCCCAATCGGCTTCAAATACACCAACAATCTCATATTAACTTTGACGTAATTGACGATGATGATGAGAAAGATATTGTCACAATTATTTGTGCTACACATTGACCAAGGGAACTTATTTGTACTTAATTTAAAAATGTTTTTTTATCTTGTTATTGCTTCAATTTCAAAAGCTTTGTTTACGGAACATTTACTTTATTAGTTATTCTAAATATTTTAATCGAAGATTATAGTTAAACTAGTCTACATTTAGAAGAGGGATAAATTCTTAAACTACAGAATTATAGTGACTACAAAGCATAGTTAATAATGTGATGCTTACATGTTAAATATATTACGTGTACAATAAATTATTGCTAACTGGTTATAGTTGTTACAACTAAAAGTTGTTTTTTTTAATAAGAGAAGGGGGCAAACGAGCGGCTGGAACACCGAGGTGATCAACGACACC